>NC_081840.1:9704733-10018934 GCF_963259705.1 Myotis daubentonii
TCCTGTCAATTTCTATTACAAAGGTTAGGGTGTTTCTTATCTCCATTCCAGGGAGAAAAGATTATGTAGTTTAAGCATGATTGTTCGTAGTTAAAGGGATTAATTACCCGCCTGGCACTTAGTTGAGGGGTTTTATTCCCTCCCTAACTTCAGGGGAAAATCCCTACCTGGGGATTCAACCTTTCTCGGAGAGGTGACCTTGGTTAAAACACAGCGCCAAGAAGGTGAGCAAACATATTAAGAACCGTATGCCATATATGCCAGGTCCCTTGAAACAGCAAGGATGGACCGGCTCCCGGCATGGCACCCCTATAATTCTGATGTTGGTACGCTTGAAGCTGTCTCAGAGGCTCCTTACACTATCCTCGCATTTTTGGATTCTTTTTTCATTTTGCTTTTCCGGTTGGATGTTTTTTGCTTCCTCGCATTTCAAATCATTGACTTGATTCTTGCGCTCCTCTGGTCTGCTGTCGGGCGTCTGTATAATATTCGTTATTTCAGTCTGTGTGTGCTTAATTTCTAGTTGGTTCCCCAATATAAGATCGAGGGTCTTATTAGTTTTCGTGTAGATCTCATTAAGTTTATCCGCAGCTTCTAAACAGTTCTTGAGAGACCTTAAAAGTGTGGTTCTGAACTCTATTTCTTCCATTGACAATTTTGTCCTGTTTCTTTGTCTCCGCATTTTGTTATGCTTCCTTGGTGCACCCCCTAGTGGTCTTTGTTCGCAGTCTTATAGATAAATCTTGATTGTTGTAGCTAATTCCAGGGAGGGTTTGACCTCCAGGCCAAGTGGCTATGAGAATCAGCTGTGTCAGCAGTGAGAGAACTTCTGTCCTCTAGGGAGGTGCTAATCTAGCCTTTGCCTGAGGCTATCCGGCAAATGCCTCTGTGCAGGGCTTGGGTAGGGCGGGTCGAACAGGATCAACAGGGTGGGCCGGAGAGAGCAGTTATGGCGGCTCTCAGTCCTGTCCCAAGGGGCTCTGCCTCTCTGAGTCCCAGCACCCGCTGCAAAGCTCGGAGAGAAAGCTGCTCTCGCTCTGACCGAAGCCAGACAGTCCCGCTTCTCCTGTTTGAGTCTGGGTCCCTAAAGAGTCGCCTGGATCTGGTGCTCAGAGTCTGCGACTCCCTCCCGATTGCAAACAACAACCGCGCCCTCCGCCGCCAGCCCGCTCCGCGCACTCCGCACCTCAGAATTTGACTTCAGCACTGCGCCTCCTCTGAGTGTCCGTGTGCGTTTCTCTTTCCTCCTAGTTGTAGGACTTCCACTCAGCCAGCGTTCCTGTGGTTCTGGGTGATGTCCCTTCCGTTTTTTGGTTTCACTTTTGAAGTAGTTGTTCAAAGCAGCAAACTCCGGCGTTAACCTATGTCGCCATCTTGGTTCTCTCTCTTCTATTTCTTTTCTGATGTTCCTTTGTTACTTCATTCCTTTACTTTCTATGAATTTCTTTCATATTCTTTTTCTGAACTTTTGAGTTGGAAATCTAGCTCATTAGTATTTAATCTTTTAAAGTAAAACTCAATTTGTAAGAACAGCTTTAGATATAGCTCACAAGTCCTGACATATAGCATTTTTATTGTTATTCTAATAACCTGATATTCATTGTGGTTTTCTTCTTTGGGCCATGAATTACTTACAAATAGGTTTTTAAGTTTTCAAATACATAGGATTTTTTGTTATCTTTTTGTAAATGAGCTCTAATTTGCTTTCTGTTTGGAGAACAAAATACATGTTTTTATTTTTGTGGTATTTGATATTTGCTTTGTGACTTACTACTTGGTTAATTTCTATAAATGTCTTACATTTATCTGAAAAGACCGTATATTTGCTAATTGTTAGATAGAAAATTTTTGTATATATTTATAAACATTGGGATATCTTCCATAGCTTCACTAATTATTGTCCTGCTTGACCAGTCAGTTATAGAAGAGATATGTTAAAATACTATGATTGTGGATTTGTCCATTTCTTCTTGAAGATCTCTCCATTTTTGCTTATATAGGTTAAGTCTCCTCAAAAAATTTTGAGGGTATTCAGATTTGGAATAAAGTTATTCCCCTGGTGAATTCCTTTTATTATTATTATGTTATGACCCTACCCAATTTTAATCATTCTTTTTACCTTAAGGTTTATTTTCTTGCTATTAATAAGATACTCCAGCTTTCTATTGGTTAGTGCTGGTCTGATATATCTTTTTCCATCTCTTTACTTTCAATATTTCTTTGTCATTATGTTTTAGGTATGCCTTTTATAAATAACATATAGCTGGATTTTGTTTTTGATCCAGAGAGTTTCTGTCTTTTAACTGGTGAGTTAAATCTGTATATTATGATTACTGATGTATTTTTCTTTTTCTTATTTTACTGTTTTTCTTTTTTACCATAATTTCTCTTTGCTCTTCCCCCTCCTTTCCTGCCTTCTATTTAAATGATTAAGATTACTTTCTTTTATTTCCCTCTAAGAGTATGAAATTATATATTCATCCTTAGAGGGAAGTTATATATATATATATATCCTGTTTCTGTTCTTTTAGTGGTTATTGTCCTGACATTTTAAAATTATATAATGACTTAATAGAGTCTAAAATGAACCATTATGTCTATGATTGTCATGACCACTTCAAGAACATTGGAATGTTTTAACTTCAGTTATCTATCTCATTTTACATATTATTACTTATTTATAATTTTAGTCCTACCTTATGTTCTCTTTCTTCAAACTAATCATTATTGTATAATTATTATTTTCATTTTATAAATTTAATACTTGTTTAGATTTTCTCACATATTTACCTGTCTCCTCTGCTCACTGTTGCTTCTTACATCTTACTCTTAGCTTGTGAGTTTAGTTTATTTCTGAAGTGCAACATTTAGGTGTTTTTAAAACAAGGAGCAGTAAATAGTAAATTCTGTCTTTGTCTTAATATGCCTTCATTTTGCCCTGCATATCTAATGATTATTTCACTGGGTATAGATATATCTAGGAATGGACTAGGTTTTTTTAAAAAAAAATTTTATTGTGAAGTAAAACAAAACAAAAACCAAAAGTATGGTATAGTGAATTATTATAAGGCAAACACTCTTCTAACCACTATAGAAATGCATCACCTATGAATATGTTTTTATTTAGTTTGCTTGGGACTCTTAAAACATTCAGGATAATTTTCTCAAGTATATGTTCTATTTTACAAATTCTTTAATTGTGTCTACTATGTTTACTCTATTTTTCATTACTATATATTTTTTTCAATTATATAGTTCTATTTGATTCTTTCTCATACGTTCTAATCTTTCCTGTGCTGCTATATTGTTGTACAGATATTTTCCTTCATTCATATCTTTCCTCTTTTACAACATACTGGTCTTTTATAGATTACTTATAAAAATTTGTGCACTCGGGGGGTCCCTCAGCCCGGCCTGTGCCCTCTTGCAGTCTGGGACCCCTTGGAGGATGTCCACCTGCTGGCTTAGGTCCACTCCCTGGGGGATCAGGCCCAAGCTGGCAGTCAGACATCCCTCTGGCAGCCCGGCAGCCCTCAGGGGATGTCCACTTACCAGCAGGGAGCAGACCTAAGCTGCAGTCGGATATCCTTAGTGCTGCTGAGGAGGTGGGAGAGGCTCCCGCCACCACCTCTGTGCTGGCAGCCATCAGCCTGGCTTGTGGCTAAACAGAGCTCCCCCTGTGGGAGCGCACTGACCACCAGGGGACAGCTCCTGCATTGAGCATCTGCCCCCTGGTGGTCAGTGTGTGTCATAGTGCATTCCCAGTTGTTCTGCTGTTAGGGTCAATTTGCATATTACCCTTGTATTATATAGAATAGAGGCCTGGTGTACAGGTGGGGGCTGACTGGTTTGCCCTGAAAGATGTCCCGGATCGGGGGGGGGGGTCCCGCTGGGGTGCCTGGCCAGCCTGGGTGAGGGGCTGGTGGCTGTTTTCAGGCTGGCCACACCCCCTTTAGGGTGGGGGATGCCCACTGAGGTGCCTGGCCAGTCTGGGTGAGGAGCTGAGGGCTGTTTTCAGGCTCACCAAGCCCCCTGGTGACGGAAGCTCCCAGCCTCTCCTTTTTTTTCTTTTTTTTAATTCTGGGATTTATTTACCTTCTATAATTGAAACTTTTTTGCCTTTTGCGGAGGCTACAGCTGGCCGCGGGAAGCAACCAAGCCTCCTGTTCACTCCAGCTCCGTGGCCACGGCCCAGCTGAAAGCAGGTATCTGGGGTTTATTTAGCTTCTATAATTGAAACTTTGTTGCCTTTTGCGGAGGCTACAGCTGGCCGTGGGAAGCTTGGCTTCCTCCATCACTGGAGCAACCAAGCCTCCTGCTCGCGCCAGCTCTGTGGCTGCCGGCTGCCATCTTGGTTGGGTTAATTTGCATATAGTTACTCTGATTGGCTGGTGGGCGTGGTTTAAGGCATAGCGAAGGTACGGTCAATTTGCATGTTTGTCTTTTATTAGTGTAGATTGTTCTGTTTAAAATAATTTTGTTGTATTTATGGAGTCTTCTTTTTGTTGTATTTATAGACTCTAGTTTACTTGTTTAGTAATTTTGTGCCTCCAGGGTTTTATTCATAGCGAATTCTGGAACCGCTAAGTTGTGGGAATTTCTGTGGTTCCAGAGTATCACCGATTTTTTCACTTTCCCCATGCCATGCGGGGGAGAGTAAATTCATGTCCCAAATCTACAAAATATACAAGCCTAACACTTTGATTTCACAAGAGGAGTGTTTGTTTTTTAAGCTAGGGCCCAAATTGAAACAAACCTATGCTGGTAGTGAATTTCATTTTTCTAGACTTCACACTTACTAAGGGTTCAACTTTCTTAGGTTCCAAGGTTTACACAAGGGTGTTAATTCCAGTCCACCCCATTTCAGCTGAGGGCCTCATCTTTTGTTCTCATAAGAGTGTCCAAAGTCAAGCTTCTGGATTGCTGAAGCCTGTAACGAATTACCTTTTCTCCCTTTGTGCGTGTAGCATAGGTTGGATGCCTACATTGCTGGTTTTCGGCTCCCTCTTCATGGCTGACACCTGAGGGTTACCCTTACTGTATTGTGAACAAAGTCATGGATGATTAGCAATGAGATAGTCACTTAAAATCAAACGTTCCAGATAGTTGTGAGAATTTTCAAATTTAGGGTGGAAAAAACACAGGATGTGGAACAACTTCTTTTCATTGGTAATTTACATTTAACTCACATGTTTATCAATAATGAGCAGGTAAGAGCAGGATAAAACATTAGCAAATAGAAACTAGGAATCATTTAATCTAGTGTTTATTGAGAAATACTTGAGAGTTTGGCAATTGAGTTCCTATTTGGATTCTTCATTAGAAGGAAAGCCATTTTTTATCCAGTGTTATCTGATTCTTCTGTCTAAGGAAGAGGGAAGCCTCTTTGGTCAGCTGGTCACTTAAGTATAACTATTCCGTATTATCTGCCAGGATGGTGCACACACACACACACACACACACATTAAGGCAGTTCTCATTCACAATATTTAACTTTGTGGTAGCTTTAACATATGCCCCTGTATTCTTTCCTGCCTCCCACTAGAAACCATCTCCTGTCACACCACTTCAATTTGGTGTCTTATAGAATGACTAGAATTACTCTGAAAGTCAGAACTCAGAGGGAGGAACACTTCCATTGAGGCAGAGGACGAGGAAGCAGATACAGAATTGCAAGGGGCTAAAATGGCAGTGTTTTTAAAAATACACACTGAGAGACTTAAGAAGTGCTTTGCCTTTATTTACTATTCCTCCATTATTGGAACTTTCCGACACTTAAACTTTAATTTTTCTGTCTCCTAGAATTTCCATCAAATAAATACAGTGGGGCCTTGACTTACGAGTGTCCTGACTAACGAGTTTTTCGAGATACGAGCCATCTCTCGGCCGATTTTTTGCTTTGAGTTGCGAGCTAAAATTTGGGTTACGAGCCAGCTTCAGATACCCCACCGCTAGTTGACGCAGCGAACGTCACAGTGAACGCCACAACATCAGCCCAGCATCACGTGTCTCACTCGTTCACTGTTGATTTGACATACGAGTAATTTGAGTTACGAGCTCCGTCACGGAACAGATTAAACTCGTAAGTCAAGGCCCCACTGTAATTATGTATTATTTATTAATGTAGACACACATACAAAAACAAAAAAAAACCAAAACAAAACAGAAAAGCTAGCCCTGACTGGGTGGCTCAGTTTATTGGAGCATCATCCCAAAGGTTGTAGGTTCGATTCCGGTCAGGGCACATACCTAGGTTGTGGGTTCAATCCCCAGTTGAGGTGAGAACAAGAGGCAATTGATTGATGTTTCTCTCTCATATCGATGTCTTTCTCTCCCTGTTTCTCCTCCTCCCTCTCCTTTCCTCTCTCTCTCTCTCTCTCTCTCTCTCTCTCTCTCTCTCTCAAATCAATGAACATATCTTTGGGTGATGATTAAAAAAACAAACAACAAAAAGCTAAAGTGAATTCAGAGAGAGCTGGAAGGTGGAGGAAATATCTTCGAGCATTTAGTGTGGTTCTCAGCTCACTCTCTGTCAAGACAATAAAGAACTGAGCTGCATAATTCTCATTGTCAGAAAAGTAAGACACGGGAAGTCTTTCTGGCACTAATCAATAAAATCTGTATGTTTCATACCCTTTGTACACTAATCTTGTGAATATCTAGTGTTTTAAAGAAGAGAATACAGATTTTCATAACTTTCAGTTTGTGAAATGTAATGATTGTCTCATACTTAGAAGGAAATACAGTTTCAAAATGGTATTTCCTATAAATGAAAATGTATATGTATTTGCTAAAAAGAGTACTTTCTAAATAAAAATCTAGAAAGTCAATAAATCAAAACCTATTATCTTTTTACTCACAAACCAGTTTAGAGAATTTTTTTTTCTGTATAACTAAACTTGATGTAGCATATAATGTTTTGTGTGTTTTTTAAAATCCTCACCTAAGAATATGTTTTACTGATTTTTTTTTTCTTTAGAGAGAGGGAAAGAGGGTGAGAGAGAGAGAGAAAGAGAGAAACATCGATCAGTTGCCTCCTGCATACACCCCGAGCTGGAATGAAACGCACAACCTGGGTATGTGCCCTGACAGGGAATCCAGTATGCAACTTTTCAATGCATGGGAGACACTCCAACCAACTGAGCCACATTGGCCAGGGCTTAGCATATAATGTCTTAAAGATGTCTTTTAAGATGAGATCCAACGATAAATACTATGGCTTAGTAATATTTATGTGTTTTTCTATGTCATCTACATAGTGATGTTTGCCTAATATCAAAAAAAGGGTTATTACATAGTAAATAGTATATTAACTAAAACCATGCTTTAGTTTTATGAAGTTTGTTTTTTTAAAAAGTAATTTTCTAATTTTTTTTTAATAATTCAGTGAACAGATTACCGCTTTTTAATACATTTTTTCCTGTATAAGCATGTGTAACAAAATGTTAAAAATTATTTATTACTTTTTATGCACAAGTTTATATGAAATGCGTTTTATTTGGCTTTATTCTTTCCAATAGTTTGATAAAAAATTAACATTTGGTATTGAAATGATGAAGCAGGGAGATAATGACATTTGACGTATGATTTATATTAGCTATGCAGTAGAACTCTGCCAGCTAAACAAAAATTTTTTTTTCAGATCTATGCATAATGGAATTATTTCTTTTAGTTTCTAGGTGAATAGTAATCTTTCAGTTTACATAGCACCTAAAAAGAAATAAATGAACTATAGAACATATTTTATTTTTGTTTATATATATATATATATATATATATATATATATATATATATATATATATATGTATTTTAATTAAGTATTAGTTTAAATACATTTATTATTACAGTGTTTAAATAAATTTATTACATTCATTATCTCTGGGCTTAACTTTTAGCCAACAGAATAGGGGACTTCTACCACTTCGATAGCATTGCTAGAATGGCGTTCTTTCCTTTAAAAAATGGTAAATAAGAGGAATGCTTCTTTTTCTTAACCTTTGTTAGTGAAAGAAGAGTAAAGTATAAATTGAAGAGCTTGCTCTAAAACAATTTTTAAAAAGTATTTTAATGGCGCCAAAGTGCCTTTAAAAGTTTCAGATATAGCCATACAAATGTGTATTATTAAAGAGGAATTCTTTATCCCCGTTTAACGTATCTGCATTAGTTTAGATCTTTTTATGTTGGGATGAGTCTTATGACACAGTTGGTCATTTTTTAAATGGCTTCAGTTTCTTAAATTAATTTTTAGCCTGCTATATAAAATTAGTCCTTTTTAAAATTCTACAAAGGAGAAACAACTTTCTTTAAGAGAAAATCTTCCTTTATTTACTTATAGTTTTGTTACTCCTCACCTGAGCATATTTTTTCATTGGTTTTTAGAGAGTGGAAGGGAAAGGGAGAGACAGAGAAACATCGATGTGAGAGACACATCGACTGGTTGCCTTCCGCATGTGCCCTGACCAGGATGGAGATCAGCCTGCAATGAAGGTACATGCCCTTGACTGGAATCAAACCCAGGACCCTTCAGTCCAAGGGCCGATGTTCTATATCCACTGAGCCAAACCGGCTAGGGTGAGAAAAGCTTTAAAAACAGTTTGTTCATCATCACTAAACATTCTGATTTCAGTGCCAAACTAGACAAGATGGTGAGGTAGGAAAATTTCCTTCTTTTTTATCTTTAGGTTTAGTATTCCCTTTCTTAGCATTTGGCCTCCTCCCCCCTCCAAGTTTTCTAGTGTTCTCCCAGTCTTGTCTATCCTATATAATAAAAGCCCAGCGACCATAACGGCAGAATGACCAGAACGACCGCTCAACCAGTCACTATGAGATGCACTGACCACCTTTTGGTCCTTTTCCCTGACCCAGCAAGTGGGGACCCGGGGTGGGTCGTGGGGGATGCGGGCGGCACCAGGCCAAGGCCCCCACCCCGCCGGTCGCCCCACACACTGAGGGCGACCTGCAGTGAGGATGGGGCCGACAAGCGGGCAGGAACAGCCGACCTCTCAGTCCCTCCCCCGGCCATCAGGCTCCTATCACCAGATGGGAAATGGGGAACCGGGGTGGGTGGCAGCGGAGGGCGGGCAGAATAGGCCGACCTCTTGGTCCGCTCCCCCCCACCCCTGCCCCCGGGCCCACAGGCTCCAATCACTGCCGATGGCAAACAGGGAACCAGGGTGGGTGGTGGCAGAGGGCGGGGCCGGCAGCTGGGGAAGATGGCCCTGATCGCAGGCTAGGCCTAGGGACCGTACCCGCGCACAATTTCATGCACCAGGCCTTTAGTCTGGAAATAAAGTCATCCATAGTAAAGTATTAGACAGTTCATGTTATCTTACTTGGACTGTTTACAGTCTTATAGAAAAGAATGGTTAAAGAAACCAATAATTAAAATCTGTGCACATAAAGAAAAGAAGAAGAGTGAATGATTGGATTCCTAAGTGGGTGGTGGATGCACGGGTGAATGAATGGTGGTGGGTTTCAGGCATGGGAAATCTTCCTTTATCCAGGACTCATACTGTGTAAGTGATGGTCTATCCTGGTGAGAAGAGGGTCTGTCTAGTAGATTCTGCCATTATGTTCCTTTGTTGTACATAGTAATTAATGTCAATCATTGACATGTAGTATGAACCTTCTCTTCTTGTCACTCGTCATACCAGCTTGAAATCAAATCCCTTTTTGTTTGATTGTTTGTTTAAGGCTGAAAGAGCATATTCGTTTTGTGGCACTATTGAATACATGGCACCAGATATCATCAGAGGAGGAGATTCGGGACATGACAAGGTATGTTCTATTTTTGACAGTTTTTAATATATCTCAATAAAATATACATAAGAATCCTCATTTATAACTTAGGTATAATCTCTTCAACAGTCTCATTCTGGTGGTGTCTTATTTTTACTTTTTCTCTCCTTTGCTTTGTATACATGAACACATCATGATATCTAGTGTTTAGAAGGAAAAAGATAATAGAAATAGATTTCCCTTTTTTTAGGTTTTATTGGTGAGGATAATTTTTGTTTTATAGGATAACTCTAATAGAAAGAAACCTCAAAAGCAACTAATTCTTCAAATAAGAATCTGTATCTTGAGCAAAGCACCAGTAACTCTATTTAAAACAAAAATCATTCATTTTCTGTTGCATGGGACCTGCTCTTTGAGGACACAGCTGAGCCACAATCCAATACAGAGATGTCTGTGAATGCATAAACTGTCCACTGTTCCTGTCGGAGTCACGCTGGATGATTTTGGACAGTGCTTATTGGCATTATTGATTTTTGATAGGAAAATATATGGGACATATAATTGACTGTTTCACCTTAGGTTGATATTTGCTTTCTAAGAGATCATTGAAAAGGGAATCTTTCCTGCTTTCTTATTCCCAGTTTCTGCTTTTAACTTTGTAGAAATACTGGAGACTTTCTTTTTTTAAAAAATATATTTTATTGATTTTTTACAGAGAGGAAGGGAGAGGGATAGAGAGTTAGAAACATCGATTAGAGAGAAACATCGATCAGCTGCCTCCTGCACACCCCCTACTGGGGATGTGCCCACAACCAAGATACATGCCCTTGACTGACCGGAATTGAACCTGGGACCCTTGAGTCTGCAGGCTGACGCTCTATCCACTGAGCCAAACCGGTTAGGGCTGGAGACTTTCTTGATTATCTCTTCAACAGAAATAATCATTGTAACAATCCTTGGAGAAAGAAAATAATCCTTTTTAATAAAGGATTATTTTCCTAAGTCCTCTAAACAGCTTAATTTTTTCCTCCTCACTTTCCTTTGTATGTGCAAAATGAAGGACATGAAGAGGCTTTCTAAGTAGTTATGATATAAAATCTAGGTCACATATTTTTTCTGCCTGTATTACCTGTTCAGTTCTCTTTTTTAATACTTTGGCTTTATTAATAACTTTCTCCAAATAAGGATTCTGACTATTTTTTGCTTTTCACTGTCCCCTTTTCCGCATCCCGTTTCAAACCCCACATATACAGTCCAACTGTCTTAAATGTGGAGAATATTTGCTAATGACTTACCATATATTTAAAGCCAAGTTTTCATATCTAAGTGTAGAGCCATATCAATTTAAGAGCCTGGTTTCAAATCAAAAAGCAGAACATTCTGAGGTTCCTGACTCAGACATCAGTAAAACTGCTTGTATAAAGAAAAGAATTAAATTGCTGTTTTAGTTCATGTCAAGGCATTCTTTGAAACTATTGGGAAATTTGGTTGGCCTTTATAACTATGAAAATTTTTAAATTACCTTCTAAGACCTAATGGGACCAATTTGTAGGAAAGAAAACCTTATATTATTCCTAGGATTGCTGCATACCTGAGGTCCAGAATACAGCTAGGTCAATGGGAGTTCATGGAACACCTTGATGACTTTGGGTTAAATGAGATATAATGTATACAACATGCTCATTGCTGTGCCAGGCTGGCACTCACTCTTGTGCTTTCAGTCTGCCTCAGCCTGTTTCCTGTGTCATTGCTATGAATTTTCCTTAAAGTATCTCTAGGCTCATACATTTTGCATCATTTTTCTGAAACCTTACCCTTCAAATTTGGAAGCAGAGAGTTTAAACTTTAGCATCCAGATAATATCTCATTGGCATAAGCTCTTATATTCAACTGTTATTGAAATCTTGATTTGCATAATTATAAAAGAAATAATTTTCAGTATATCAATATTCTTTAAATTATGTGTAATTTGTTGTGTTCTCAGTTCAGATAACTACACATATAAATTGGTTTCCAATTTAGATCACATTTTGTTTTACATTATTTAAAATCTCATCATGCTTCCTACAATGAAGACTATTAGCTTTATGTGATAGGTTCTATAAGAGGAATTGATTAGGTGATTATTTCTGTTTTATTTCTGTTCTTTGACTTTAAGTAATTGTATAATATTTATTGGAGCTGAATAATTAATAAAAATGATAAGTGGTAAAAAAATGATAAGTGGTACTTTCCCCCCCATCTATCATAAATCCAAAGATTTCACTTACTTAAGATTTTCAAAATTTATTTTAAATTAAAATTTTTATTTTTAATTAACCAAAGTAAAACCATTACTATTTATAAAATAACTAGAACACATTTAAATTTTGTACTGAGGATACCTGGATATTTGTTCTCTAAATGTCTTGCATGAGCTAATTTAATACTCCTTGCACAAAAAGCTATATACAAAATCTTTTTCTCAAAATATTTGCCAAATATGCAGCTTTATTTTGTTCATTTTTCTTTCTTATAAATTACATGTTAGTTAATATTCTATCAAATGAAATTGCTGTTTTGTAGGCAGTTGACTGGTGGAGTTTAGGTGTCCTGATGTATGAACTACTAACTGGAGCGTCTCCTTTCACTGTGGATGGGGAGAAGAATTCCCAAGCTGAGATATCTAGGTAAGACTTAAACAAAATAAAATCAATGTATTGTTACTTCAGAGGAACTCATCCAATTTCTGTAATTCGGCTGATGGAAAAAAAAAAATTAAAAAAATGGGGATAGACAAAATTAGGTTTAAGTAGTTAATTTCCGTTTAAAATCATATAGGATGTAGATATATAACCTTTATATTTTTTTATATTTTATGTGCGTGGATTGATCTTCTGTTTCATAGGGAGAATGTCATGATTTTTGTGTATTCCAAAGCACTTAGCATATTGTCTTGATACATGATATATTGAAGTTTATTTGATGGATACTTTCTTCCCACTGTATACATATTATAATTTCTTTGTGATTTTAACATAAATAGTGATATTTTTTAGCTCATGTATAGAGGCTCAATAGAAACAAATACCATAAAATCACCCTCTTGTAGATTAACATAGCATTATTCTATTCCTTCATAGCAGTTATCACAATTGCATTGTTACATTTTCGTTTATAATTATTTGATTAATGTCTGTATGTCCCACTAGATTGTAAGCTCTGTGAGAGCAAGGGCACTTCTGGCTTTGATCCTAGCATTGTATGCTCAGGTGCCAGCCAGCACAGTGCTTTACTATGCAGAATTCAATAAATACTTTTGGAATGAAATGAATTAATGAACAAATAAACAACAGTGATAAAACATTCTACTAATTACTAGTTATGTTTTTGTCCTGTTCTTGAATTTTATAACTTTGAGAGCAGATTTGACATTAAAAATTGAGACTTCCACTTATCAAAATGGAATAACAAGAACCGAATTTAGTTTTCTGCCTGAAACAGTTTTTAAAATGAGCAAAATATCTGAAAGAACAATCTTGAAGATATTGACTGTCTAGCAGTGAAGGACAGTGAACAATGAGAGATGGAAAATCTATGAGGCGAGCCCTATTATTGCCCAGCTTACTGCCTTGAGAGTGTCCAGGCTACAGCGCAGGGAGAGTTGAGGTGGAGCTGAGAGTCCAGGAAGACAAAGGCAGCGAGAGTTTGAGGCAGAGTGTCAGAGAGGAGAAAGCTGCAGAGAGAGAAGTTCCAAAATTTGCAGAAGTATTCATTCAGTGAAGTAGCGAGAAGCACACAGTGCAGGAACTACTCAGTATAGTGAAGATGCTGTTTCTCTCCCAATTGATCTATAAATTCACCACAATCACAATCCGAGCAGACTTTTCTTTTATTTATTTACTAGAGGCCTGATGCACGAAGATTCGTGCAAGAATGGGCCTTCCTTCCCCTGGCTGCTGGCACTGCCTTCGCACCACCTTTCCGCCTTCCCATGCTGCCCAGAGGCCCAGAGCAGCTGGGGTGGTGTGGAACACCTGCATCATCGCCATGGCGATGACGCAAGCATCCTGCCCCCGGCTGCTCAGCGCCTACGTATGCAAATTAACTCACCATCTTTGTTGGGTTAATTTGCATACTCACTCTTGATTGGCTGGTGGTGTTGCGAGGCATGGTCAATTTGCATCTTTCTCTTTTATTAGTGTAGCTTTTTTGCTGGACATTGACAACCTGGACCTAAAATTCATATAGAAATGCAGAGAACCAGGAATAACTAAATCATCTTTGAAAAAGTAGTCCAAAGTTGATTTTAAGACTTTTAAGCTATAATACTTAAAAGGACACTGGTGTTTGTATCAAGATAGACAAATATTCAATGAAATAGAATAGAAAGGCCAGAAATAGAACCGCACAGATATAGGCAACTGATTTTCCCCCCAAAGGTGCGAAGTCAATTTGGTAGAGAAAAGATAGTCTTTTCAATAAATGATGCTGGAACCATTGGCTATCATAGGAGTGGGCGTGAGGGGAAGAAATGAACTTCTATAAATACATTCCACCATATAGGAAAATAAACTAAAAACGATCATTGACCTAAATGTAAAACCTAAAACTATAGAATTTCTGTAAGAAAACATAAAGGAAAACCCTTATGACCTTGGGTTAGGTAAAGATTTCTTAGATACAACACAAAAAGTGCTATCCATACAAGAAAGCACTAATAAAGTAGACTTCATCAGAATTTCGGTCTTAAAAAGAAACTGTTAAGAGAATGGAAAGACAAGCCACAGCCTGGGATAAAATTATAAATCAAATAAAAAACTCTCGAAACTCTAGGGGGAAAATCTCCATTTTAAAGAAATGGGCAAGATATTGAAACAGACAGTTAACCAGTAAAGATCTTTGGGTGGCAAATAAGCACATGAAAGGATGACCAACATCGTTAGTTTTCAGGGAAATGCAACTAAACCACAATAAGATGCCACTGTATACTCACTGGAATGGCTAAATATAGACTATCATAGGGTTCTCCACAGAAACAGAAATAATGAGACATATAAAAGGAGCTTTATTATAAGGAATCAGCTCACACAGTTATGGAGGCCGAGTAGTTCCACGATCTGCCATCTGCAAGTTGGAGAACCAGGAAAGCCAGTGGTTCTGAGGTCAGAAGACCAGTGTCCCAAGTTAAGCTCTTTTTTTCTCTTTTCTATTCAAGCCCTAAAGGGATTGGATGGTGCCCGCCTACATTAAGGAGGGGATTCAAATGCTAATCTCAGGAAGAAACACCCTTACAGACACACCCAAAAATAACGTTTAATCTGGGCAACCTGTGGCCCAGTCATGTGACACTTAAAAATTAATCATTGCCGATTCACTCCTTGTCAGCTTGGCAGCCATATGCATCTCCTTCCAGGGTTAAGGAATCTTTTTTCTACCAAGGGCCATTTGAATATTTATAATATAAGTTGAGATCCCTACAAAATTATCAACTTAAAAATTAGCCTGCTATATTTGGTCAAAGATTTAATTAACTCACCCATAATGCCTTGGCAGGGCCACACCAAATGATTTCGCGAGCCTTGTATGGTCCGTGGGCTACATCTCCCACCCCTGCCTTACACCATACTTAATCTCCAGACAGGGACGGTAACAAGTCATAATTCCACCTGGTGCGCAACATGGTAAGACCAGTGAATTTCAGAAGCATGGTCCCATTCATGCACTTTACTTGCTGTGAATTGAGTTCCTTGATCAGAAGCAATGCTGTGTGGAATGTGTCTATTCTAGTTAGAGTGAAACTCTGCCCTTTCCATAATGGCAGTAGCCAGTGTAGTCAGTCTGCCACCGGGTGGCAGGCTGATCACCTGGGGATTGATGCCGTATCGGGCATTCAGTGTTGGTTTCTGCTGCTGGCAGATTGAGCACTCAGCAGTGGCCATTGCCAGGTCAGCCTTGGTGAGTCGAAGTCCATGTGTATTCTCCATCCCTGCCACCATGGCCGTTTTATTTATGAGCCCACTGGGTGGCAGTGGGGTTGACTGGAGAAAGAGGCTGACAGGTATCCACAGAACAGATCAGCCTATCCACTTGATTATTAAAATCCTCCTCTGCTGAGGTCACCCTTTGGTGAGAATTCACATGGGACACAGATGTCTTCATATATTTTCCCCATTCAGAGAGGTCTATCCACATACCTCTTCCAAGTATTGTTGTCAACCAGGCTTCCTTGTCACCAATTTTTCAATCATGTTCCTTCCAAGCCCCTGACCATCTAGTCAAACTGCTGGCTTTGATTGGTATAAAAGCACACGTTGGTCTTTAATTGGTATAAAAGCATACATTGGTCTTTAATTGGTATAAAAGCACACATCTGGTCATTTCTCCAGTGCTCAGTGAACATGCAGGTGCACTGCTGAAAGCTCTGCTCCCTGGAGATTTCCCTTCACCACTGCTCTTCAGGGATGTTTCAGAAAGGGGATGCAGTGCTACAGCTGTCCACTCCGGTGGCACCTGCGTTGTCCACTCCGGTGGCACCTGTGTTATCATGCAGGACCATCGGTAAACTTGGCCTGAGTCTTCTCATTCTCTGCCATCTTATCATAGGGAATGTCCCATGAGGCTGGCACAGAGAAGGCAGGGTAGCAGGAGTGGGGACCATGGACATTTGGACTACTTCTTCATGAAACTGACTTGTGCCTTCAGGGCCTGCTCCAGCCCAGTCTCATGTATACCACTTCTATTTGAGGATGGACTGTTGCTGTGCACTCCCAACTTTATGGCTTCATGCATAATGTATGATGTATGATGGGTATCTCGGGCTGTATGAACCTTGGGGACCGTAGTTAAGTGTTTTAGTCTATTAAAGCCCAGTAGCAGACCAGTAGCTGTTTCTCACAAGGGGTGTCGTTATCTGCAGAAAATGGCAGGCTTTTGCTTCACAATTCTAGGGGCCTATGCTGCAGTTCACCTATCAGGGCTGCCAAGGCTCTGAACAGCATCCCTATCTGCCACTGACACCTCAAGCACCATTGGACCTGCTGGTTCCTATGGCCCAAGTGGCAGAGCAGCTCAACCAGCAGCCTGGCCCTGTTGCAGAGCCTTCTCTTGTTCTGGCCCCCATTCAACAGCAGGTTTGCGGGTCACTTGTTAAATGGGCTGGAGTAACACACTCAAACGAGGACTATGTTGTCTCCAGAATCCAAAGAGGTTCACTAGGCATTGTGTTTCCTTTTTGGGTGTCGGCGGGGTCAGATGCAATAACTCATCCTTCACCTCAGAAGGGATATCTTGATATTGCCCCACACCACTGCACCCCTAGAAATCATTAGGGTAGGAAGCCCCTGAATTTTGTTTTCCACCTTCTGACACACAAGGTCTTACCAATAAGTCTAGAGTAGTTGTTACTCCTTGTTCACTAGGTCCAGTCAGCATAAGGTCCTCAATATAATGGGCCGGTGTGATATCTGATGGAAGGGAAAGGTGATCGGGGTCTTCGAGAACTAAGTTATGATATAGGGTTGGAGAGTTGATACACCCCTGTGGTAGGACACTGCTGACCTTGCCAGCGGAAAGCAACTCCTTTCGTGGGCCTTACAAACAGGGATGGAGAAAAAGGCATATGCCAGGTCAACGGCAGCTTACCCTGTACCAAGGGATGCTCAAGCAATGAAACCACATCTGGAACAGCAGCTGCATTGGACTCACCACCTGGTTGAAACATATCATAACCCACTGTCATTCTTCAAGATTCCTCTGTCTTCTGCACAAGACAAAAAGGCAAATGGAATGGGGGCGTGGTGAGGTCACCACGCCTACATCTCTCAAGTCTTTGATGGTGGCTGTCATCTCGGCAACCCCCCAGGAATGCAGTACTGTTCTTGGTTTACTATGTTTCTGGGCAGAGACCGTTCTAATGGCTTCCACCCGGCCTTTCCAACCATAATTGTCCTCGCTCTCCAGGTCAGGGCACCAATGTGGAGATTCTGCCAGCGGCTAAGTATGCCTGTTCCGGTGCATTCTGGAACTACAGCAATAACCGCAGAATGGTTCAGGACCCACTGAATCCACTGTGAGATGGACCTGAGCTAAAACGCCATTGACCACCTGACCTCCACAAGCCCCTACTCTGATTGGTGGTGGGCCACAGTGACATTTGGGTCTCCTGGAATTAGTGTCAGTTCAGAACCAGTGCCTCATAATTCTTGTACATTCTGATTATTTCCTTTTTCCAGTGTACAGTTAGTCTGGTACAAGGCCATAGGTCCCTTTGGGGAAGTCTGGGAGAAAGATGAACAGCACACATATCCGGGCCCCTTTCTCAAACTGACCCACCCTCTTCATTCAAGAGGTACCGGGAAGGTAAACTGGCTCAGGTGTGGGAATTTTTTTGAGGGACAGTTGACTGGGAGGAGGGCAAGGTTGATGACAAAGGGACACAGGAAACTCTGGAAGGTGATGGGTATGTTCATGATCTTGACTGGTGATGGCTTCACAGGTGTACACATGCATCAAAGCTGATCAAGTTGTCTACTTTGTATGTGGGAAGTGTGTTGTGCATCAATTCTACTTCAATTGAAAATTTTAAATGAACCTTTTACAGGAAAGATTAGGAAGTACATATAAATAATTTCTTGCTGTCCCAGCTAGTTAATACCAAGTTAAGGGATAGGACTATTTCTTGTTAAATTCATAGTTAAAATGATCGTCAATTATTAAAAATACTAAATATGACTTGGCTTATTTTAAATGGGCTTTTTGATGGTTTGAAAATGTTTCAGAATTTCATAAAACCTTGGCTACAGTCTTGAGAATTTGGGTCCCTTTGCAAGGTCATACCTGTCATGGTGACAGGTGCAAAAGGTGGGCTTAACCTGACAGCATTAAGTAGTAGCTCCTCTGAGTGAGTCCCCTCATCTGGATCCCATGACACAAGCAATCTTCTTTGTGATTTTTCTCTCCAGCACAGCGCTGCCTGCAGAGAGATAGTATATTGTTGGTTGTGACGGCAGGAACATTCTGAACCAACTGTTGTTCAAATTTAAATTGCTCTTAACTGCCTTTAGCTCAATCAGTTGGCATTCCGGTTTTAGAAAGAGAAAGAGAGCCTGAGTCAGATTCTTGAAATCTTAAAACTAGAGCAGATTTTTCAAGAATTCAGATAGGATTTTCCCTTTAGTTAATCAATTACTCACTTTGTCATGTTAATAGTTTGTTTAAAACCTGGTGTTAACTTATGATTCCATGGTTTTCTGTGGCATTTATTTCTTGTTCCTGAAATTTATAAACAATGCGACGACTACGTTATCTTACGTTACCTTACGTTACCTTTCCCTTTCAAGATAATCCTTCCGATTTTCTTTCCTGGTGTAAAATCTTTCAGTCTGTTCTTTTTAAAATAATGTATCATTGTCTTATCCCCAAATGTCCTAATTAACTGGGGCTTTTTCTCATCATTTAGTTCTTTCATTCCTTAATGATTGTGATCTTCCCTGAACTCTGCATATTTTTTATAGTTTTTACTTGAGATGTTTCAAAATAATAGATTTTCCAAGTTATCTGCTTGCCTATTGTTGTCTACAGGTAGCCTAAAATCAGAACAAGATTGTTTTTCTGGTCCATCAAATTACAAAGTAAAAGAATTTAGAATGAGAATAAAACCTTCTCAGTGATGTAAGAATCCTTCATCAGTGTCCCTAATAGCCATCTCCTCTGTCTGAGTACCGTTGATGAATGGGCGGCATGATGTATAGGCATTTTCAAGGAAGCCCCTTCAACAGAACATCTTAGTTGTATAGAAGTTCTCCCCACTTAAAATAAGTGGAACCACCTTCCTCTAACCTCTGCATGTCAGTCCTGGTTCTGTCCTCTGAAAACAGAGGGAAGTTCCGTTGTTTCTCCCAGACATTGCTTTAGGTATTTGAAAGTAGTTTTACCTAGGGTTCCCTTTCTAGTTTTCTTACCGTTTATATGAGATCATTTCCCGACTCCTATCTTGGTACCATTTTGGACCATACTAAATTGACAATATTATAGATTTGAATGATTGCTCTTTAGCTTTCTGTGAGTCTCTATTTTTTTATTAAATATATTTTAATTTATTTATTTTTTGAGAGAGAGAGGGAAAGGGAGAGAGAGATGGAAATATCAATGAGAGAGAACATCAGTCAGCTGCCTCCTGCACACCCCTCACCGGGAATCAAGCCTGCAACCCAGGCATGTGCCCTGACTGAGAATTAAACCATGACCTCTTGGTGCATAGATTGAAGTTCAACCACTGAGTCACACTGGCTGGGCTCTTATTTTTATTTCTTTTCTAACAAATGTGTTTCCTACTAGCTTCTATTGCCTTGTGTAGAACTTCTGTTACGGTATATGTTACTGCTGCACGGGGAGGTGTCCACCCATCCAGTAACTGGGACTTCCTTCGATTTTTCTGCCTGCCCCTCCAAGCAGGCGCCCTGCACTTGGCTGGAGCTTTGTAAAACATGATGATTGAATATTCCTTCACCTAGGAACCAGGACACAGAGCTTCTGTTCGTGGCTCTTCCATCATCTCTGACAGGGTTGTTTGTCTCACTTTCTCTGCCTTTGAAATGTAGAAAATGTTTGCCAAGAAATGTTTATTTGGTCCCTCATTTTCTATCAATAAGGTATGCTTTCTTAATATGTTCATTGTACTATTATAAACATAACGTTATTAAATTCAGGTCTAAGTGGTATCAAAATAATATTAAACAAAAGTTCTAATTGTGCTATTTAGGTCAGGGGTTGGCAGACTACAGCCCTCGGACCAAATCCATTCTGCTGCCTATCTTCTGAGGGTGGCCTTTGAGCTAAGAATGGATTTTAGCAGCTCCCCCTCTTGGGAGCACAAGGTGCCTTTCCGACTCCCTTTCCTCCCCCCAGGCGCCTTAGCTTTACCTTTCTCCTAAACTCCAACGGCCCTTCTTTTGCCTCTGTAACTTTTTAAATTTTCTCTTATAGTTTAGAAAAAAAGAGAATGGATTTTATATTCTTAAATAGTTGAAAAAGTCAAAAGATGAACAGTATTTTGTGGCATGTGAAAATTATATGAAAGTGGGATTTCAGTGCCCACAGGAACATTTTATCAGAACACAGCCGTGCTCCTTCATTTGCTGTCATCTCTGGCTGCGTTCCTGCTACTGCCGCAGGGTTGAATAGTTGCCACAGAGACCGTATAGCTCTCCCAGCCTACAGTATTTATTGCCTGGCCTTGTATTAGTTATCCATTATCCATTGCCAGGAAACAAATGACCTAAAAACACTTATTATCTCAGAGTTTCTGTGGATCAGCTTCGCTAAGTCCTCTGCTTCAAGGTCACTCCTAGGCTGCAAAGCGTTGGCTCAACTGGGAAAGGAGCCGCTTCCAAGCGCATGGGTTGTTGGCAGGATTCGGTTCCGCAGGTTTGTTGGACTAAAGCCTCATATCCTCGCTGGCTATTGGCTGAAGACCACCTTCCATTCCTTGCCGTGTTGGCCTGTCCAACATGGTAGCTTGCTTCTTCAGAGCATGCAAGCTAGGAAGGCAATAGAGGGAGTCTGCTAGGAAGATGGCACTTTTAAACTGATCATGAAAGTGGCACCATGTCATCTTTCTTGTTGATGTTGGTTAGGAGACAGTGGTTATTGGGGACCATCTGAGAAGCCTGTCTACCATGTGCCCTTTACAAAAGGTTTAGGTGATTGATTTATTTGTCCTCCCAAGATGTGCTTTCTTTTTAGGTGATTATTTTAATATATTGATTTTGCATGTGATGATACAATATTCTAAAACAAAATCAAGCAGTAATTTGTTGAATTTTTAGATTGTATCCATATTAATTACTCAGTAACACCTTGAATTAGCTCATCTGTATATATAAAAGCCTAAGCAACCATTCGACCGTTCAACCGGTAGCTATGACATGCACTGACCACCAGGGGGCAGATGCTCTGACCGGTAGGTTACCTTGCTGCTGGGGTCCAGCCAATCTGGACTGGGCGCACACCCTGGAGCCTTCCTGTGGACCCTCCCTGGCCCAGATCATGCACCGGTGGGGTCCCTTGGCTTGGCCTGCACCCTCTTGCAATTTGGGACCCCTCAGGGTATGTCAGAGAGCCACAGGCCAGGCCAAGGGACCCCACCAGTGCACGAATCCATGCACTGGGCCTCTAGTAATAAAAAATTTTTCTGTTTATAGATGTGTTGCTTTCAGAGTTATATATAGAGTAATTACAATATTACTGTATCTTACCCTCTTTTAAAAGATTATATTTCCTTTTTCCTTGGATTTTTTATCCTTCTTATGTCTTTATGATCAAATCCTTTATTGGCATATTTTAAGAAGCCTTCTCGATTCCCAAGGTCCTGTTCAATTTTTTCTTTTCTTCCTCATTTTAGGTATTATGTACCCAATAGCAACATCTGTGTTCCCAGAGTTTTGTTTTGTTTTGTTTTTTCTGCTGGTTACTCCCAAATCTATTAATGTGTGTCACAGTAGCTATTCATCTACACATTATTCCACACGAACCAATTGTGGTAGCTGGAGACTAGAGTGAAATGACGCTCCCTTGGTACTCATATTCCTCAGCCTTCTTTTTCTTGTTTTCTTTCATCATCCTTTAGATCCATTTACGTCTGCTTCACTCGCATGCGGGGTAGAGCTGGGTCATACTGTATTACTCATTTGCCCTCTGAAGCGCTCTCTAGGACGGTGGGGGGTTTAGAGCCCCGAATGAAACACAGGGCAGAAATTTGACTTAGCTTTCTAGCAGGACACAGGTGGGGAAGCAGAGTGAATCAGCATAACATCAAAGCCGGCTTCATCAGGGTCCTGCCTACCGCCTCGGCCTGGTTTCCCAGCCCAGAAAGGCGCGCTTGGCCATTAGCGATGAGATCAAGTGGGTGGGTGCGGACCACCCCAGCATGGGAAGCTCAACACGGAAACGGCAACATGTACAGCTCCCATGAGCGCAGCTGCCAAGCCCCCACATGGACACCTTGGGGATAAGAGATAACACACAGTTTTCTGGAAGTATTTTAACAGCCCTGGGCCAGACAACCTTCAGGGCTTACGTGCCTGCTCGTACTTCTCCGGCCAGGTGCAGGTCACCTCTCGGGTTATTTCACAATAACCAGGCATGGCTGACATTTCACATTGATGTGATTCATCCATTTCAAGGAAACTGTGTAAGAAGGTAAACCCAAGGTCATCTTCCTAGGAGAAAAGGTTTAAGCCTGCTAGGAGCCCTCTCTCTCTACCGCCCCACCCCAATTTCTGCTTCTCTTCCTGGCATGAGTGTCCTACCAGGAACAGGCTGAGGAGACCCCGGCGCCACTCATTTACCGCCACATCGAGGAGGAGTCTCTTGCGTGGCTCCTGCTCTCACTCCGAGCTGGGGTGGTGGTGCCTCATCGTCTGCGAGGCTCTACTGCTGCTGGTTCTGGCCATCTTATTTTCACTTGGGAAAGGCAAGGACTTGGGGCTGCCATACTGTTCTCCATGTTCCCTCAGCATGTTTTCAACGGGAATTCCTCCAGATTTCTACTCAGTTTCTTCCCGACCTGATCCCTGCCTCGTCCGAATCTAGAACTCTAGTTCCCTGAACCCGCCACCCACCCTGGTTGTATGCGTTCTGTGTGCCCTGGGTGTACACAGGTCTCCTTCTGCTCCCCCTCCAGTTCTGGCATCTCGGTGAGCCATCCCTGTTTTCAGGCGCTTACTGCTCTCTCAGAGCCCCTCCTTTTGTGGCTGAACCCACCATGGGTCCACATGACTGACCACTTCTTTCCCTAGTGACCAGCACGGAGTCGGCTTCCAGTCAATGGCAGATGACTGGGGTTGAGGAAGTAATAGTCTAGAACAGTGATAGCGAACCTTTTGAGCTCGCATGTCAGCATTTTGAAAAACCCTAACTTAACTCTGGTGCCGTGTCACATATAGAAATTTTTTGATATTTGCAACCATAGTAAAACAAAGACTTACATTTTTGATATTTATTTTATATATTTAAATGCCATTTAACAAAGAAAAATCAACCAAAAAAATGAGTTCGCGTGTCACCTCTGACACGCGTGTCACAGGTTCACCATCACTGGTCTAGAATCAGAACCTCAGAGGATGTCAGTCCAGGGCTCATAAAAGAATGCCCGCAGCCATGTGTCTTTATTCTGATCCTCTTGCACAGCACATTCCTACGTGTGGAGCAGAGGCACATTCAAGGTGGGGAAATGGAAAATGCAGTGCTTGTTTTTCCCTGAGGAAAGGGCTCCCGGCTTCTCTATCAGACATGCGGGCACCTGATCTGAGGGGAAGATTGTCTCTGATGCTGAAAATCCTGCCAAGCAGTGAGCAATGGAAGAATGTAAAGAATTGAGATAAAAAGAGGGCGCTGCTCATCTTTTCACGTGTTCTACAGTCATCCCCTACATTCTCCAGATGGAGTGCTAGAAATTGAAGTAGCTTTGCAATGAACAGCACTGCTGGAGTTTTTAGTAAAAATTTACAGTTCCACTGTTGTTTTACAGATTCTCAGGGGCTACCTGCTACAGTCTCCACTTATGGAAGTACTAGAGGCCCGGTGCACAAATTCATGTACCATTGGGGTCCCTCAACCTGGCCTGCAAGATCAGGCTGAAACTGGCTCTCCAACATCTCCCAAGGGGTTCTGGATTGTAAGAGGGCACAGGCCAGGCCGAGGCACCCCAGCAAGCTCACTTACCAGTCGGAGCACCTGCCCCCTGGTGGTCAGTGCACGTCATAGTGACTGGTCGACTGGTCAACTGTCTGCTCCCTGGTGGTCAGTGCACCTCATAGCAAGTGGTTGAGCAGCCTTCTCATGTCATTAGCATATCATGCTTTGATTGGTTGAATGGCTGACCGGACTCCTGGGCACATAGCATATTAGGCTTTTATTATATAGGATAGCGGTAGCTCATTTTATCAAGCTTTTGCTGTGCTTCGTGCTGTGCATCCTATCTTAGCTCATTTAAACGCCGTAATACCCATTTCAGGTAAATAATGTTATTATCCCCATTTTACAGTTGATAAGATTGAGATACAAAGAGATGAACTGCCTCAAGGTCACACAGCCAGTAAGCAGCAAAACTTGTTTAACTCTGAGAGTGAACTCAGTCTGGCTGCAAAGTCCATGTTCTTACCACACTGTACTGTCTTATAAACTTATCAGTTTTGACCCATAACTTATTCATATTTTAATGCACAACAGGCGGCATTTTTGTAAACCCAAATAATGAATAATTGTGTATCTCCATGATTGTGTTAAGCTTCTTAATTTCTATGTTCCTTCCACTCTTTCTTTCTCATGAAATTATTGATCTGCTTTTCAGGGGGGCAAAAGTACATTTATTTGGATTGGATTGATCTCTCCTGTGACCTTAGAATAAATTCAGATATTTCATCAAGGGGCTGGATTATCTTCATTTTTTACTTTCCATACTAAGGAGCAGACTTGACTGTGCCCTTGAGTGGCACTTGCCTTCCAGAGCTTGCCTGTCTGTTTCATTGTGGTAGGAAGTGAAGCAGAAGCCTGGGTTGTTCAGATATCAAGAGCAGAGCCACATCAGGTGGTCTGACGCCCCGCCTCAGTCTTCCTCCTGCTGCACTCCCGCTGGCCCTTATGTTTGCTGGATGCAGGGAAAGACAGGAGAGGCGGGTATGGTTCGGAGCTTCGTTTGTCCTTTCAAATCTGGATACTGAACTCACTTCCCTGAATTTATTAAGAGTTGCTTCCATTGTGAAATCTTTCGTCATGGGGTTTAGTCCATAGGTGGGTGGTCTCGTCTGGCCCCAAGGTCTTGTCTTTTCATTTCTTCCCAATTAAATATTTGGGTGATGGCTTCGTGTTAGGATTGATTAATATTGAAAAAGGAGCCAGTACATTTTGTTTCTGCTCACTTAAGTTTCAGAAATTTGATTTCATATTTTAAATATCCTTGTGTATGTTTTTCACATTTGTTCAATTCCCAAGTGCATTGTGCTCTTCTTGTTTCTGCTAAGAATACCGTCTCTATCACTTCGTCCTCTGATTGTTTTAACCACAAGTTTTATCTGCCTGCAGGAGAATATTAAAAAGTGAGCCTCCGTACCCCCAAGATATGAGTGCTTTAGCTAAAGACCTGATTCAGCGTCTTCTGATGAAAGATCCTAAGAAAAGATTGGGATGTGGTCCGCGTGATGCAGATGAAATCAAAGAGCATCTCTTTTTTCAGGTGAAAGTTATTGAGCAGATCTATGCCCTGCTGTTTTCACTGTTCAACATTCTTGGTGGAATGAGTGAACATGGTCTCTTTTGAGTTGTTTTCTCCCTATTTTCATGTACATGGCACTTTTTTTTAAGTGACAGGGACCCTTTAGGAACGATCAAAATTCGACTGGTAGAGACCTAAGTGGTCTCTTTCTCCCTAAATGAAGCAGGAGTTGGGGGAATCATAATAACATTTGATTCTTTACATACTAATTGATTAGAGTTTCTGAGTATTAGTTTCCATTTATGATCACAAGATTTAGGCATATGAACTAAGGAGACATTTATTATATGTTTTGCTTCTCTCTCAGTTCATGATCCACTGTGTTGTACCTTTTAGATAGTGATTTTATCTCTTCTTTTCCCAGGAGAAATCTCAGAGAATTCAGAAATCTCCCTATTTCTTATTTTCTTTGTACTTAAGAAAGTGCTTTTCCTGTTCTGAAGAAGCCTAATGAGACCACACCACAGGATACTAACACAGCTGCTCAACTCAGTTTGCTCAATTTTGTCAAAAAACAAAAACAAACCAAAAATGTTAGATAACTGGGGGGGGGGGGGGGGGGGGCGGGGAGTTGAATTGACTGAGTTGGCTGTTTCAATTATTTCAGTCTAAATGGTCAACTTGGGATACTATGACCTTGATTTGTAATACCTCGAGCTTCTGGCTTTTAAATAATTTCATATCAACAAGCATAACCTAAATATTTCTGGTCTAAAGGGACATCCAAGTTTTATTTTTGTTCTGCAAACTGAACTTTTACATTATTAGCACCAAAACAAACAAAAATAGCTACCAATGCAAAGAAAAAACTCTGCTGTAGAGTAAGCTTTCACATTATTTATTGTTTTTAAATATGGAAGAACAAATAGTGATTGAGAGTAAGAATTATCTCTACTTCTGTGCTCAAAAAAGTGCAGTTATTTCAGTAGAGACTGACCATAGCGGCAAATACATTTAGAATAAAATTAATTTCTCAGTATGCACATTTCATAGATTCATGTGGCATAGAAAAGTTAACATTTGAACAAATTATTTCATATATCTTGTTCAGGAGTTTGGCTCAAAAATTAATAAGATAAAATTCAAAGAAGTATTCAAACAAAATATCTCCAATCAGATTTTCCTAGAATTTTTCTTTCCACAATTCCCTGTATTTGTGAATATTACAATATATCCTTCATTTTAGAGAGAATTCTTTTTTCTCTAGCTTGGAATAGTAATTTTAGGTTATTTAATTGCCTTGACCTTTTAAATGATAAGGACACTTAAGGAAAAACCAGAATTCTACTTTAAAGACCTAAATGGAGTAGAGGTGAAAGGGTTATAATAGCATTCAATTTTCTATATACTAAACATTCTCCTGCTAACAACATATTTCTTTAAATTACCTCCTTACTCTAGAAGTTTCTCCTAATGTATGTACAGTAGCCAAGCACAAATCATAAAATGGAAAACATTATAGCCACAGAGGAAAGAACACTAGTAGGAAGTCAAGAGACTGTGTTCAAATCCTGACCCTTCCACTAGCTAATGTTTAAGTGAAATGGTTAATTCTTATTCCCAGGCTCAATTCCCATCTGGGTCGAATAAAGTAGATAAATGATCTCTAAAACCATTCTAGTTGAAAAATTCGAGCAACTTAATGATTTTATCTCCATTGCCTCCACAAGAGGGCATAATAAAAACATTTTATGTTAGTTGATTGAACTTACACAATGTCACCAACCTAGAAATGCAGGTTTCACATTTTACCCTCTCTGAAATCAGTATACATCTTACAGTGGACAACATCTCACTGTTCTAATTGGTAATGCTTTTTCTTTCTTTTTTTTAAAATATATTTTTATTGATTTCAGAGAGGAAGGGGGAGAGAGAGAGAAAGAGAGATAGAAACGTCAATGATGAGAGAGAATCACCGATCTGCTGCACTGAGCCTGCAACCTGGGCATGTGCCCTTGACTGGAATCGAACCTGGGACCCTTCAGTCTCTAGGCTGACACTCCATTCGCTGAGCCAAACCAGCTAGGGCTGCTTTTTCTTTCTTAATGGTGCATAATGTAATGTCTTACTATCAATGATGACATCATAGACTTGAAGACATATCTGAATAGGATATCTGTAGGGCACAGTTTAGTAAAGCATTATCTGATGTGTTAAGTGACAAAAGGAGCATTAAAAAAAAAAGAGCAGAGGGTTGCATTTGAATAATATAAAGCAGAATTTATCAGACAGTGAGTGTCTGCTATGTGTGGAAAGGGGGCTTGGATTATCCCATGGGAAGAGAAGAGGCAGTGTTTAAGAGGCATGAATACAGTGGAATGAGAAAGAGTCATCAGTATGATAGTATCATTTAAGCTTATAGATGTAAGTAAATACATGCCTTGTGCTGAGTTTATTTTCTGATCTGTCGAGATGACCAGTAGGAAAGCTAAGTAACACTGCCTCTAGAGAATAGGCATGTGCCTTTAGACTTCATAGCCATCCTCACCAGGCTTCGTAAAGCCCTTCATTAGAGTTTGTTTTATTTTGCTTTGTTTTGTTTTGTTTTGGCTTAACCTTTCCCTGGAGGCTCAGAACAAAAGTTACTTTTCTGTTGTCCCTAAGGGTAAACTAGGGTGCCCTGGTGCCCCCTAGAGGACATGATGAGACTCCATGTCAGGCTCTGCTAAGCTGCCATCAGAAAATGTACTCATGCTTATAAATATATATATTTAATCATTAATTTGAAATATGCCTCTTTCTATGATCAATTAAAATCCTAATCTGGCTTTGTTATTCTTAGAAAATATATTTCAACTTTGCTGATTTCTATTTTGTACTAACTTTCTTCCTCTATTTTAGAAAATAAATTGGGATGATTTAGCTGCCAAAAAAGTGCCTGCACCATTTAAGCCAGTCATCCGAGATGAATTAGATGTGAGTAACTTTGCTGAAGAGTTCACAGAAATGGATCCCACCTACTCCCCAGCAGCGCTGCCCCAGAACTCCGAGAGGCTGTTTCAGGTGAGCTCCGGGCTGCGCATGTGCGTTGGCCACGCATGCTTTGAATCTTCAAAAATTTTAAATACAGCGATTTAAACATTGTTTTCTAAAGCTATGGTTTGTTAAATAGCAAACATTGTTTATGTGCTTATTTTTGATAGAAAAACTTGATTTTTATCCCTGAAATTTTATTTCAGTTCAGGCTCTTTTATAGAACACATAATACTACTTCATTTTATCCCTATTTATATGAAAGACTAGGGGCCCAGTGCACGACTTTGTGCACCTTAAAAGGAACTGTGGACCCTGAGGCTGCAGTAGGCATAGGGGCGGGTCTTGGCCAACCCTCCACGCCCCCGCCTGGCCCCTCTCACCATGGCCCCTGGTCCCCTGTCTCCCGACAGCCCCGCTCCTGCTGCTGCTGCTGCTCCCATGTGCTGATGGGCGCTGGCCCCACTCGCACCCGCTGACGGCATGGAATAATTGGGGCCAGCGCCAGCAGCTGGTGTGAGCAGCGGCTACTGCCCCGATCATCCCTCAGGAGCAGGGGGAGATGAAGAAACCCTCAGTGGCAATCAGGGCCCACGGCAGGTGCTCACACCCGCTGATGGCGCTGAGTGATCGGGACTGGTGCTGGGCACCAGCAGTGGGTACAAGCAGGGCTGGTGCTGGCCCAGGTGCGAGCGCTGGGCGGTGAGTGGGAGCAAAGAATTTTCAGTAACCACCAGAGGCTCGCCCCGATGACAGCAACTGGCGTCCCACCTTGGTCTCACACCCCCACTCACCTGCTCCACCATCCTGATGCAGCCAATGCCCGCCATGTTCTGCACACTCCCCCTGGTGGTGAGCACACATCACAGCGACCAGTTGTTTGGTTGTTCCGCCATTCAGTCTATTTGCATATTAGCCTTTTATTATATAGGATTCTTTAGTTCATAAATAATGTTATCTGATTCTTTGTCTTCAGTGAATAATCTTAACTGCTCAAAAATGTTTAGAAAGGATTTTATATTGAGAAAAGAATCTTTCTCAGACTTAAGATGAAATATTCTATTAAGTGGCATCATAGCTTCCCTCCTTTGACTTCCACAAATAAGTATGGCTGCACCTGGCCATCCAGACCATGTCTCTGAACATTCGTGACACTAATGTCTAGCACTTGGCTGGGCACATAGTAGGTGTTTAGAAAATGTTCATTGAACTAGTGAATGTTCTAGCCTGAATAGGTTAATCATCCATCATTATGTCACTTTTGGTTCAGGACATCATTCTGCCACTTGATTTTATTCCTTTTCTAAAACTTAATTTTAAATTTAATAAGTCTAAGGAAATAGAATGAGTCAAAAAATTGCTGACTTAGAAACCAACTAGAATGTAACTTGTTTTTTTTTTCTAGTTTGGAAAACAGTGGCACTTGGACCACTTTGCTTAATACCTTAACTCAACTTTTTTTGAGAAGTTAGTTGTGTTTACAAATAAACTTTTATCAGCAATGCAAAAGAATTACACCTATGAGTCAGATTTTTGGTGTGAAATAGAGAAGCGGCATTTTTTTTTTTTTTTTTTTTTTTTGAGGAGAGGTATTTTTCTGCCTTTAATTTTGAATAGGTTTAGTTCTACCAGAAGATGGCATTATCTCCTTCTGGAAAGCATTTTTCTATTAATTTGAAATAATCTTGCATTTTAGATTACAAATACAATAAAATTAGAATCATCTTACTGAATATTTGAGTGTTTTTTATTATTTTTTCTTGAGTTAAAAAATTATTACAGTCTAGTCTATGTTTAACTGGAAAATTGCAGATCTGTATTCTCACCTTTGCTTTTGTATTTTAGGGCTATTCCTTCGTTGCTCCTTCTATTCTCTTCAAGCCCAACGCAGCTGTTGTAGATCCTCTTCAGTGTCACACAGGAGTGGAACGTCCTGGGGCGACAAATGTTGCCAGGAGTGCAATGATCAAGGTATATAGATGTGGTTAATTAAATGACATATTTATGGTTTAGATACTAATACTGATTAACATTCTCAAGCCCAGTAAACTTAATAGACTTACCATTCGACCAAGATGCGGTTTTAAGAAATGAATAAATGGAATAGCATTATTTGCCCTAGAGAATTATTAACATCAGTGTGAATGAGCTCCTTTTTTAAATGATCGAAAATTATGTGACTTAAATCAATGATACAGATGAACATAGAAATGAGCTAAAGTAAGATGAATTTTAGAAGATGATCCACGCATGTATTCCATTTATATTTATTAACATTAATAATGTCCTATTACTTTGCAGTTTTATTTAACCCATGTGTGTTACTGATATTTTCCTAAGTTAAATGATGTTGGTCTCCTATCAGGACTCTCCATTCTATCAGCACTATGACCTAGATCTGAAAGACAAGCCACTGGGAGAAGGAAGTTTTTCAATTTGTCGAAAGTGCATACACAAAAAAAGTAACCAAGCATTTGCAGTCAAAATAATCAGCAAAAGGTATGACCATTTCTGGCAGTTTCTCTTATGAATTCACTAGAGGCCTGGTGCATGAAATTCGTACACTGGGGAGGGGGGTGTCCCTCAGCCTAGCCCGCACCCTCTCCAATCTGGGACCCCTTGGGGGATGTCTGACTGCCAACTAAACCAGCAGTCGGACATCCCTCTCACAATCCAGGACTGCTGGCTCCCAACCACTCACCTGCCTGCCCGCCTGCCTGCCTGATTGCCCCTAACTGCTTCTGCCTGCCAACCTGATCACCCTCTAACCACTCCCCTGCCGGCCTGATCACCCCCAACCGCCCTCCCCTACAGGCCTGGTCGCCCCCAACTGCCCTCCCCTGCAGGCCTGATCACCCCCAACTGCCCTCCCCTGCAGGTCTGGTCACCCCCAACTGCCCTCCCCTGCAGGCCTGATCACCCCCAACCGCCCTCCCCTACAGGCCTGGTCGCTCCTAAGTGCCCTCCCCCGCTGGCCTGATCGCCCTCCCCTGCCGACCATCTTGTGGTGACCATCTTGTGACCACATGGGGATGGCCATCTTGTGTGAGGGTGTGATGGTCAATTTGCATATTACCCCTTTGTTATATAGTATCCTAGTCTGTGGATTCTATAAATTAATACTTTTATTTAAAAGGAAATCAACAGTGTATTCAAAGGCTTGTTACCCACAGGTTTGGCCATTTGGCTTCTCAATTGATCCGTTATACTTCTAACTCTAATATTTTCAGATAAAGGAATCCATTTCAGACATAAATCATAGTATGATAGGCTTTTGATTTTCCTGTGAGAAAACTCCCATGGCAGTGATATTTAATCAAACTGGCTTAGTGAGTTCAGCAGCTGTTGTCATTCCTATTCGTTGTTTATTTGAAATACTTTTTTAAAAATAATTATTTAGCAACCTACTGGTAGCATTGAGAGCCAGCAGGTTGTTTTGGTAACTGGTTATTACCTCCATAATCATATATTCTTATTACCAAATTGTCGGGCAAGAAGGGCATCCATTTCTTCGTGTGATTAGCTCTTTTCTGACTCAGAAACAGTCTTTTCTCAGAATAATGCATTGCTTGTTCTGGTGGGTAGTATGACTCATTACTTTCATGGAAACTTCATTCTCATACTTTGACACTTATATTCTGAATACACTGTAAATAAAAACAAAATGAAGTTTGGAGCAGCACTGACATAAAACTTGGCGCAGAGGTTTGTAGAGACTAACTGTTTCATCTCGTAGGATGGAAGCCAATACTCAGAAAGAAATAACAGCACTGAAGCTCTGTGAAGGACACCCCAATATCGTGAAATTGCACGAAGTTTTTCATGATCAGGTAGTCCACAGTCCTCTTCTGTGCATACTAATTCACATTCAAGTTTTTACTTTTTTACCAGCTTTGTTGGTGCTCCTGGGTTAGAGTTAAAAATATGGGACATCACCAGCCACTACAGGGGGCAGAGAAACCAACCCCTCCACACACACACTCTTCCCCACCCCCAAGTCAGTGCGACCTTTCCCTTCTGCGTTTCTCCTTCAGCGGCAGCCGTAGATGACATGGCAAGACAGAGGCCACTGCCGCCGGCCGCACTGTGCTCACACCAGTTCAGCTGCTCCCTCCGGAGCTCAGCCCTCAGACCTCTCAGGACTCAGGAATATTAAGCCTTCGACTTTCTTTTTACTTCTAAAATAGAACGTAGAGAACCTTAAGCCTAATTGGAGCAAGCTAGAGTACAAACAGGAAGCAGAAAGGCAAATAAACTTCCCTTTCATCTTCCCATTCCAGGCTATGTCTTCCAGGGCAGAAATTCCTCTGGGTCTGGGTGGGACACAGCCCTGCTCAAGACAAAATGCTGGGCACAAGAGCTAAATCCAGCTAAAACTCCTTTTTAAATTTAATAAATCTAAGGAAATAGACTTTGCTTTTACCAAAGAAGAAACTGGGATTCAGAAAGGTCATGAGACTTGTCCAAGGTCACATAGCAAGTCAGTGAAAACCTCGTTGGGAAAGCCTGGTCTCTGGCTCTGGGCCCTCCCCTTGTACTGTGGTAACATCCCTGTCCCAGGACAGCTGTGGCCCACTTCTCTCCACATTGAAATTTCCCCAAGTGCTGCACCCGACAATGATACATGCCGGTGAAACCAGGCAGCAGCAGCATCATAACTATAAAAACTGTGGCTGTGTGCTATCATACCTCATGTGGTCCAGGCACTGTACCAGACACTACATGGAGTGTCTTGTTCAGTCCCTGCAGTAACTCAATGAGGTAAGAACACGGAAACCCACAGAAGCTAAGGAACAGGGCAGGGTCTCACAGTTTGTAAGTGCTGGGATCTGAACCCAGCCAGCTCAACTTCAGAGCAAGCTTCTAATTACTTTGCTCTACTGCCAAAGGAGAGGCAGAAAGACGAGCTGGTTCTCACATCAGGTGGGTAAGCAAAAATCATCTCATTGTCTCCTTGCCTTTTGTTCTCATAGCCAGAAAAGGAATGTCTTTGTAGCAAGAACTCAGTAGGGAATGCCCTTCCTGCTCCTCTCCTTGCTTCACCTCTTGGGCTCGTCACCTACAGTGGAGGTGGTGCAATCCCTATCCCGGTGGGGGTGGGGGGGGGGTGTTGGGAAGAGCCTGGACCATCTGCTGAAGGCGATGATTCACCTTCAGCATGGGATTGGTCGAGGGCCTTCCACACCCACCCCTGTGGTTTTGCAGCTGTCCCCCAGCCACCTCCCAGCCAAGACGTTCAATCTCTGACCTTCCGGCTGATGTCAGATCTCAGGAACTGCATTCCGAATTTTTTAAGTCTCAAGTTATATTTATTAGGTGCTATTTTTAGATTCAAGAGTTACTAGACCATAAATTATCTCATGGTATAATCCTGTAGGTACTAGTATAAACATATTATCATTCCAGTATGCAGTTGACATCTTGGGTTGTTTTACCCATGATGGTGATAGGTGGCTTGATTGTCCCCAGTCCACGCAGTCTTGTTTTCTACGACTGGGTGAAATTGATTGCGGGCGGGACTGCACCCTTGACTGGGCTAGAGTATAATTCATTTTGTGGACTAGGATTCGTGCTTTACGACTCTGTTAGTTTCCTATTGCTGCTGTGACAAAGTACCACAAACCTAAACAGTACAAACACATTACCAGATAGGGCTGGTTCCCTCTGGAGGCCCTAAGGGACAGTCCATTCAGTGGCCTTTTTCACCTTCTAGAGAGTGCCCACTTCCTCGACTTGTCACCCTCCACGAATCACATCCACCTGTTGCTTCCATAGCCCCATCTCATAGTGTGGACTCTGATGGATGCTTGAGGTAGTCTCCCCATCTCCAGATCCTCCTTCACAACTTCAGGGTCCCTTTACCGCACAAGGTAACAGCCACAGGTTCTGCGGAGTAGACTAGAGGCGTCTTGGGAGGGCTGTTAGTCAAGCTGTCACATAAACATTTCTCATTGTCTACATTTTATTTGTAAGGATCCTAAAGGTAGTTCATAGAGGTAAAGTAATATTCCCATTGTTGTAAGAAAATTGGCATGTAGATCCAGTTTTGACTCCAATCCCTATCTTTTAAGCCACTATAGAGTAGGTAGGTATTGCCCTCCATTTCTTAAAATAATTTTTTAAAATATGTTTTTATTGATTTCAGAGAGAGAAAGAGAGAGGGAGAGATAGATGCATCAAAGATGAGAGAGAATAAGCTATCAGCGGCCTCCTGCATGCCCCCTAGTAGGGATCAAGTCCGCAACCCAGGCATGTGCCCTGAGCAGAATTGAACAGTGACCTCCTGGTTCATGGGTCAACGCTCAGCCGCTGAGCCACACCTGCCAGGCCGCCCTCCATTTTTTTTAAAAGCTCACAAGCATATACTTCAACTTTGACCTTATTTGTCTGATGTAGAAACTCAAATTGGCTTGATCACTAGTAACCTGAGAACAATTTTCTTACTAAAAGGGTTGTCCACTCTTTTTTTTTAAAATATATTTTTATTGATTTCTGAGAGGAAGGGAGAGGGAGAGAGAGATAGAAACATCAGTGATGAGAGAGAATATTGATCGGCTGCCTCCTGCACTCCCCCTACTGGGGATTGAGCCTGCAACCCGGGCATGTGCCCTTGTCCAGAATCAAACCCAGGACCCTTCAGTCCGCAGGCTGACGCTCCATCCACTGAGCCAAACCGGCTAGGGCAGGTTGTCCACTCTTTACATTTTACCCAATATGTGCAGGATGATGTATTTATAATTGTCTTTTTTATGAAGCAAGTTTTCTGGATTTTGCTAATTCAAAGGGAAACATAAATATTTTGGTTTTTGAGTGACGTTGGTGCTAGAAGTTTTAATTTAATATATTTTTAAAACCATATGTGTTAATTTGAGGGCTAATGTAATTCCTTTGCTTTTTTAAAAAATATATTTTATTGATTTTTTACAGAGAGGAAGGGAGAGAGATAGAGAGTTAGAAACATCGATGAGAGAGAAACATTGATCAGCTGCCTCCTGCACATCTCCTATTGGGGATGTGCCTGCAACCAAGGTACATGCCCTTGACCGGAATCGAACCTGGGACCTTTCAGTCCGCAGGCCGACGCTCTCTCCACTGAGCCAAACTGGTTTCAGCTCCTTTGCTTTTTGATAGCTATGTTATTTTCTTTACGGAAAGCCTAGTAAGTATATAACTGATTAAACTAATTAAGATAATGCCATTTAGATCAAAAGCAGTTATTTAAAAAACAACAACCTACAGTAAGTTATGGGTGTTGGCCATCGGTATTGCCAGGAACTCTAAAGCTTATCTGTTAAGCCCTAACAGGTTTAAAGTGGCATCATCAAACAACGCCTTTTATCAGAAATCTTGTATATTATTTAAAGCAGCCAATTTTACATTATCAGTGCTAGATCACACTTTAACAAGAAAGATATGTAAACTTGATAGAGAGGGTTAGAATGAAATTCAAATGAAAGAATTCATCAAGAGAAGAATATATTAAGACTGCACTGCAGTACTTGAAATTTTCCATTACCAAAATAGAATTCTAAAAAAGCCACAGAGCCCTTCTAAAACACATGATTGCTGTTGATGACTGCAACAAAGGATTATTTAAATTTACTGGTGATAGTTTATAGTCAATAAATGTTTCATATGTTAATAAATTTTTCTTCATTAAGGCCCTCCACATTCTTCTTTGTTTTCTAGCTTCACACTTTTCTAGTTATGGAACTTCTGAACGGGGGAGAGCTGTTTGAACGCATTAAGAAAAAGAAGCACTTCAGTGAGACCGAAGCCAGCTACATCATGCGGAAGCTGGTTTCAGCTGTGAGCCACATGCATGACGTCGGAGTGGTGCACAGAGACCTGAAGCCTGAGGTATAGAAGAACGCATTCTCTCACATTGTCCATCCAGCCTCATTATTAACTGTCCCCCAGATGTGTGGGCTTTTTTACTTTCAGGGCTTTCTGCTAAATACATACCTGGAAATACCATGTTTCTTGGATTTTTTTATTTTCTATTTCAGCCTAAAATAAATCCGTCTTTTTTTTTTTTTTTTGCCCGCTGATCATCTTGAGGTTATATTTGTAAGTGTGAGAGCCTTTTATGGGAGAAATACTTTATGCAACAGTTGTGGGCTAAAAATAGCAATGGAAATTTTTGTAGCAGAAAATAATATCCCCTCTATATCTATACCATTTTAGAGGGTTTTTTTAAACAATTTTTATATAGATTTTAAAATTGATTTTTAGAGATAGGAAGGGAGAGGGATAGAGAGATAGAAATATCCATGAGAGAGAAACATTGGTACACACCCCCTAGTGGGGATCAACCCCGCAACCCCGGCATGTGCCTTGATCGGGTATTGAACCAATGATCTCTTGATTCATGGGTAGACGCTCAACCACTGAGGCACACTGGCCGGGCTAAAGGGGGGTTTTTAGTGGTATATTTTGAAAGCTTATTTTTCACATTGTAATCAAATCAATTAGCTCGTGAATAGGAACATATATAATTCTGTTCTAAATATTAAGCACAAAGAATGATCTTGGTTTAATCGGTTACACCATCCTTATATGTGCTCTTCTTTGCTCATGTACTTATAGAACTGTGTAGCGGTACAGAAATAGCAGCTTTTTCACATATCTTTTCATTAAAAGGTTAAGAAGGTTCTAGCTATAGAATGATCCCTTTTTAGTATCAAAAGTAAGAAAGTTCCTCCCTTTCAGAAAACCATCAAAATAATAATGAAAATTTAAAAGCAAAACCCAGTAATTTATAAATAATAACAATGAGTTATCCTTTACCCTATGCAAAATTGTACATATTTTCTCCTTAAAATGGAACATCATTTTTATTTTCCGTGTGATTATAATGCATTTTTAAGTACCTTTAAAATTATTTTTTGGTGTTTATTTTTTGTGTTAAACCACAAAAGAATATTGCTCAAAAAAACACACTATTTTTGTCTTATATTTAAGTATCTTGGATTATTGACATGAAGAGGATGTTTTTAAAAATCAAATTATGTACATTCAAATATAACTGACCAATTTCTAAAGTATTTAAACTTCAGCCTATGTATTTCTTTTTCCAACCCTCTCCTGAGGACATGCTCACTGATTTTTAGAGAGAGAGAGAGAGAGAGAGAGAGAGAGAGAGAGAGAGAGAGAGAGAGAACATTGATGTGAGAGAGAAACATGCATCGACTGCCTCCTGTACACACCCCGACTGGGGATTGAACCCACAGCCTAGGTTTGTGTCCTGACTGAGAATTGAACCTGTGGTCTTCCAGTGTACGGGACAATGCTCCAGCCACCTGAGCCCGTTGGCCAGGGCCAGTCTATGTATTAGATATTACTGTTATTCTTATTACTAGTAGTTCATCAAAACTACATTTGCTTTATGAACTTGCAACTATGACAGCTACCCCTCTGCTTCCTTCATCATAGTTCTCACTCTCCTACAGAACGCCCACTGAAAATATGGCGCTCTGTGCATCGGAGATTAGCTGTCTATTTTTAAATGTGAAAGCACACCACTTAAATGTTTTCTTGATAGACAAGGAACAAGCATGTAATTTTCTTAGGTTGAAAAGATCTGTTCCATGAGTGTATAGAATTCGTTTTCACATGTTTTATTCTTTGATAACTGGCCATCTGTTATCTCATGAGCCTCAAACGATGCAACTGTCCCTCCAGCAGGATTTAGTTTGCCTTCCTAGTTCACTGATACTTAATTCTTCTTTTGTTAGAAAACTTTCCTCTCACATAGTCGTTTGAAATGAAGACTTGTCAGATTATTTACGATATTCAACTACAGTTGTAATTCTAAATCAAAATTATTTTTTAGAGAAATGAAAATGTACCTTTATACTAACATTTTCGTAACAAAAGAGCTTTCACTTTGACTTTTAAATGAAAGAGTATATTATTTCCAAACTAAGCATTTAATCCTTTTCCCAGTGAGGTAGCATTTTAAGATCTGATTCTGTATCTCTTGGTAGATATTTATGTGGCACTCATTTTCTGCTTAGGCAAAATCCTAAATTCTAGGTGAGAATCAGATAAATTTAGAAGCTGGCTGACATTCGTATAAGCTGCTTTGTATTTCTGAAGTTGGTTCCCATCGTCTTAAAAGATGAAGAAAAATTCTATCAAATTCACTTCAGGCAGAGCTTGAGACGAAGATACAAGGAGATTGAATTGGTATTCCCTCCCATTCCTGATTGTTGACACCCCGCTCCTCTTAGAGTTGGGAGAGGAGGAGAGCGGGGCATGCTACATCCCCTCCATTTCCGGGACTGAGATCCAGGGAGTCCACTGCCATTCTTGATAAGGAATAAGCTGAAGTCATTCTCAGAGATCTAGTAGCTCAATGACCAGGGGCCAGGTGTGCTTATCTCCCTGCCCTGCATGAGGCGCAGTGCCTGCCCGGGGGCGGAGCTCCGGAGTCATCTGCTGAAGACGGCTCTCAAGTACAAGCCATGAACCCCACCCGTGACTTCAGTTGTGGTGAAGCCTTACATGTAACTATGTAATTATATTCCCATTTTCATTCCATCTCAAATTCACGACTGGGTGGTGTCTCCGAATGGAGAGCAGGCTCACGCGAGCCATCTTGGAAGGAAGGTTGGTGGAGGAAGTAGAACGCAAACACAGAGTTCCAGGAAAGCCTAGAAGAGGCTCTGACGTCAGAGGAGACATGATGCAGTCGACAAATGTTTCCCGTGACATTGTCAGGTTGAAATAACACAAAACATGTCGGAGCAGAGAACAACAGTACACTGAGGTCCAGCTCCCAGCCCCTCCCGGTCAGACCCTCTCTGTGCCTGAACCCAGTAATGACATGATTTACCTAAATGGCATCACCAAGCCCCGTGACGTTTCAGTGAGAGACTGATGTGAGTGTTTGTGTTTTGCAGAATTTACTGTTCACTGATGAAAATGACAACTTGGAAATTAAAATAATTGACTTCGGGTTTGCGCGCTTAAAGCCACCTGACAATCAGCCTCTCAAGACCCCGTGCTTCACCCTCCACTACGCTGCCCCGGAGCTCTTGAACCAGAACGGCTACGACGAGTCCTGCGACCTCTGGAGCCTGGGAGTCATTCTGGTGAGTGCATTTCAGTGGAGCCTGACGCCTAGTCCGCTCGCAGATGTCCTCTGTACCTGCCTCTCTCTCTGCTTGTTTTCCTAAAGTCATGACAAAATCGGCAAGTTGGTTTCTTTTCCGTTAGAGGCCTGACGGAAGGCTGTTTCCTTTTCTTAAAATTTGCATTGGAGAAAGTATAGGAATTTTTATTTTGGTTTATTTTGAAATATTTAAGGCAGCTGTGTTTTGTGTGAATAAAAGAGTTATATATTGTGTTTTTAGAAGGACAGTGTATTTTCAGAAGATATGCATGTTAGATATAATGTGAAAATAGCAAAGTGACTCAATAGAAAAACAGTAAAAATATATTCTTGGAGCCCTAGCTTGTTTGGCTCAGTGAATAGAGCATTGGCCTGCAGACGGAAGGGTCCTGGGTTTGATTCCTGTCAAGGGCACATACCTCAGTTGCAGGCTCGATCCCCACCTCTAGTTGGGGTGCATGCAGGAGGCAACCAACCAATGTATGTCTCTCACATCGATGTTTCGCTATCTCTATCTCTCCCCCTCCCTTCCACTCTTTCTCAAAATCAATAGAAAAATATTCTCAGGAGAGAATATGTATATTCTTTGAGGTTTTGAGGCTAAAGATGTAATTAATATCATTTAGGAGAAATTACAAATTAATAATAGAATTACAAATGTTTATAGTGACTGATAGTGATCCTGGTCAGCATGCTTTTCACAAAATGTCCTTGGCTGCAGTGATCAGAAAGGGAACATTAAGCTAGCAAGATCTGGGTCTGTTTTTTCTTCAAAATAACTTTACTTTTTATGCATATAATGTGTAATGCAGCAGTTCTCAACCTGTGGGTCGCGACACCTTTGGCGGTCGAACGACCCTTTCACAGGGGTCGCCTAAGACCATCCTGCATATCAGATATTTACGTTACGATTCATAACAGTAGCAACATGACAGTTATGAAGTAGCAACAAAAATAATTTTATGGTTGGGTCACAACATGAGGAACTGTATTTAAAGGACCAGAAGGTTGAGAACCACTGGTGTAATGCATGATCCTAGGGAGAAATTTTCAGAGGCTACAGAAAGAGAAGAAAAAAGTGAGATCACTGGTAATCTCATCATAGAGAGGGTCTCCCTCTCCCTCTAATCCCTTGCCCCTCCCCACCATGCTGTGTATTCCTTATGTCTTTCTATAAGCTTTTCTGTAGACATGCATATATACTTGGGTTTTTTAAAATGAGAGGATAGTATACACGTAGTTTGAGTCTCGAAAGTTTATTTAACCATTTACTAATGAGAAGTTAGCATTTTCCAGTTTTTTCACTAATTTTAAACTATACACATGAATATTGTTTATATATGTGCTTACATTTGTCTCACCATTTGTTTAGACTAGATTTCTAGGAGAAGGGTATACACATCTTTATTTTGAAATCTATGCCTGGATTTCCCTCCTTCCAGGTTTTTTGTATCTTCTCCGAACTATATGCAAATACATGGAAGACTATCAATTTCAGTCTTAAATTGTTTCCTGCTGTTGTCATTTGCATGCATTTCTCTGATGAATGTTGTCTACACATCTTTTCATGTATCTGGACATTTGTACTTTTCTCTTAGGAATTGTTGTGTGTGAGCTTTGCCCACTTTCCTGTGGGGAATTTTTCTTACTGGATTTGAAAGCTCTGTTAAGGTTTTTAATCTTTTGTCTGCCATTAGTATTGGAAATGTTTTTCTGGTTTGTCCTTTGTTCCACAACTTTGTTTAGAGTAATATGAGATTTTAATTTTGTTTTCAGAGGGATTTAAATAGAAAAGATTTTTTAAAATTTCTATGTAGTAAGATATGTCAGTCTGTTGTTTTATGGAACCTGCTCTGATTCAGATTGTCACTCTACCCCAACCCTAGATTATAAAAATATCTTCCTAAATTTCCCTCTAGAATTATATTTTATTTTTATACTTTAACCAGCACTCCATCTGGGGTTTATTTTGGTGTCAGCTTGCTTTCCCCTAATGGCTAGCCAGGTGTCCCTGCAGGATGGCTCCTCTTTTAGTTTAAGTTTCATATGGGTTTTATTTCAGTAATTCTAAGTCATCTTTATAATTTTCAAACTAAAATTTATGAATCAGATTTTTAAAATAAAAATAAACAACTAGCTTCTATAGACTTGAGAGTTTTATTTAGGGACGTAAACATTAGTAGCACTCTCCTGAAAAAAATATGTCTAAGTAAAAAAGAACCTTTCATATTTTTTTGTAATAATATAAGATTATCCCCTGTAAAAGAACCTTACTTTAAATATAAGCCAATTAAATCATCATCCTTTTTACGGTTCTAAAATATCGTCTTAGAGCTTCTGAATGCTGTCTCTATGGAAACAACTTTGTGTGACGGTATGGACAGAAGCTGTGCTTCTCTCTAGATCTCACAGGTTTTTAAGAGAAATGGGACAGAGAAGCGGTTAAATGATGCCACAAGGAAGCAGTCACCATGTCCAGACTGTGTGCAGTTCCACAGGACAAACCCCGTTTCTCCAGCAAATAAATTATAAGAAAAATAGCGTGGGAACTTATAGATTAAATGACACTTTTAAAAGGGGACATCTGTAATACTTTCAACAACAAAGATTTTTTTTAATATATTTTATTGATTTTTTTACAGAGAGGAAGAGAGAGGGATAGAGAGCTAGAAACATCGATGAGAGAGAAACATCGATCAGCTGCCTTCTGCACACCTCCCACTGGGGATGTGCCCACAACCAAGGCACGTGCCCCCGACCGGAATCAAACCCGGGACCCCCCAGTCCACAGACCGACGCTCTATCCACTGAGCCAAACCAGCTAGGACTCAACAATAAAGATTTTTAAAAAGATAAGAAACAGTGTTTGCATTTTTCTTGAATTCTGATTCAAGCAAATTCTAATTTCAATTCTATTTATTAAATTTAACCTAAAGCTAACTCATACAGATGTGATTATAATATACAGGGCATATAACATAATTGGAGAAACTTGAATATGGAATTGTACAAAGGAATCACTGCTAATTTTTTTAGGTAGATAATGGTGTTGTGATTGTGGTTTTTAAAAATCCTTCCCTTTTAGAGATGCATAATGAAACACAGATGAAAAATAAAGTGAACACCTGCATTAAATTGTCAAGAAAAAGGAGTGCTTTGCAAATGTTTCCACATAAATGAATGCATATCTCTTGCAGATCCGAGACAAAGCCTGAATTATCCCATAGCAAGCCGAAAGCTTATTTGGAGTCTCCTGATTTGCCTTAGAAATCTATAGTCCTTTTGCATATTGCATCTAGCAAATATGGATGAGGATATTTTAACATGAAAATAATTTCTATTACCCCCACTGACTAAAACAAATACTTCAGGAAGATGCATCACATGTGGCTTTGATCCCAACCCAGTCTACCTCATGGATGTGCAGGATGTTAATTAGCATAGAGCTTACCCACTGCCTCGTCTGCCTAGGGCTGCCATAACAAAGTACTACAGACAGCACTTATTTTCTCACAGTTCGAGGTTGGCAAGTGCACTGTCCAGGGGCCAGCATGGGGGTATCCTCACATACCCTTTCCTCTCGTTCTCAGGGAGAGTGAGCAAGCTCTAGGTGCATCTTTTGGAAAGGACACACGTCCTGTTTAGTCAGAACCCCACCCCATGACCTCATTTAACTTAAATTACTTCCATATAGGCCCTTTCTCTAAATACAGTCACACGGAGGGTTGGGTCTTCGACATATGAATTTTGGAGGCACACACATTCAGTGTATGACACAGCATTTAGAAACTATAGGACAGATGAGCTGCTGCTGCCTGCTGCTCCCCTGGTTGCAAGTCTCATGGGGATCCTTAGAGTTTAGGAGAAAGAAAGCAGAAGTACACGCCTGAGGAAAGGGGTGCACGGTGTGCTCAAGAAAGAGCACACAGGGTCCTTTGTCTTGAGGGTTCTTACCTCTTCTCTAAAGGTGGTAGTTGTAGGGGAGTTCTCAGGGGAGGGTCTCAGCAGAATATTCAGTAGTTTGCCAGGTGTGTCCTTTAATATGCTGACGCATCAAAATGAGCAGATAGGGGAGTAGGGGTCCTTTTCTGGTCAGCTTCACTGCTTTATTGTTATCTTGGATCTGTCTGTCTCTAACTGGGCTTTTTTGATATTTATTCCCCTGACTTCATCCATCCTGGGGTTTGGCTGGCACTAATGGCACCAACTGTGTCTCTGTGATCTCTTCCTGACCAGGGTGATCTAAGCTACTCACTGTCTGATTGGGGAGGAGAGGTGTAAACTATTTGCTCCCAAGTGTCTTTGGTTAGAGAAGATAAGATCTTGCAATTTATTAGCAGGCTGTTAATTGCTCAGCCTTATTTAACTATTTTGTCTCCTGTTCCCTCATTCCACTCCCCAGGGAATTGTCCCACCTTCTTACTGTCCTGCCTCAGCAGACAGCACAGCATGACCCGTCTGGCCAAACTGGCACTACCACCCTTCTCACCGTGCTTTTCACAGTGCACGGATTCATGCACCGGTGGGGTCCCTCGGCCTGGCCTGTAGGGATCAGGCCGAAACTGGCTCTCCGACATCCCCCAAGGGGTCCCGGATTGCGAGAGGACAGTCCTCCGGTGACACACCCTGGAATCAGGCTCACTCCTCTCTGGTTCCAGATGCGTCACTGGAGAACCGCAGATGCCAAGTCACCGCAGCTTGGCAGCTCCTGAGTTGTGTGTCTGCCCCCTGGTGCTCAGTGCGTGTCATCGCTACTGGTAGGAGCATCTGCCTCCTGTTGGTCATTGTGCGTCATTGCTACCGGTTGGATGCTTAGGCTTTTATATATATAGATTTATCACCTTGCCTGGGAATTTCCATCTTTCTTGAAAGCCAGTGTGTCAGAACTGCTTCACCATCTTTGCCATCATGAGGGTGCACCTGCTTGTCAGACAGATGACCAGGGAAGAATAAAGGCTATTGCTCCTAGTCGCTGGGAGCCTCTACAGCTCCATGCCTCCTACTTAGGGCTCTGCTCTCAGTGTCCCTCCCAACCAACTGGCACTACCACCCTTCTCACCATGCGGTTCTCTGGTCTGCGCACAGACATGGTTACTACCTAACTACCAGTCTGCCCACCACCGTCTGCAGCTCCCTTCACCCCTGCAAGCCTGTAAGTCGCTCAGCAAGCTGAGAGCAGACCCTCCGAGAAGTTTAAGGGTCGCCTTTCAAAAATCCAGTCTTTGCTACAAAGACAAGCCTTAGCTTTTTGGTCTTCCTGTTGACTTTTTATTTTATTTTATTGATTGATTGATTTATTGATTGATTGAGAGAGACATCAATTTGTTGTTCCACTTTTTATGCATTCATTAGTTGCTGCTTGTATGTGTCCTGACCAGGCATCAACCCACAGCACTCTAATCAACTGAGCTACGCGGCCAGGGCTCTATTGACTTTTTACCTTTCATGTAAAATTTCAAATGTGGCTACAATGAAATAAGGTGACTGTAGAGAGTTGATCACATTTAACCCAACAATGAAAAAAATAAAATTAAAATTGGGATAATTACAAACAAAATAAAGAAGGCCAAATAAAAAATTTTTAAAGTTCTTATCCATAGTTAATATCCTAAGGAAAGGCTATGGAATTGGATAGAAAAAATAGTTATTCAGGGTTCTGCTGTCTTTAAATTTTCTGTTAACCTTAACACCCTCTTTTTCAAACAGGGTATCCTTTTTTCATTCTTGTTCTGAATATAGTTATACTAGAGGCCCGGTGCACAAAATTCATGCAAGAGTAGGTCTTCCTTCCCCTGGCTGCCGGCACAGGCTTCCTCTGGCACCTGGGATCCGGCTTCATCCGGAAGGACGTCTGGTCTAATTAGCAAATTACGCTTTTATTATAAATAAATGGTTTTAAATCTTGATGTCATAATAAGCCATTCCTCTTTATTTACAAGTCTTTGAAAGGTGTTGGTTGTTTCAGCGATAGAAGCCACATAATTTTTTAAACCCAGTAATGCCAATCATAATAAACTGCTGAAACATTCTTTGTTTCTTTTTTTCTTGATAGTATACAATGTTGTCTGGGCAAGTTCCATTCCAATCTCATGACAAAAGTTTGACATGCACCAGTGCAGTGGAAATCATGAAGAAAATCAAAACAGGAGATTTCTCCTTTGAAGGAGAAGCCTGGAAGAATGTATCCCAAGAGGCTAAAGATTTGATCCAAGGTAAGAATCTAAGGAAATTTTGTTATGCGCTGTGCAGAGATTGAAGTGGAGTCATGCCATTACACATATGTTTGTTCATTACTCAAGGAGTCTGTGTTCTAAAAGGCTTCCAGGCTGCTGTCTTGTGCCATTGCTTCTTATCAGAACATTCTCCCTCAGTGATCCTATCCACTGTCTCCACACGAACTAGCACCTGGATCCACCAGCATCCCAGTCTGGCACCTCCACATCGAACCTGCACTCTTTGTTGTTGTTGTCAAACCTCACCTGAGGATATTTTTCCCATTGATTTTTAGAGAGTGGAAGGGAGTGAGGGAAAAGGAGAGAGACAAACATTGATGTGGGATAGAGACACATTGATTGGTTGCCTCCCGCATGCACCCCAACCGGGGCTGGGGATTGAACCTGCAACCCAGGCCCTTGCCCTTGACTGGGAATCAAACCTGAGACCCTCCTGTGTGCAGACCAACGCTCTAACCACTGAGCACACCGGCCAGGGCCGAACCTGTACTTTTTTACTCTCCTTTCTCCCAAATGTGTGCCTCCTCACATCTCCCTCTTTTGCACTGCCAAGGAGCCAGGCCACCAAAACAGAAAGCCGGACACCTATTGGCTCCCAGCCTTCCTGCCTTCCACAGCCAGTCACTGCTTCCTGCAGGTTCAGCATCCCTCCTCCCACCCCTCTCCCCTTTCATGTGGCCACACCTTAGTCCTCATCACCATTTCTCTCCTAAGATCCTACAACCTTCTTCCAACTTGTCTCACTTCCTCTCACATCACCTCCCCATCATCAGTCGGCAGAGTGACCTTCCTGATGTCCAGATGTGCTCATGTCTCTGTAAAAATCCTTCAGAGAATCCACTAACCTCAGGTCATGCCCCATCACAGCACATTGAAAACTCAAGGCCCTTCACGACCGGGCCCTGCCTGCCTCTGCCGTTGTGAACACTTGATTCCTCAGTTGTGCCGAGATTCTGGGTCCCTGCACCCCGCGTTCCTATGCACTAGCTCTTCTTAATCCCTGGGCACCCCTTCTCATTGAGCCCACTTCTCTCATCCCCCAGGACCTGCCTTCTGGAAGTTGCCCAGGGTGCCCACGCTCCCTCGGCTGAGCCCTTCCCCTGGCCTCCTGCACATGGTCCCCGGTGATGTGAAAACTGGGGCTTGTCTTTGTGCCTCCTCAGAACTCCTCTTTGGGTCTCCACTTCCACTTCTCTGGGCCTGACCGCACCCCCTGAGTTAGAGAAGGTGCTGGTACAGGCGTGAAGGAGGTCTAACTCTTTCCTCATTCGGACTTTACCCGGTCACCCTGGGGAGTCTTTGTCGGGGTGGCTATTTTCTCCTGATTGAAAAGTCAGTTAGCCCACAGCCTCCTAGAAATAGGCTATTGTGGGCTTTCTCATTAGCATCCAGTGCTCACTAGGGCATTGAAGAGCATATGAAAGGGTAATTATTTTTGTAGGAGGTTGAAGCCTTATAGAAACCATCATGTCATGTGAACATAATTGAGATTTATATCTGAGGTTGATTTTAAACTGTTTGAAATGGCAGATCACAAAATAAAAATGTCTTGTTTATTCCCACAGGACTTCTCACAGTTGATCCAAATAAAAGGCTTAAAATGTCTGGCCTGAGATACAATGAATGGCTCCAAGACGGCAGTCAGCTGTCCTCCAACCCTCTGATGACTCCCGACATCCTGGGGTCTTCAGGAGCCGCCGTGCACACCTGCGTGAAGGCCACCTTCCACGTAAGGGCCTGTGCTCTGCGGTGTGGGGTTTGAAAGGAATCAGATACCCGATAACCTCCGAGACGCACTCTGAGTAATAGCAGTTAAAATAAGGAATAAGAGTCCTTTCAATGTCAGGATACAGACACATTTACAAACAGCAAGTGCCTGGGCCAGAGTCACTGTGAACCCACAGTTCCCTTCCTGGACGTTGGGAATGAGTGTGTGAGATCAGACAGTGGGCGGTATTGGAATAGCTGAAGATTTCCTGTAGGTGATGAAAACCATGTACCTACTACTAGGACTTTCTTCTCTCAAATAAGCGAAATCATTTTCTTTTAAAAGGATAAACACTAGGAACTAAGGCACCCGTGAAAATTCATTCATTCAGCAACCCTTTTGGGCCTCATATATTCTAGAGACCATGAGGGATAAGAAGTAGGTACGGGCATTCGGCACTGATTGTGTTTGAAAGGCTGAGCCGGCATTGCAGGAGCCGCACATTCATGCCCAGCAGATGCAAACATATTCAGCTAGTTGTCTAAGGGGTGAATGAGTGAAGGAGAAATACAGTGACCGCTGAAGGGATTACCTTGAGAAAGGAGGGATAGCGCTTCCTCTCAGCTGCAGAAATTGATTTAAAAGTTAATGAACTAGGATAAGGTGAGGTATAAAGAGATTAACTGCAAGAATTTGTAGCAGATGATCCATATCTTCTCAGTGACAGGATGCAAGGTTGTCAGGGGCAACACAGCCATGCCAGGGCTTGAGGCTAAGAAAAGTGAAGGCAGGCTGCCCAGAGGCTAAAGCCAGCCTGGGGTTTGTACCCCTGATCTCCTCTGCGTAGATTAACTGGCCAAGATAACGCCCAATTGCATTGACTTGGAAGTGGAGAGCAGGGGCCCAGCATGGATTAAGTCTGTTTTGTTGGGTCTTTGTGGTCAGAATTTTAAATCTCAGACACAGAACTGTAGAGTAATGGGGGTAGCAGCTGTGGGGTGTGGAGAGGGGTGTGTTGGATTGCTGATAGTATTCAGGAATTTCCAGTCAGTCAGTGTTTCTTATTGAGAGGTAGCGCTTTCTTCAAATGACGTATGGGAATCCTGACTCCCGGACAGCCACGCTGGTTTGATGTAAGCAGCAGCCTCAGCCATCGCCCAGTGAACGCTGTACCCCACAGGAGATTTGGATACAATGGTTTTAGGACTTTGTTCCCCAAACAACTTGGAGCTATTGGGTGACAGCCAAAGTCGCCTCCTGCTGTAAGTCATAGTTGCCAAGGAATCTTCAGTCCTTGTACCTTCATCGGGGTTCCCTTCTTTCTCTCCCCTAGGCCTTTAACAAGTACAAGAGAGAGGGGTTTTGCCTTCAGAATGTCGACAAGGCCCCCCTGGCTAAGAGAAGGAAGATGAAAAAGACCAGCACCAGCACGGAGACGCGCAGCAGCTCCAGCGAGAGCTCCCATTCTTCGTCCTCTCACTCCCACGGCAAAACCACCCCCACAAAGGCACTGCAGCCCAGCAACCCTGCCGACAGCAACACCCCCGAGCCCCTCTTCCAGTTCTCGGACTGAATGGCACAGGAACGGGAGGGCTGTGACCCGGGAGCCTGGCACTTTTGCTCCCTCGGCAATGCCTGAGGTGACGTTTCGTCAAAGTCAAAGCTTGTCTACTTTAAGGAAATAAAATATCCTGAATGAGCCAAAAAAACAAAACCACCAACCAAACAGAAAAACAAGCCCCGCTGGTCTCATTGGAATCTGCCTCTTGGGGAATTTTTTCAGGAAAACCCACTGGTTATCCTTGTCCTAAAGCACTGGACAGAGAATGTGACTGTGAACGAAGCACAGGTTACACAGTTTAGTGACCTGCCTGGTGCCAGCAGGACGGTTCTGGAAGGAGCAGAGGCCCCTGTGAATGCGATCAGGGGCCGGCCAGATTCGAACTGCTCGCAGAGTAGACACTGGCCTTTCAGCGGTCCGCCGGCAAGTTACTCCTACTGTGGCGACACCTTCTGCTTCGCCTTGTGGATAATGTGGGCTTTTAAGAGATTTGCACCCTTTCAACAGGGATTTATCAGAGAAAAAATGTCTGTTCTAAAAAAGATTCTGTAATGACTTTTATGTGTGGCATATACTTATTTCTGAGCGAGGATTTTAACTTATTGTTTTTATTTTATGGTTACATATGATGATAACCTTCTATTAATCTTTTTCAAAAGGTAAAAGAAAAGCTATAAGGACTCATGGCCCCAGGCTCTGTCTTTGGGGCCCATCTGAGTGCATGCTCAGCTCTTTGCACTGCTCTGTCCTGGCAGTTTGTTCAATGGTATTGCGAGCCATTAAGGTACATGTCTCTGTTTTAGGTAACATTGCACTTTATAAAAGAATATGAATAAAGCAAACTATTTTATGAAGTGCACTGGTTAAAGCGTATGTACTGTATTTTTGCCATTTTTTTTTTTTGTTATCTACTTTAAATTTGTCCTCACACCCCCTTCTACCTTGTTTGCAACAAGTAGCATGAGCCGTGTGGCATAACGTCACCATCAGCCACGCGGGCACCGACGTGAGGAAAAGCTAAAGGGAAATTCTGTTCAACACTGTGCTTTATATTTGTACACTGTGTTGTCTACAGTGAGGCATTTCCTCCTGTGGCTGGATATCATGTACATAATATTTTAAAATCATAACTATGACTTATTTGGAAATTTTCCTGTTAAATTTTGAATCCAGAAAGCATATTTTATAAACTTATGCAGAGCACTTTTATTGCTCAAAAGTTCTGAATTCATACACAAAACATGCGCTTTGTGATGAAAACGTTTTACTGAGAGATTGCTGCATTTACAGATACGATTAATTCACTTCCTATGCAAAAAAAGAAGTGGTAGAATTTGTATGTTCTGTTTTCTTTTAAAGCTATCACACGAAATGTTAGGACTGAGAAAGGTGATCTTGGCCATGTTTACAGGAATCATGCTTAAAAGATAAATCCCAATACATTTCTTTTCGTTTTTGTTAATGATAACCTCTGGAGCATTAGTTTGGAATTTGGGTGTGATATTTATTTATTCATTTATTGAGATAATGCAGCATTAATTTCAGCCAATTATGAATACTAAAAATATTGCACTCTATGTAACAGTAGTATATTTATTGCTAAATCAATGTATATATTATTAGCACAAGCAAGAAAAATGGCAAATATTAAAATATTTTCAAAATATTGTATTATCTTGTTTCACATTTTTGTCCACAATGGTTATTGGAAATAGCTTTTAATACTTTTCAGTGGCCCAAATGGCTACATGATTCTCATTGAATCAACTGTATTCCCAGCTTGTGGCCATTCCTAGTAATGATGGAAGATCTTTCATGAATTATTACCAAATACAGGTAATTACAAAATGTGGTTCCATCAGGCACAGATTTATAATAATTAAGAAAATGTCCATTTATGTCTATAGTTATGTTGAATATTTTTGGAAATGTGATAGTTAGCTCTTCAAGTATTTTTTTAAACTGTGCATTCTCATAGACAATGCTAGTTGTAAAGTATAGACTAAAAGAATTTTGTTGCTAAAGGAAAATGATCCAGAAAAATGGTCAGTATTCCATAATGATTGATGATGTAATTGACTCATTATGGACATTGAAAATTAATGGGTTTCATTTTTATTTCTTTCCCTTGCCGTCTCTTCTGGAGGACTTGGCAGAAGATGAAATGGGCAAAGTATCAGGCAGAGGAAGGAAAGAGAAGGGTAATCCGTCAACTAAATAATCTAGGATGGCCTTTGAGAAGAGCTCAGGAAACACTCAGCGTAGAGGCCTCTTGTCAAGTGCCTTCATCCTCACCCTGTGTAAGCACGAGGGAGGCTGCGTCTGGCGCCAGGCTGCTGCAGATCGGTTGGATGCAGGCGGTTAGTGTACAGTGAAATGTACTTTAAAATTTACAGACTTTCCACTTAGTCACATCAAAAATAAACTAAAAAGTACTTCATAGGAAAATGTGAAGTAGAAGGGCTCCTTTGGTATTAGGAGTAAAATAGAAATATATCTAAGAAAAACAAATGCATACGTTCTCTTTATAACAGTTATGGAGATAGGACCAAATCACCCCTTCCCTTCTTTTTAATTCTATCTAAAGTATGTAGCTTTCATGCCATCATAAATCCTGGCTCAGAGCATATCTTTTCTAACTATGTATGGCTAAGTAAGAGGCAAGATTAAGAAAAGGAAAGTAATAGAGGCAAGAAATTTTGAAAGACCAGTTTCTTCTAATTACTGTGCCAGATCCTATGGCTGAGTGAGTTAAATTTACTATTTTGATATTCATTAAAGCTTCCAAACCTCTATAAAATAATAAACTACTGACCCACTGGAACAGAAAGTCATGTTTCCTGAGTTAATTTCAACATGCTTGTTTGTCTTAGAGTCGCAGATTCATTTAACCCTGAAAAACTGCCTTTTAATTTTTTTTATATTACTGCTAATTTCTTCAAGAACTGTATAAATGGCTACATTTTAAATATAAGGTAAGTTATTTTTTTAAGAAACTTACCGGGATAGAAGTGACTTTTTTAAAAATAAGTAAATTCCTTTCGTATATCATTTAAAAAAATACGTTCTCAAATTGTTTATAAAAGTCTACAATTTATTGTCTACCTGTTCACCTTGCCCCCATTTCAAACAGTTGTTTTTATATTTATTAAAATCATGGTACCTCAAAATGGTGAAAATTTTCTAAATCATTGGCCCTATACATGCCTTAGAACACTTGATTATTTTTGGTGTTCTCCCAGTGACTAATAATAAGAACCTAATTGGATGTTTGTGTTATCACACTTCTAATATTCTTTTAAGACCTAAGTGAAAAAGGAAATTCTGATATACCACTTACACTATATCAAAATAACCATCTTATAGATGATTTATTGTAACATAATGAAATATCTATCTCTCTCTCTCTCTATCTCTCTCTCTCTCTCTCTCTCTCTCTCTCTCTCTCTCTCTCTCTCTCTATATATATATATATATATATATATATATATATATATAAATATATAAAAGGCTAAGTGTCCATCCTTCCAACTGGTAGCTATGACGTACACTGACCACCAGGGGACAGACGCTCAACGCAGGAGCTGCCATGACACACACTGGCCATTTAAAAATAAACAGCACCACAGACCTGGCACCCACAAACCAACACTCGGCTTCCCCAAAGTGGGGCGCAGGTCCCGCCACCACCCCGGAGCAACACCCCACCAAATCGCAGCTGACACTGCCAAGACCCCGTGGTGCAAAATGTGACCCATAGCCCAGCCCAGCCCAGAAACAGTCACTGTGGTTGCTGGGTAATGATGTCACATAGTAACGCCCGGCTTCCTCTCCCTAGTGACTAGCCTCCTTGGAGTTTCTTCAGCCCAGGAACCTGACTTGCTTTTTAGCCAGGTGCAAACATTTTACAATTTAATCAAATGTTTGTGAAGCATTTTCACGTGCCTCATCTCATTTGATCCTCACAGAAGTCCTGGAGTAGGTAGATAGGAAACATGGTAGAATCCTATTTTCTTTTCATTAGCCAGAAAACCGAGATTTAGAAAGTTTAGAAACTTGACCCGGCTGAAAATAAGTAAAAAATGGTGGACCTTGAAAATGACTTCAGGTTTTCTCACTATGCAGAATATAGTCAAACACTGCTACAGTTAAATATCTTACCCTTTGTTCTCACTGCATGATCTACAATAATAATCTGCTTCATGTTGATATTTATTGCTGTGTTGCTGACAATTACCTGAAAGAGAAGGCGGGGTGCTTCACTGGGCTGGAAAAAGTTTAGCTAAATCACAAAGCAGGTCTAATTAAGCAAGTTTATCTATATATATAAAAGGCTAAGTTGATTCACTCATGCACAAATACATATAAAGCTCTCGCTGGTGCCAATGGCATGCCTGTGTTTCAATCTGTCATTTTCTATCGTGAATTTGGTTGGCACTTCTATTATAGAGAAAGGGCGAATAGCAATATTAAAATATTCTAATTTCCTTTCAATGTGCACGAATCTGTGCACTGGGACACTAGTCTAAAAATACATTACCTGGGCCCCTCAAATGCCTTACACCATTAACACCTAATTTCTGGCCTTTAATTAATTATATCCCCCACATGAGTGTCCCTCTTCATGCAATGCCTTTATTTTGCACTTAAATGAATGTTGCAGGCTCTAATAAAACTCAAAGAGTGGGAAAGTAATCATGAGATAACAGGAAGTATATGCATTAGGTAAATATTTTAAGTATAATCTACCAAAAGAAAACAGCTGCTACAGCACCATAAAGGTTTTATTCTGCCTTGTTATGTGACCTCACTCCAAATCGTGACATTCCTTAGAATATTTTCCTTAGGAGTAGTTATTTAAATTCTGTTTATAAGGGGAGGGGGGTGAATTTTCAAGAGACAATAATTTTCATCTTGAGAACATTCGTTTTGCCTCGTTTCAGTTCCATCTTCAGCATTTCTTACCCATGGCTTTTATTATTTTTTTCTGTGCCCTTTTCTTTGTGTGCCCGGCTCCCTGTTATATAAGTTAGTCCTTGAAGCTTCCCTTCCCCAAGGCTGTTGTCCACCTTTTAGTCCATGAATTTGTGGATTAAGCAGGTGCAGGTGTTTTATATTCTGCTACTATTGGACTGAAAAGGAGTAAGAAACTAAAGTGGGTCCCAAATATATCTGTCTTGGCTTCTTCGTATGAGTGCAAAATAGGTACTGTTGTTGTTTAATATACTAGTTTATATTTTTATTATTTCAGAGAGGAAGGGAGAGGGAGAGAGAGGAAAAAAAACATCAATGATGAAAGAGAATCATCGATTGGCTGCCTCCTCCTGCTCACCTCACATTGGGGATCGAACGCACAACCTGGGCATGTGCCCTGACCGGGAATGGAACCTCCTGGTTCATAGGTTGGTGCTCAACCACTGAGCCATGCTGACCAGGCCAAAATAGATGCTGTTGGTAGCCAGCCATTTCCTTTCCGTTATTGCTCATGACCACGCGGTAAAGAGCTAATATTGAGAAGGAGACTTGGATTAAGAGACAGGATTCTTGGTGGTTGATCATCAGGCCTCGTTTTCCTGCTGTATTTCTGCGGGGACAGGTGGAAAGACATGTCCTATTTTTCTAGTTAGAGTGCTGCTTACGCAATCACAGGAGAAGTACATCACATGGGTTGAGTTAGCATTTAATACAGCAACTTTTCTCCGGACACAGGAGACCGAGATGATACTTAGCAGTATGCTGTTCCCATTATTCTTTTCCATTGCATAACACTTTCAATCTGTACAGTTTTACACAATTTGCCTCTTCACTAAGAGGACATTCCATTTTCCTTCTTGTTCCTTCCCATCTTGAGCAGTTGTTATCGTTTTCATTTATGTTTTGAAGTCCTGTATTTAAAAAGACAAAAACAGAACAAAGAGATGTCATGACTTAGGAAAGGAAATTTCAATTGTATGAACAGAGTAGTATCTATAGACTTAGTTTCTGGCATTTCTGCTTGTAGATGGATTGGAAAATAATTATTTTTGTTGGTTTTGTTTTGTTTTAAAATCCAGTCAAGATTGAGGAAGTTGACATTCTTAGCTGCAGTTTTATTTTTAACTTTCAAAGAGGCTGGTCATGTGAAATGTGCACTATTTTGTAGGAATGGACATGGGATAATTCTCATTTAAGACCTGTTGCTGTGGTAGACATTTGATTGTTCACAACAGTTTATTTTAGGTCCTATAGTACCATCCTATTTGCTCAAATTATAAGTACTGGTAAAAGGGGAGATTAAATGTATGATAATTATCATTCCTTTGATGAATCTAAAGGAAGCTATAAAGGTGCTACATTATATGTAAAGTTACGGTAATTCTTTAATAGTGCAACTTTGAAAATATCCCTAAAAAGTTTACTGACATGAATTTTTTTTTTTTTTAAGAAGAGAAAACCACATATGTGCATACTTAGAGGAAATTTTAAAAGACTGGCATTTTAATGTATAGCTGGTATCCCGTCTAAAATGGTGTGCATCCTCAGGTGTGGGATGAAAGCTTGTTGAGCATGCTGCATGCTGCAATAATCTATGTAACTGTGTAAATTAAAAGTGCAGTCAAGCCCTAGCTGGCATGGCTCAGTGGATAGAGCATCGGCCTGCAGACTGAAGGGTCCCAGGTTCGATTCCAGTCAAGAGCACATGCCTGAGTTTCGGGCTCATCCCCAGTGTGGGGCATGCAGGAAGCAGCCAATCAATGATTCTCTCTCATGATTGATGTCTCTCTCTCTCTCTCTCTCTCTCTCTCTCTATCTCTCTCTCTCTCCCTCCCTCCCTCCCTCCCTCCCTCCCTCCCTCCCTCCCTCCCTTTCCCTTCCTCTCTGAAATCAATAAAAATAAAAATATATTTTTTGCCCTGACTGGTTTGGCTCAGTGGATAGGGCGTCGGCCTGGGGACTGAGGGGTCCCGGGTTCGATTCTGGTCAGGGGCATGTACCTTGGTTGCAGGCACATCCTCAGTGGGGGGTGTGCAGGAGGTGGCTGATCGATGCTTCTCTCTCATCGATGTTTCTGACTCTCTGTCCCTCTCCCTTCCTCTCTGTGGAAAATCAATAAAATAATTTAAAAAAAATATATATATATATATATATTTTTTTTTTTTTAAGTGCAGTCAAGCCACAGTTCAAATGAATGCTGTTCCCACCCACTGTGTCATCTTCACTACCTGCACAGTCATACTTTTTCTTTCATTGCTGCTGCTTTGGTCCAGCTGTATGGCCACACACATTAACGTAACCTACAATGATATCTCACCACTTCTTTTTTTTTTATTTCCCCTACCCCCCTGGCACATGCCCTCACCCCCCTCCCAATGTCTTGCGTCCATTGGTTATGCTTATATGCATGCATACAAGTCCTTCGGTTGATCTCTTACCTCCCCCTCATCCCTCCTCAGCCTTCCCACTGTAGTTTGACAGTCTGTTCAATGCTTCTCTGCCTCTGTATCTATCTTTTTGTTCATCAGGTTATAATGTTCTTTATTATCCATAAATGAGTGAGGTCATGTGATATTTAACTTTCTCCGACTGGCTTATTTCACTTAGCATAATGCTCTCCAGTTCCATCCATGCTGTCGCAAATGGTAAGAATTCCTTCTTTTTTATAGCAGCGTAGTATTCCATTGTGTAGATGTACCATAGTTTTCTAAACCACTCATCTGCTGATGGGTATTTAAGCTGTTTCTAAATCTTAGCTATGGTGAATTGTGCTGCTATGAACATATCACTCACCACTTCTTAACATAGCCATGCTTTGACTAACATTTAGAGGTTGTAATTAAGTTCAGAGAAATAAAGACTGGATGGAGACAGAGAAAGGAAAATGTGGGGATGAAAATTATGTTGGGGTAAAAAAAGCAATCTGTGTGAGACAGTGAGCAACCTTCCGACTCTGAGACGTGAGCATTTGGTACGAACATAGGGCTACTTTACAAAAATGCCACTGCAAAGGCCATACAGACAAATCTGTGTTTAAAAATTCTGTCTGCTCTGTGGACTTTCTGAACACATCTGTACAGGCTCGGTAAGGTGGTTCTTTTGTTCTGGGAGGCGTATGTGATCACTTTCTCTCTGTTTCCCTACCCACGCCTCAGCTTCTCCTACGGCCTTCTGCCACACCTCTCATACTCTATGGCCTACGTGGAGCACTAAGACGACAGATAGGTAGTGATTATGTTTTTCAATTGTATTTCTGTGTAACATGAAAAGTGCACAGATCCTAAGTGGACAGCTCAATGAGTTTTTACACATGTATGCACCTATGTAACCATGGTGCAGATCAAGATGCGGCTCCCAGTGTGTACTCGGACATAACCACTGTTCTGTTACCATAGATTCACTTTGCCTGTTCCTGACCTTTCTGTAAATGGAACTCTACAGTCTGTAGTCTTTGTGTCTGATTTTATTGGGCCACCATTATGAGTGTAAAATTCATCTACGTTGCTGCATATAGAAATAACAGTTTGCTCTTTTTCATAACTGTGTAGTATTCTATCAGATGAGTGTATCACAACTTATTCTACTATTGGTGAACATTTGAGCTGTTTATAATTTTTAGCTTGTATGTCTAGAGTTGCCATGAGCACTCATATATACAGGGTGGAGCAAAAGTGGGTTTACAGTTATTTGTATGAAAAATAATACAATAACTAATAAATAATAATATGAGAATAAACTCTGTGTTTCATAGACATACAACTATAAACCTACTTTTGCCCCACCCTACATATTTTGAATGGACATGTGCACTCATTTCTCTTAGGTTTATACATAACAATGAAGCTCCTAAGTCATGGATGTGTATATAGCTATAGAAGATATTGCCAAGTAGTTTCAACAGTGGTTGTACCAACCTACACTCCCACCAAGAAGTGTGAGATTTCCAGTTGCTCCACATCCTCATCAGTACTTGGTACCATCAGCCTTATTAGTTTTGACCATTCTGGGAAGGCTGTATTTCATTGTAGTTTTAGCTATTTTTGACAAGTGTGTATTTTATTGTGCTTTTAATTTGCATTTCTCTGAGAAGTAATGACATGTGGAACACCTTTTTATATTTTACTAGAGGCCTGGTGCACGATATTCATGCACCTGGGAGGGGGTGGTCCTTCAGCCTGGCTTGCGCCCTCTCACAGTCCCGGGGCTCTTGGGGGATGTCCAACTGACAGCTTAAGCTTGTTCCCTCCGAGGAGTGGGCCTAAGCTGGCAGTCAGACATCCTTAGCACAGCTGTGGAGGTGGGAGAGGCTCCCACTACCACTGCTGTGCTCACCAGCCTTGAGCCCGGCTTTTGGCTGAGTGGCGCTCCCCCTGTGGGAGCACACTGGCCACCAGGGGGCAGCTCCTGCATTGATCGTCTGCCCCTGGTGATCAGTGAGCGTCACAGTGACTAGTCATTCTGTCATTTGGACAATTTGCATGTTAGCCTTTTATTATATAGGATTAGCCATTAGTATATTTTCATTTGTTAAGTGCCATTAAGTCACTGCCATATTTATTGGGTTGTCTGTTTTTTCCTTTTGATTTTTAAGGGTTCCTTATATATTATTAATGAATATTTTTGTCTGATATATTATTATACATTTCTTCTCTTTGGCAAAGTCTTCGTATCTGGTAATGTAAGGCCTCTAACTTTGATCTTCCAGATAGTCTTGGCTAGTCTTAACCCTTTGCGGTCCAATGCTGTTTTTGTAATTCAAACAGTCTGGTCCAAATTAATTGACGGGATTGAATATTGAACTTTTTAATGTTCTTATTGCTCGACATTGGGCCTGCTCCTAGCGCCTGGTCTGTCGAGTCAGCCTTGAGGTTGGACCGAAAAGGGTTAACCCTTTGTATTTTAATACACATTTTAGAAACAGCTTGCCAATATACTGGGGAGCAGGGGAAATCTATTAGGGTTTAATTGGTATTGCATTGAATATATAGGTATATTTCAGGAGAATTTATATCTTCTCTATTTTGAATTTTGCAATCCATTGACATGGTATAGCCCTCTATTACTTAGGTCTTCTGTAATTTGTCTCCACAATGTTTTAAGATTTACATGTACAGATTAGATTTATTTCTAGTTATTTGATATTTGAATTGTATTATCTAAATAACGATAGTTTCATTCCTGCCTTTCCATTTTTCCTTTTCTTGCCTTATTGAGCAAAATGTTGCATAGAAGTGGTGACAGTGGACCTCTTTGACTTGTTCCTGAACTCAGAATAAGAATTCAGTGTTTCACCATTCAGTGTGATATCTGCTGTACATTTTTAATAGAAGGCATTTGCCAAATTGAGTGATTTTTACTCCTAGTTTTCTGAGAATTTTTATTAAATGCTTTTGTACCTCTGTTGAGATGATCATGTGGTTTTTCTCCTTTATCCTCTGACAGTGATGAATTACAATAGTTGATTTTCAAATGTCGAATTTTGGGGATAAGCCCTATTTGGTCATGGTGTATTATTCGTTTCATGTTTTAGTGGATTCATTGTGCTAATATCTGGCCTAAGATTTCTGAGTAGTCTTTTAATGGGATTATCTAGTGCATTTACAGTTAATGTGATTATTGGTTACTGGTTTTAAATCTGTCATCTCACACTTCGTTTTTAATTTGTCCCATTTCCTGTGTGGTCCTCCTGCCTTCTTTTGTATAAACCAAGTATTCTCTATTACCCATTTCCCCCTACTATGCTAGTTTGTTGGAAATTTTTAAATTCATTTAGCAGTAACCTTAAAAATTACAACATGCATCTTCAACTTGCCGCAATCTACCTTAAATTGGTACATCACCATTTGCCAACAATGCAATAGCTTTTTTAGTTTAAATCTGTTTACCCCCTCCTTCCTTTTGTGTTATTGTTGCCATATATTTCACCTCTGTAGTCTATACATACTTTAAATTTCACAACACATTGTTTTATTACTTTATTATTATTACTATTACTATCTGTTTTAAAGAATCAGTATTTAGTTTCATTTTCCCATGTTTACTCGTTCTAATGTTTTTCATTCCAACCTGCCTTTCCTTTCTTCTCTCTGGGATTATTTTCCCTCTGGCTGGAGAACTCTCTCTGGTATTTATTTTATTGCCAGGCCTGCTGGAGTATGAAATTCTAGGCTCAGCACTTTCAAAATATTACTCCATTTCTTAATTCCTGTGGAAAAGTCAGCCGTCCGTGTTACTATTGCTCCTTTGCAGTAATATGTCTTTTTTTCCTGTCACTTTCAATATTTTTATCTTTGCCATTGGTTTTTAACAATTTAACTATGATATGCGTGTGTGTGGTTTCTTTATCTTTGGTAAGGATTGTAAATTTGTTGATTCTGTTGGTTGAGGTTCTTCCTTAATTTTGGAAATTCTTAACCAGTAATTATTCAAATAATTTTTCCATCCCCTTCTTTCTCTCCTCTTTTCTAGGATTCTTCCAAACCTTTCACCGTGTTCCATATGTCTTTTTCTGTGTTTCCCATCTTTATTTCTTCTGTGTGATGTTCACTGACCTGTCTTCTAATTCATTTATCCTTTGTTCTGCTAGACCCAATGCCTTTTAATTTCCATGTATTGTATTTTCAGTTTAAAATATTCATTGACTCTTTCTTATATATTCCAAGTCTGTGCTGAAATTCTTAATGTTTTTACTCTATAATGTTCTTGAACATATTACTCAAATTAATTTTAAAGTTATTGTCTGATAAATCCAAAGTCTTAATTATTCCGTAATGGTTTTTTTCTATTGCTCTGGTACATTTTCTTCCCGTTTCCATTCATTGGGTCCTGTTTTCTAGGATGCCTCATAAGTTTGACTGAATACTCTACATTGTGTATTAAAGATCACAGAGGCTCTGCACTTTACCTTCCTCCTAAGATAGTTATGTTTTCTTCCGCAGGCAGGTGGAGTGCAGACACGTCACCAAGCTCCTGTTGAAGTTGAGATTAGACTTTGTCAGGACTTGTTTCAGTGTTTGCCCTTATTCCCGGCCAGGCCTGGTAGTAATCATTTTAATCACCATTGTGCTTAATCGCCAGGGACTTCACACATTCCAGAGGTGATCATTAGTACCTCCCCACAGTGGCTTCTCGCAGCGATAACTCAGTTGTCACAGTACGCATGGAGGCTCCAGGTTTCTTCATTTGTTCCTTCACACACTAGACATTTGTGAGCTCCCAGTCAGGTCAGATGCTGTTCTAGACCCAGGGAATGTAGCAGTTTATAAAATAAGTTCTTGCCACTTTGGGACCCCTGGCCTCTTGTTTTATAGAAAAGCTACTAAAGGGTTTCTGTGTTTACTAATTGAAGACATTCCTTACGTGTAGGTGAGAGAAAGACTGAGACCAAGACCTTTTGGTTTATGACAACTTTTTATTTTATACAAATACTAGAGGCCCGGTGCATGAATTCATGCATGGGTGGGGTCCCTTTGGGTGACCTGAAGGGATCGGGCTGAAACCCGCAGTCCAATGTCACCTGCAGCTCCTACCTGCCACTCCTGCTCATCCTCACCCCACTGTGCCTGCCACGGGCTCGCGCCCAGTCAGTCCCAATCAAGAGAGGCTCATGCTGCTGCGGCAGCACTCACCAGCCATGAGCTCTGCGTCTGGCACCCTCCCAAGGGGAGTAGCTTGTGGGATCAGGCTGAAACCAGCTCTCCAACATCCCCCGAGGGGCCCAGGATTGCAAGAGGGTGCAAGCCAGGCTGCGGGACCCCACCAGTACACAATCGGGCCAGGGAGGGACTGCAGGAGGCCTCCAGGGTGTGTCTGGCCCATCTCACTCAGTCCCGATTGGCCGGACCCCAGCAGCAAGCTAACCTGCCGGTCGGAGCATCTGCCCACTGGTGGTCAGTGCATGTCATAGCAAGTGGTTGAGAAACCTTAACATATCATTAGCATATTACACTTTGGTTGTTCTGCTGCTCAGTCTATTTGCATATTACCCTTTTATTATATAGGATTTTAGCCTTTTAAATAGTTCTGCACACCATTCACACATAATACATCCATACTTGGCCCACCTTTTGAAAGCTAAGACATAATGCTTAATTCTTTGAGTTTCTATACCAGGGGTCCTCAAACTTTTTAAACAGGGGGCCAGTTCACTGTCCCTCAGACCGTTGGAGGATCGGACTATAGTTTAAAAAAAAACTATGAACAAATTCATATGCACACTGCACATATCTTATTTTGAAGTAAAAAAACAAAACGGGAACAAATACAATATTTATATTTGCATGTGGCCCACAGGCCGTAGTTTGAGGACCCTTGTTCTATACCCTACAGACAAAACAAACACCTGAAAAGTTCACTTTTTTGGAGTACCTGTATATGACAGTTTGAGTTAAAACTCCTGGAACTGACTTGTGGAAATACAGCTCCGAAATCAAATCTTTCTGTGAGCGTCAACATGAGATCTGATGAAGAACCAGCCTGCTCGCGGTTTCTCATTTTAACTTCCGTTTTTAAAGAGCATTTCACACGCTACGAAGCACTTATTAAATGCTGTGAGATACTAAAAAAACCCAAAATGGCTTAATGTGACCAGTCTTCCAGAATAAGTTAAATGTCACTGTTACCAAAAGAAAAATCTAATCCGGGCACATGTCCCTGTTAAGATATTATAGTCGCGTCAAGAATGTTGCTCCTTGTTTTTCGTTATGCTCTCCCCCTTCAGAGACTTCATATATTCCAGTGATCATTTGTACATCCCATTCCCACCATTTCCATGTGATCAGAAGGCAGAGACCTGGGATGTCCTCAGATACAGAGGTCTGCAGACGCAAGGACACACTTGGGGAGCAGGTCGAGAATTTTGAGCACCTGTGGTTTGGTGTCCCTGTGATGAGGGGCACTAACCCCTTCAGAATGATTTAAAAGCTACTGGTGAAAGTGGACAAAGCCAGGCACAAAAAGTCAAATATTGCACAATTCCATTTATATGAAATGTCCACAATAGGCAATCCGTAGAGACAGGAAGTTGATGAGCGATATCCAGAGGATGGTAGGAAGGGGAAATGGGGTGTGACTGCTTCATGGGCAGAGGTGATGAGGTTTGGGGATGATGAAAATGTTCTGGAATTAAATCATAGTAATGGCTGTACAACATGGTGAATGTACTGAAAACCACGGAATTGTACACCTAAAATGGAGAATTTTATGTTAAGTGAATGTTATTTGAGTTTTTTGAAAACACACACACACATGAGCTACCCACTAGAAAGGACAGGTTGTTTTGAAGAAGTTAGTTCCAGCACCTGCTCTTCCAAAATACCTCCCCCAACCCTCCGCTCTTTGGCCACAACTCTGAAGATAATTGATATTATGGTTGGAAATCTTCTCTTACAAACAGAAATTGGTTCTTGGGGACAAGTGACTGTTTTCTTGAAGATAACACCAAAATTTCAGCCTAACAGACAGAGGGCACCTCCTTGGAACCCAACCTTCCCAGCCCTGGGTAATGTGAGGATAGATATGAAGGTGCGGTAGTTTGAATGGCGATCACATTCACTTTGTCATAACTGATCTCTGCTTTGATCTTCCTTCGTCCTAATGGGACCACCAGGCTCTTGTTTTACATACGTTTCTCTTTGGTGAGTGCTTTTCTCAAAGCTTTTCATATCCTACCTACATTAACTGTCAGACGCAGTTTCATTTGTGCCTTGAATTGCAGTATTATTTTATTTATTTATGAAGTCATTTGGAGCAGTTTTCTTTTTCTCCAACACAATACCATTGAAATACCAGAAAAGTACGCTACTCATGACTGTGCCATTTTACCAAGTAATCAGAGGTTTATTGTCTCCCATAACTCCACTGGACACAGCTAAAACTTTTATCCTTGATAATTTATTTATACTGACTGAATGCAAAAGTTTTATCAACATGGGAGTGAATGTATAAATCTTTTCATTCACCAATTGAGATATCACATTGAACGCAACGTTGCTTTTGTGTCTGGCAAAGAGGAACTATACTGAACAAAATTAGACTTCGAAATTTTTAAAATGCTTATGTAGCAAATGTAAATAAAGTTGTTTCAAGCTGCAAAGTATTTGACATAAAAATGTTATGTGAAGAATATATATGGCAGCACAATAAAATCAGTACTTTTGAAACATTTTGAGTGATAAATGTTTTGAAGGTATTTTTTAATAGTAACTGGTATTGAAAATTCTAAGTATTTAGAATAAAGCACACTTAAAATGTATAAACTAGTAATTCCAGATGTTTTTATTTCAGTGTCCTTGCTTTTGAAAGTCAGAATACTCAAACTTGACTCACCTAAACTCCAAAAAATTTCTCTGATGATGAAAACATTCAGTGAAAAACTTGAGTCTTTTAAATTTTTAATTAGAAATTAAGCTGACTTATTTGGGCCTATGTTATGAAACCTAAAAAGATAACTACTTCTGACTATTATACTTAATGTATAATCTTCAGTCTGTAGTCTTTAAAAAATTTGTTTCTGCACTGGTTTCATGTTAAATTTTTCAAATGTTACCAGATTATAGTAAAGCGTTTTGTTTTAAATCTGGTAACATATTTAGGAATTATCTATAATAATAAAAGCGTAATATGATGATTAGACCGGATGTCCTTCCAGACGACCTTCCAGACGAAGCTGGGCTGCGAGGGATGCCCGGGTGCCAGAGGGAAGATAATGCCCGCAGCCGGGGGAAGGAAGGCCTACTCTTTTTAAAATATATATATTTTATTGATTTTTCACAGAGAGGAAGGGAGAAGGATAGAGAGTCAGAAACATTGATGAGAGAGAAACATCGATCAGCTGCCTCCTACACACCCCCCACTGGGGATGTGCCCACAACCAAGGTACATGCCCTTGACCAGACTTGAACCTGGGACCCTTCAGTCCACAGGCTGATACTCTATCCACTGAGCCAAACCAGTCAGGGCAGGAAGGCCTACTCTTGCACGAATTTTGTGCATCGAGCCTCTAGTTAAATTATAAATCACAATGTCAAATCTTCATTCTTGCATTGTAATTACTTAAACTTAGGTTGCATTAATAGTCTAAGGTATATACCTTCGTTTGGGAGAAAAAATACTGTTCTATTTTCTAGTTACTTAACAATTAATTGTTACTAGTCACTTAATAGTTCAACATTGTGATATATACCTGTGTAAGTGTGTATGTGCGTATATACATACATATATCGGGGGCTTACACAACACCTAAAATAAGACCATCCCTTAAATTTAGTACCTGTCCTGTCCTGAAATACACTCCAGTTGGAATAATTAATCAATCACAAGGTGTGAGGTATCTCTGTCTCTTTTCTTTATTTTTTCACACTTTGTTGTTGTTGTTGTTAATTATCACCCAAGGATATTTTTTCCATTGATTTTTTAGGGAGTGTGAAAGGGATGGAGAGAGAGAGAAACATTGATGTGAGAGAGACACATCATTTGGTTGCCTCCTGCATGGGCCCTGACAGGGGCTGGGGATGGAACCTGCAACCCAGGTACATGCCCTTGACTGGGAATCGAACCTGAGACCCTTCAGTGCTCTGGCTGATGCTCTAACCACTGAGAATACCGGCCAGGGCTCGTTGTTTCTTTTTTAATGAAAGATATGGAAACAAACTATTAACACCAGATTGGTCTCCTAAAGAACTAATATAATTGTAACAGGAGATAACATTCCAGAGTTCTAGGATTATTTTAATGTGGCTTTAAAGTTAGTTAAAGGATTTTGATTTAATACAAAGACTTCAGAGTGGTAAACTTTGGGTATTTAAAACATCCATAGCTAGTAAGTATTTGAGTGTTTTTACCTTTTTTTAATTTTTAATCCTCGCCCAAGGACATGCTTAAAGCGAGGAAGGGAGAGAAAGAGAGAAACATCCACTGGTTGCCTTCTGTATGCACCCAGATGGGCTCGAACCCAAAACCCAGGTATGTGCCCTGACCAGGAATCAAACCAGCAACCTTTCGGTGCACAGATGATGCTCAACCAACTGAGCCACTCTGGCTAGGCCGTAGGTATTTGTTTTTTAAAGATTAAGTAAGGAATGCATTTTATTACTTGGTTGATTTTATCTAAACATAAATGTAATGCTTTTTTTTTTTTTAATGCATACAAGTCCTTCGGTTGATCTCTTATTGTAATGCTTTTTTTAAAAATTAGCTACCGCACTGTTGGTGTCTTAATGGGAAGTTTTAGTTTGATTGGCCAACTCTGCTAGGTTTGGGGGTTCTAAACTGGTTGGTTTTGGCGGGGAAGTGAGATAACCTAAGGAGGTGCTGCAGTAAAAATATATCATGGAACCATCCAATTATGTCCCTTATAAAGCTGTGGCACTTAGAGGAATTTTTCAAAGCCTGTGTTGGGAGACAGGTAAATTAAGCAAAACCTCAGAGTGAATTCGTCCTAGTGAACTCATCTTACACATAGAATGCAGCACATTCAACACTGTTTGCTAATATTCCGGGCTTCTTTTTATTGCTTTGCAACCTTAATAATGCTCCTCCCTGATAAGAGGCTCACTGGAGTTTATTTTTGGTTAAAGAGAAATAGTTTTACTAGGGAGCAAATATGAGGCACATACGCCTCTGGTGGCAAACTCTAAATCAGCCCTCCTCCACCCCAGCGTGAGCTCCCAGGCCTGCCGACAGCAAGTCAGCCGTTCATTGTTACACCTTGCACTTCGCACTGGAAGTGCTTGCAGATCAGATCCTAGGTGGGTGGGTTTCGTGGGCTTGGACTAATACATGGATATTTGCTCCTGTGAAGGTATTTAGACATTAGAAATTAAGTTTCCATTCTTAAGATTTCTGTAAGTGAGTGGCTTGGGCATAATGCTGTGTCTCTGTGTTCTAGGACGGCTACTGACCAATGCTATTTATTAAGTCAGCCGCTGCAATTTCCTCCTGGGAGCAAGGTTCCTTCCTGGTGACGTCACCGACAGGTGAGGCCTCGGACAGGGGCGTGCTGCTCCTCACTATTTGGATGTGTACCGTGTGTCCAAGAATTTCTTAAAACTTGGAACTGGTCACTTGTTCCATTAGAAGATGGGAGGGCTTTAACGTCTGTGTTGAACACCATTTTTATTCCGAGGACAAACAGGTAATATTTTCTGGGTTTGTTTGGGGCATGGCTCCCCCCATGCATTTGGGTTCTTTTCCCTATTTTCTTAGTAATTGGAAAACGTTTTCCTCCCCTTTTGTTTGTATCTTCTTCCATTTAGTCCTTATGGTAGCAAGGCGGGAAAGGCAGTCTCCTTTTAAAGTGCACTTCTGTTCTTCCCAAACCATGGCAACTGCACCGATTACTGTCTCCTACTTACAGGTTCTTCCGAGCTAGAGCCTGTTCTTCCTGGTAAGCAGTGCTGGGAGCTCCGGGGAGGGGGAGCTGAGGGGACCCCAGCGTGGAGAACAGTGTCTGAAAGTCCTTCTAAGGAACCTCCTTCCCAGACGTGGCCGCGTTCTCCTGTGGGGCCCAGGGAGAGGCTGTGGAGCCATGGGAGGGTTTTCCTTTATCGTAGCAGGTTTGGGGATCTCTCTCTCTCTCTCTCTCCCGCCCCCAACCACGACCTACCTTCCTTCCCTCCCTCCCTCCCTCCCTCCTTCCCTCCCTCCCTCCTTCCCTCCCTTCCTCCCTTTCATTAATCCTCACCCGAGGATATTTTCCCATTGATATTTAGAGAGTGGAAGGGTGTGGAAGGAAGAGTGGAAGAGAGAGAGAAACATCGATGTGAGAAAGACACATCCATTGGTTACCTCCTCACACACCCTGACCAGGGATGGGCATCAAGCCTGCAACCAGGTACATGCCCTTGACCGGAGTCAAACCCGGGACCCTTCAGTCCACAGGCCGACGCTCTATCCACTGAGCAAAACTGGCTAGGGCTCTCCCACCTTTCTAAGAGAAGCTGGACTTGACCTTAATGTCGTCCAGGTTACCCTGTTGGGATGAAGCAGCCTTAGACGCTGCACCTGCAGCAGCTCCTGTCTGCGTGTAGCCACCACGTTAACTATTTTAGACAGTTTTCAGCCGCTCTTTGCTGTCCAGCCACCTCAGCTGTGTTGCGGCCCAAGGTGACCTTTCCGGCCAAAGAAGCGCCGGCCAGAGCGGATGTGTCTCTAAAATAAAAGCGCTGCACTCGGTGCCCCTCTTAAAACTTCTCTTTTCACACGTAATATGGGTGCGTGCTCATCTCTGGCCGACTCTTCGTTTCCCGTGTCTGAAGGGCTGGCTCTGAAGGTGCCTTTGCAGCCGCTGGCTGGCTGGCTCTGTCCGTGGCCTGATAAGCAGTCGCTATTCATCATTCCCTGGACACGAGAGGCGCGGCCGGCTGCCTCTGCCTCCTGGCCGGGACCGGGTGCTCATTCGTCATCCAGGGAGGGAGCGTCTACTGTGTTTGCAGAAACCTGCTTGCAGCTTTTCTTTTGTTGGTCTTTGCCATATACTCTGCCTGGCTTGACGAGGTTCTTTTTTGCCTGCATACCTGTCTCCTTTTCTCGTCCACTCCGAACGTTCCAGTAGGAAAAGTTAAACTGAACAAAAAGGCCGAAGTGGAAGGCTCTCTATGTGAAGTCTGTCGGTGGGGTTTGCTTTGGGAGTAGGTGATGTCTTCTCCTGTGGGTTGACAACATCGATTTGGACGGCAGTTAGAGCAGGTCCTTAACCTCTTTGAAAAAGCCCTTTGGGGGCAAACCTTTGACAAAGTCCCCCCCGTGGCATGTAATCCCAACGTTATGCGCATGGCTTCTTTTCTGCGTCTCTCAAGAAGAACGTAAGACATTCTTAAGATGCACGAAATGAAATCATCCTCACGGCAAAGATCGATTTTATATCTGCCTTTTTCGCCATCTTCCTTTATCTTTGTTAGTATTGATCTCCTAATTCTCCCCAAATGGAGTGGCTTGTTTTCCTTTGCTGGGTACCTCCTGCATTCAGTTAGGAGTAGCTCCTCTAGGCCTGCTCTCCTGAAACCCGTGTTCATAATACTGTATGGTGGGTTTTTTGAGTTGACTCATTCTTGCCTATAGAATCTTCAAGTATTCATTTATACTGAACTTTTCCTCTCCTTGGCATATTTAGAAGAGCTAATTACATGTTTCTTTTGTTGCTGTAGATATGCCTCGAAAGGCCGATGGTCTTGGAATGCTTTAGTACCGCGACAATTGCTGTTGGTTACAGGTAAACTGTATGCGATTGAGAACTTTTATACTGTGAACTATTGATTGTTTTCACAGCTACTTGTCTTCAACATGTGTGAGAGGCATGTTTTCTTTTTCCCTTCGTGGTCTTAGTTTTCCCTTTGCTCAGGCAGGCCTGAATGAGTCGTATGGACTGGGAAACACACACGTACCCCCAAAACGGCTGTGGTATAGAAATGCGATGTTTTCTTGCTTCGGGAGTTTGGCCAGAAAGGTTTATGGATGAGATTTCTTTTTTTTTTTTTTGTAATCCTCGCCCAAGGATATTTTTCCATTGATTTTTAAAAAATATAACATTCCTTTTTAAAAAATATTTCTTTATTGATTTCAGAGAGGAAGGGAGAGGGAAAGAGAGATAGAAACATCAATGATGACAGAGAATCATTGATTGGCTGCCTCCTGCACGTCCCCTACTCCCCAAGGGACAACCCGCAACCCAGGCAGGTGCCCTTGACTGGAATTGAACCTGGGACCCTTCAGTCCACAGGCCAATGCTCTATCCACTGAGCCAAACCTGCCAGGGCAAGTTTTATTTTTAACAAAGCAGGAGGGTTTACTTTTTGCCAACTTCTCTGTGTGTAAAGATGTATTTGTTCAAACTTTAAGAAAAGAACAAACAGCCTTCATCAGATTTGAATTTGTGTGTAGAAGGTTTATGGAGGGGCGGGGTTTACAGTATGTTTTTGGAAAGAAGATTAGGAAAGAAACACAGCAGTATCGGTAATTTTGTGTCTTGGAAGAATGGCTCGAGTCTACTTGCTGGAGCTGAACCTGTGTGGGTAGCGGAACGCACTCTTCCACTGTCCCCCATCAGCAGGAGCCTGCCCTCGGCAGGGCCTTGGGCGGGGCAGACACTGCCTCTGTGCAGAGTCCTCTGAAGGTCTTGCCCCCTCACTGTCCACTCAGCACTCTCTCCTGCCCTGTGACCTGGGGGCTCTGGTGGAAACCAGCCCCTGAGTGACCAGAACAGAGGGGATGCCTGGGTCTTCATCACCTCAGCTCTTGGCAACTGGCTCCCAGTCTCCTTGGCTGCCACCCCTCCAATCTTCTGGGACTCAGACCTGCCTTAGGCACGACTCTCCTGCTGCTACCTTCATGGTTATCCCTCACCTTTATCCTCTTAAACTGCCCCACTTTCCACCCAAGGCCAGCTCCTCTCCGTCTTCCAAAAAGAAATAGTCACCTAATTCCATTATTTTGGAGGCAGCAGCCATTGATGGGATGAGCATAGGCCTGGGTGCTCTGTTAGTTACTTATTGCTGTGTAACCAGTCATCCCAAAACTTAGCGGTTTGAAACAATAGCCATTTATTATTTCACAGTTCCTGTGCGTCAAGAATCGGGGGACAGCTTAGCTGGGTGGTCCCTGCTCAGATCAAAGTCTCGTGTGGATTGCGGTCAAGGTGAAGGTGCTGCCCGGGGCTGCCATCATTTGAAGGCTCGACCAGGGCCGGCCCATCTGCTTCCAGAACGGCTTGCTCGGCTGGTCGCATGCCGCCTGGGCCTGTCAGTAGGGCTGCCTTACAGTGTGACAGCCGGCCTCCCCTGAGCTGATGATCTCAGAGGAAGCAAGGAGGAAGCCAGAGCTCCTTTGCTGTCCTAACCTCCGGTGTCGCCGGCATCACCTTCTCTAGAGCCAGCAACCAAGTGCAACCACACTGAAGGGGCAGAGAAGTGGGTCCCGCCTTTTGAAGGGAAGAGCACTAAAGAATTTGTGGACATAATTTTTAAATCTCTGCAGGTGCAAATTCTTACTCCCCCGTTCTACAAACCATGTGATGTTGAGTGAGTCACATTCCTAAGCCTTAGTTTCATCTCTAAAATGAGTATAACACAATCTCCTCCAAAAGGTAGTCATATGGATTCCAGATGTGGTGCACAGTAGGTGTTCAATTCGTGGCAGTTATTGTGACCTGGGCTCCGGAGGAAAACCAAGCTGGAATCTGCCAACAGCACCGGTGGAGTGGGACCCCAACCTGGTGGGGAGGGAGCATTTGGGGCCCTCCTGCTCCCTTCCCCCCAAGATGGGCGTTAGGGCAGAAGCGCCAGCCTCTGAGCTAGAAGCCAAAAAAAAAAAAAAAAGAGGCCCAAACGATGCTGTCTCCCAGGACCCTTAGTGGAGTAAATCTCTCCTGCTTCTCACCTCCTTCCGGGAGTGGCCCTGCCAGGACTGACACCCGAGAGCTTTTCTCAAGACGTTGTGATCTTGAGCTCAACCAACTAAAACGAAAATTTGAGAGTGAAATAAACGTGCCCTTAACCTAGAAGCTTGGGTGGTTGTTTGGCCCCTTTGTTTACGGTTGACTTTGGACTCCCCGCCTCTGGACTGTGTCCAGCTCCCTGTTTATAATTTGCATCAAGTTTGCAACGGCAGGACCTCTTTCTAAAGCTCGTCTCAACTGGATGCACAGGAGCCGTGCGTTTTCCTTCGCTCAGGAGGCAGCCTGTCTGCCAGTTGTTCGCGATTTTGTGGCCTAGCTCTCTTCGCAATCTTTTTTAAAAACACGTTTTTATTGATTGTTAGAGAGAGAGAGCAAGCGAGAGAGATAGCGAGATGGAAACATGGATGAGAGAAAAACATCATTGATCGGCTGCCTCCTGCATGTCCCCCACCGTGGGATGGAGCCCACAACCCAGGGAATGTGCCCTGACCTGGAATCGAACCAGTGACCTCTTGGTTCTTGGGTCGCCGCTCAACCGCTGAGCCACACCGGCTGGGCTCTTTTTGCAATCTTAGTCCTTTCTCATTTCTTAGAAACTATAGCCCACCCTCCTGTGCTCCAGTCCTGTTCTCGATCCCTGTCGCCTTCCCCCACCCCCTCTCTGGGCCCTGAAACCTCCTGACCAAATGGGAGAAGTTTATTGCAGAAAAGAATTACCTGGAAAGGTGCCGCCTTCCCCTGTGGGAGGGCCTGTGGCCGGAGGGGGCAATAGGGAATGACAGGTACCAGGACTGCTTCCCGCATCCTGTTCTCAGCCTATTCCGTTCTGTGATCGGGCCTCAGAGCCAGGCACAGCCTCAAAACTGGGCTTGTGCTTCGCGGTTTGTGTTTCTTTAACTTGGGTCGCTGTGTGGTGCGTGCTATCAGCTCAGGCTGAGCTAGACGTGATTCTGAAATCTCAGAGCCAGCCCCATGGATTAACAGCTAACCCAGGCATGTGTTTGGCTATTTATAAGACAAAGAAGAACTAATCCCCAGTGTAAAACCAGGCAATACCAAAGGCCGGGACTCAGCTGCCCCACTGAGGCGTGGGCTAGGGGACAGCCGGGGGCCGCCCGCTCTCTCAGGCGCCTCCTGCCCGCTGCTGCCCGCCTGCGTGCTGACTCGGCAGGATGTTCGGCTGCAGGTGATGCTGAACCACATGCTCAGACTGGGTCAAGAACCGCACTCTTGTAAGATAATCATGTATGTCAAGCATCCATGGATGTTTCTGGTAAATATTATTCGTGTTTAATCTCTCAGACTTTCATAGCCACAGATGATGCAGCCGAGCCAAATCACAAGTCTACTTTCCAAATGGCACCCCCGTGGCAGCGTGAGGCTGCGGCTGGTGACGATGGGGAACGCAGAGGACACCCAGAGTTAGGGACCCCTTCACTGAACAACGCGGCGTGCCCACGAGTGGCTAGAAAACAACCAAAACGATGGCTGGACCAGCCTGGCCGGACGTGAGAACCAGCCTTCGGTGGGAGGTCTGGGCAAGATGCCGCCTCCACATTCCATCTTCTCAGCAAGTTTGATACCACCCCTCCCTCCTGCCTGGGTCCCCCATTGGAGGGTCAGACTTCTCGGGCCTCCGTTTCCTCATCTGCAAAAGAGGGCTAATGTTACTGTTCTCCAGTCACTGCCTCTCTGGGACAGGCCCTCAGGCTGCGGGGACTGCAGCGTTCTCGGGGTAGTTAGGCTGTAAATTCTCTACAGCGTCTGATACACTCCCAGTGCTCCAACATCATAGAAGATATTGATAGATTACAAATACTGAGGGAGGGTCTAAGGCCAGGAACACACTACGCAGCTTGAAGGGGGAGCCCAGAGTGGGAAGAGCCAGCATGACCTGAGGAAGCTGGGCCTGTAGCCCTGCGGGAGGTCTGGGCAGAGTGGAAGGTCAGGGGCCTGGGTGATACGTCAAAATTCGGGCCTGACCTACACCCCCACCTGGACTGTATGGTTGTTAATAGGAGAAGGGGGCACAGTGGGCTGAGGTCACAATTTCAACTCAAGCCCTAGCTGGATTTGCTCAGTGGTTAAAGTGTCGGCCCACAGACTTGAAGGGTCTCGGGTTCGATTCTGGGTCAAGGGCACGTGCCTCCTTTGCAGACTTGATCCCTGGCCCCAGTTGGGGCACATGCAGGAGGCAACCAATCGATGTGTCTCTCTCACATCAATGTTTCTCTCTCTCTCTCTCTCTCTCTCTCTCTCTCTCTCTCTCTCTCTTTCCCTCTCTTTCCCTATCTCTCCCCTTCCTTCCACTCTCTCTAAAAATCAATGGGAAAAATATCCTGGGTGAAGATTAACAACAACAACAAAAATTCCAGCTCAACGCCCAGGCCTGCCTTGACCCATTTTGGAGGCAGAAAAATGCAGCAATCAGCAATAGGGATAATAGCTGTTAGCAATTTTCTCGATCTGTTGAGAATTGCGGCCCACCCCACGTGCGTGAGCGGGCGCCACAGCTGGTCAGAGCTGGGTTCGGTAAGCAGGCACTTGCACAGGCACCCCAGCTGTATTTCTAATGCTTTCTTCCTTGAGCTCAGGGGTAGCACACAGGTGTTCGGCAGAGTTCTTTGCATTTTTGCATGTTGGAAAGATTTCGTAAGGATTTTTTAAAGGACAGTGCAGGCCTAGTCCCACCAGCAAAGAGCAGCCAGTGCTTGGTCGCAGCCTGGAGGAGAAGAGCAGAGATACAGGAAGAGGAGGGCTGCAGGCAACAGGTTGGCATTTCAGTGGTTCCATTCAAAATAGTTTTAAAGCATTCTCTGAACAACAGGTAAGGGGGACTGTATTACCAGAGCGTGCTGACTGGAGGGAGGAGGCCACTTGGGGGTGAAAAGTTTAACCCAGATAATGCCCAGGGGGAGGGAGGGAGCAGATGGTACAAAGTTCAGAACCTACTCCACCCACAGGCCACTCTGAGCAGTGAGTCCCAGGTGTGGGATGCCCCATGCTGAGCATGCAGGGAGAGGGGGTGCGGGGAACAGGGAGGAGATATTAAGATCTCTGTTCACTTGACAACACAGAAGGGTTGTCATGCTTCTGTCCTCTCTCTGCCTGGTTTGGGCTCTGCACAGTTCTATCAACCTATGTCCCACTCAGGTTCTTTGTTTGAAAACTACTCCTGAATAACTTAAGCAAAAAAGGGAGTGGGTGACAGGAGGTGGGACAATGACAGGAACAAAGGAACAAGGCCGAAGGGAGCCTCAAGGGCGCGCGCGTGTGTGTGTGTGTGTGTGTGTGTGTGTGTGTGTGTGTGTGTGTGTGTCTCTCTCTCTCTCTCTCTCTCTCTCTCTCTCTCTCTCTCATTGGGGGTGGCGGTGGGGGTCCAGTGCCAGCCTTGGCTGAAGGAGGGCCCCACATCACCCTGACAGGCACTGAATAGATGCTAGTTTGTGTTTTGAGGCCTCGTTACCATGGAACAGCGGTTCTCAACCTGTGGGTCGTGACCCCTTTGGGGGTCCAACGACCCTTTCACAGGGGTCGCCTAAGACCATCGGAAAACACATATAATTACATATTGTTTTTGTGATTGATAACTATGCTTTAATTATGTTCAATTTGTAACAATGAAAACACATCCTGCATATCAGATATTTACATTATGATTCATCACAGTAGCAAAATTACAGTTATGAAGTAGCAACGAAAATCATTTTATGGTTGGGGGTCACCACAACATGAGGAACTGTATTAAAGGGTTGCGGCATTAGGAAGGTTGAGAACCACTGTCCTGGAAGCTACTTTTGGCTCACCCCCACCTTCACTCCCAGGTTGGGCCACTCCCTGTGATGTCACAGATGTGAAGGAAAGGGGCCACATGCTGACCTGACAAGCTCAGGGAAGGCCTGCTTGGCCGTCTTGCAAACTCAGAGACCTAAAGTAACCACAAAGGATGGTCTGAAATTAAACTTTAACTAAAAGCAGTTATGGTGGGCAGTTACATCCTAGGCCAGTATCTTCACTGACAAGGTCAACCTTTACCTTAACTGAGCCTATCTGTCTTTTTGCATCTATGATAACATACCCTTGTAACTTCCCTTTTTCTGGAGCCCCTGGGGCACAACCAAATGTGCTGTGCGCCGGGACAGATACCACAAATTCCTTCATTATCATGTTAATTGATCCTGCACCCACCTAAGTATGTGTCCATCATTTTACTTTTTATCCAATCCCAGGGATTTCCCTGCTTTGCTTTATCCCTCCTCCTTAATCCATCACCAATGAATTTCATGTAACCCACCTATGTCCCTCCTTTGATTGCAAATGTATAAATACAGATGTAACCCCGCCATTCTCCGGAGCATTATCTCAATTCGTTGTGGTTCTGCTTCCCTGTATATGTCGACAGTTTGGCTCAAATAAACACAAAAATTCTTTACCGGTTTCAATGGTTTTTACGTTAACACAGAATAATGGAACAATTTCATTTTCAGGACACTGAGGGGTTTATTCGGAGATAACCTTTGGAAAAAGGCCCACTAGGTGCCAAATGTTGGTTTGCGCGTTTGCGGAAGAAAGAAACCCAGATCACAGCGCGGTGGCGTGATTCAGTCCATGGTGCTGGAGCCCTGCCGTTCCCTCCACACTCACCGCCCCACCCACAGGCTCCCCCAGCATCAGCACACCTTACCTTAGGCGACGTGAGTAGACGGCCACTGTAACAGGGGCCACGCGTTCTCTCTGGGAAATCTTCGCCGGGGACAGCCCAGTGGCCAGCCTTCATGGGAGCTTTGATCACAGTAGCCAAGAAGCAGAGGCCACCCTTGTCTGATGAGTGGACGAATCAATGTGGTGTCCACACATGGAACATTATCCGACATAAAATTGAGTGAAGTGCTGATACTGTGCTGCAGTGTGGAGGAACCCTGAAAATAACACTACGCTAAGTCAGAGAAGCCGATTATGAAGGAGCACATCTGGTATGATTCCATGTATATGCGATGGTGGGCAAGTCCACGGGGACAGAACATCCACTCGTGTTTGCCAGGAGCTGGAGTGGGGCGGCGAGGAGTGGCTGCCAGTGGGTCCAAGGTTTCTTTCGAGGATGACAAAAAGTCCTCACATTGATTGTGGCGATGGTTGCACAACTCTGATTATATTAACAGCTACTGAATGATGTTATTTAAATGAAGACTGTATGCTACGTGACTTATATCTCAACTTGTTTTAAAGATTGCACATTCTAACACACCACACAGATGTTGTAGGCAGTCTCTGACATGACAATTCCATTCAATAAATGTTTCTTCATTCACTAACCATGGCATGCCAACCATCAACCCAGAGGATGTGAGGGATGTGGAAGTGATCAAGACCCAGTCCTGGCCTTTCAGACACTCAGAGTCTTTTCAGAGAAGCAAATACCCGAATACCTGCAGCAGGAGGAGTGGTGGGCACCTGTTATATAAAAGCACAACGGGTCAGACAAAATGACAGAGAGCTGCAAACCCCAAGTGCTCCTTCCTCTGGGAAAGGAGATGAGCCTGATGAAGAGGGAGGGACTTCCCTTCTCTTTCCTTTTGGGGATCCCCGAAGGCACCCTCTTTGAATGAATGGGTGGCTGATGAGCCGGGGCAGCTGTGCATCCAGGAGGTTGCACGGAAAACTAAGGCACGGCCCTTATTGCCCAGGAATCCAGAGCCCAACAGGAGGGACACAGCGAGAAGTGGACACAAAGAGCCAATGACCTGCAGAAGGCAGCAGGTGGCAGGTGCTGGGTTGAGTGCCCAGGATGCTAAGTGTGACAGGAAGTCCACCCCTAGTTAAAATAGTACTTTAGCAGCATTTTGGGCTCGAGGCCAGGGAGCAGTGGAAATTCCCAATCAAACCCCAGAAGCTGCCTGTGATGAGGCTGATAGTAATTTTCCCTCCCAACCCCACTGCCCCTTCTGCCGGGGAAAGCCCGAGGGTCTTTGCTCAGAAAGCAGCAAAGGAAGAGAAGCCAGAGGCACAGGAAAACCCTCCCAGATTCACCCTGCGGAGAGCTGGAGGACTTGACCGCTGTGTGACTCACTTCCCTCCGCACAACTTGTGACTCTGAGGGCAGCGGTGCTGCGGGGCCTCTCCAGGCCCGAGCGCCACATCCTCTCCCTGGGCGCCCGCACCTCTTGCTGCCCCGCCAGCGCCTGGCCCTCCTCTGGGAAGCCTCCACCGGCACTCTACTCCCTTACAAGCCACACAAGCCAACCCTGGCTCATTTAGGCAGGAACAGGTTAATCTCAGGTCTTCATAATCTCCGGAAGGGGGCCAGGCCTGACCTGGGCAGTCAGGCAACAGAGGCTGTTCTGGCAGGAGAGAGACTGCTGCCACCACAACTGGGCCTGGGCACCCACGGGCACCAGCACCAACCTCATCCCCAGCTGCCAGACAACCGCAACCGAATCGAAACGCAGCTGCCCTGGACTCCGAGTGGCGTCTGCCTTGCAGGGCTGAGGTCATTAGCCTCATTGGAGCCACAAGGGAGTCTGGCACCCTGAGTGCCTGGCATTTCAGCTTCTCCAACGGGAGGAAGGTTCTGCCTTATCAGGTGGGGGATTCTCCAAGTGCAGGAAAGGAGATCAAGATCCCAGGTGGCCACAATGCCGACAAACGGCCATTCTGCCTCCTGTGAGCAAGGGCATCTAATTCTGCCTTTTCTGCTCCCTGCCTTCCCTGATCGGCACCAGCTCTGAGTTTGACAAGAGTCATCCAGGTGGTCAAGGCTGAGTCAGCCGCTTAGCACACATCTGTTGAGGTCCCAGGCCAAGTGCAAGGGCTCCATTTCCTTGGGGATGCTCCTTAGAAGTGTGTTCTGGGGCGTCAGGACTGTTTTCTTCTGGGCGAAAGGGTTGGCTTGCCTGGACTGCAGCAATAGAGACCCAAGGACTCTTTAAAAAGATGTCCTCTTACATTATATAAAAGAAATCTGGGTGGGGTGACGACCAGTGCAATATGGCATGCACCTTCAGCCACAGACTCATTCAAGCCACCCAGTCCACTGTAGTTCATCAAAAAATAAAGTAACTTCCTAGAATAGATGTTGCTGTCAGCATCTTTCTGCTGACCACAGACTATTCCGGGCAGTATTTTGCAACAGAAGGCATGAGGGTGACTTGACAGCTTAGCTGTGGAGAGAGCCCTGGGCTTCGACCTGGGGTCATGAGGGGGAGTCCCCGGGGAGGCAGCAGCGGCCTGAAAGCTCAGTTCTCTCGTCCCCACTGTCCCACGGTGTCCCTGGTTGCCACATGACCTGGGCAAGCTGCTTGGTTTCAGTTTCCGTGTTTGTAAAACAAAGCTGAACCCCTTAGGAGTCCTTGGGTGGGTGGAAAATAATGCAAAAGCAGCCAATTCAAAATGGAATCGATGCCCGGCCTGTGTGGTCCAGGGGTTGAGCGTGGACCTATGAACCAGGAGGTCATGGTTCGATTCCCTGTCAGGGCATATGCCCGGGTTGCAGGCTCTATCCCCAGTGTGGGGCGTGCAGGAGGCAGCTGATCAATGATTCTCTCTCATCCATTGATGTTTCTACCTCTCTCTCCCTCTCCTCTCCTCTCTAAAATCAATAAAAAATTGATTTAAAAAGAAAATGGAGTCGGAGCTGCCATCCCAGAGGAACTGCATTGCACATCTTAGACCTCAAACCTTTGTTGGGTCTGAACTGGGCAAAGTGACCTTGGGAGGGGCCGGAAGCAGCATCCTGTTCCAAACCACAGTTAACGGGGAAGCAGACATGCTGACTTCCAGCCTGAAAATGACAGGCAGTCCTCAGAATTACCACCACCGCCTCGAGCTAAAGAATAACTTCACTCACTTGCACCTGTAGACATCTCTTCCTTCACTTATTAACCCCGACGGAAATTCCTTCCTCATAAAGACTCCTTGCCTTCACCCACTGATTGGAACACTATTTGGGTTTCTGCCTGAATCAGCGCTTCCCAAATAGCAATTCGTTTGGGTCTCCAATAAATGCTTGTTGCCTCTTGCTTTGGCCGTTTACGTTTAGGTTAACATTGGTAAGTCACAGGAACCCACACGGGTCAGCTGGGAGGGGTGTTTGTTATGAGAGAACACAGGCTGCGGGGTCTCCTGCCACCCAGGGAGGGGTCTCCTGCCTCCCAGGGAGGGGAAGGCAGCTGGGCTCAGGAAGGTGGGGAAAGTGATCTTTTCTTCAACTGATGTTTATTGATCTACCACTAGGGGTGCCGCTAGGTCTGGGCTGGCACAGCCCAGGAATTTGCATTTCTGACAAGTTCCGATTCTTCTTTCCATGTGTCGTGGCCCAAAGTGGGGCCCACACCCCTGGGCCTGTCATTTTCTTCAACTGCAGGTTTGCAAAGACAGGACGGGAGAAGGGGGCATGGAGCCTGGTGTGCAACCAGCATTCTGGACCCCTTTGCACTATCAGGGTTTGAGAATCAGGGTTTTATAAAGTTTCAAAACGTCAGAAAGGTCTTTGTTCCCAGCCTTGGGTGGGGGAAATCAAAGATGACCCGCCAACAGACTTTGCTCAACTTCCCAAACGGCTAGTGTGTTTTATTGGACTACAACAAACCACCCTCCGCTTTCACCAAAGACCATGAGGGTCCCCCCAGAATCAGTAAATCCAGCCTCCGGGCATCTTCATTTCTTCCTGCAGAAGGAGACCGGAACTCACTGCGCGGCTGGCTCCTCAGGGTAGATAAATGCTGGGAGACAGTCCCAGCCCCGACTCTGTGCCCCGGCTGCGACCCAACAGCCCTCCCCGCGGCCGGCCCAAGCCTTGCGCATCCACCAATGAAATGCCGAGGAGCTCCATGACCTCATCGGTCGGCTCTCTCATTGGCTGCCGCCGCCTTTCATTAGGGCAGGAGAGCGCGGCGCGGGCCCCACCCCCGAGGCTGAAGGAGATTGAGTTGCTAACGGGGTCTGCAAGCCTTGTCGGCTGCTCTTCAAACAACAGATGCCTCAGGAGGGCATTCTGCTCTGACAAAGGCTTTCGTGTCCCTTCAACCAACCAAAGAACTGGTTTGCTGCGCTGACCTGAACGGATGTGTTGCTGGGGGTTAGCTGGTAACATCATCTTCCCCGCGCCTTTCCCAAGTACCTAACAGATCATGCTTATTTCCCACTTACTCTAACCATGCATTTAAATGAGTTTTGTCTTGCTTCTCAGTGGATGAATTTCGCAAACCCGACCTGACCGTGGAATGCTAGAGATCATCTCCCCCACAATTAATGAACGTGAGCATACACTGAAACCCAGACTGGGGATATGACTTTCACAGGACCACAGGGCAGGCTGGTCACAGCGATGAAAATCAGACCCGGGCCTCCTAACTCCAGCTTCAGTGCGGCATTCCGCCCTCCACACCCGATCTGCTGCCTGAGAGCTAAGAGGGGTGCTGCAGGCCCCTTCTTGGGGGAACCCACATATCAACCAGGGAACCGGGCTTCCTCACATCCCAGCAGCTGCCCAAGCCTCACTCCTGATAAGATGGAATCGTGGGCGGGAGCCCAGCAGCCGCCTAGAGCAGTGATCTCATTTTACAAATGAGAAAATTGCAGGGTGCCTGGTCATAAGCCAGTTGGTGATGGGTGGAGGCAGGGCTTGACCCTGGCCTCCTGCTCTTCTCATCCAGTGATGGCCTCAAATGCCGAAGGAAGGAACGGAATGCCCGCAACTCCCGGGGGAGAGGTCCTGCATGGCGATCCTCCCGCAAGCCGGCATCTGATTCTGTGTAAGAAAACAAGCAGGAGTGTTTGTATGCTTCTCTGGCTGCCCAGCGGGTCAGATGATCTCTCCTTTGTTGTTATTTACACATAGAAGAGGGCATTTCACCACAAGCCACTCTTGGCCTTTCTGGAGAAAAGTAGGACAGGGGATATATAAGATAACAGGAAAGGGTTCCCAGAACTCTGAGTGTGAAAAAACACTCCTGAAGATAAGGGATTCCTACCGCACAGGTTTAAACCAAAACAACCTCCTACCAACCATTTCAGCTCTGCATGCGTCCTGACCCAGGGAACAGGGTCTCTGGGTATGGGACGCTGGGGGAATGGCTTCCACCACATAGGAGAGTGGGCGTGGAGGGTAACAATGGTCTCTGATGGGCTTCATGAGCGGGATAAGGGAGCACCCTGGAGCACACACGTGTTTCTGGAGGCCAGCCTGGGAACAGACTCCTCTCAAGGGGCCAGCCAGCCTCCTCCATCTGTCCATCCCTCTCGAATGGCAACAGATGGTAAATTAGAAACACCGGCGTCAGTGCCTGAACCGAAGTAGCCCCGCAAGGTCCCCGCTGGTTTGTCCCTACAGTGCGAACCTTGGCTCCAGGCAGCAGCAGGTGACACCTGGGAAGAAAGGAGACCTTGAAGGGGGAAGGGGCACAGTCGTCTTAAACCATCCTCGGAGACCCTGCTCAAAACGTGGGCACGGAGGCAGCTCCTCTGGACAGCAGGCTCGTCTGTAAAGGCAGACCTGGCGCTGGAGATAGGAGCCTGGAGGATGATAACTCAAGGGTGGTCGAGTCCAGAGGGAGTACTGCACACCAGAGAAAAGGAAGGAACCACGGGCAGCCACGTGCCGCAGGACAAATCCCGGAACATAATGAGCAAAACAAGCAAGTCACAGAACGGGGTGTCAGCTTTAGAACGTGGAAACCAGACAATAGCATGTGTACGGGTACATATCACACTCCTATTACAAAGGCTGGCAGAAAGTGAGTTTGGTGGGTGAGAAAACTACTTTTTTTTTTTTTTTTAAAGCGAGGGTTTCACAAAAACACAAAAATCAAGCTGGTGGTTAACTCTGGGATAGGCTGTCAGTTCCCTGGTGTTCATTTTATTACACAGGCGCCTCTTGATGATATGTTTTCTCAGGAGTCAAATATTTCATAATTAAAAACCATCCGAAGGCACTGCAGCTATCATTACTCAAGCCCCAAGCCTGCAAGCTGGGGCCTGGCTTCCATGGTCCCCAGGAGCAATGCTGCAGCGCCTGCCACGGGGCCAGCTGCCCCAGGCTCAGGCAGCCAGATGACGGGGTTGCTGCTCAGCATGGTGAGGTCAACGGGTCAAAGGTTAGAAGTGACTGTGTGATAGCACACTGAGACCCCTGTCCTTTCCTGCTTCGGGATTTCTGCCCCCCTTAAATCTGACCCACGTGCTTCAGCGAGCCGATTCCCGCTCCTCTGTGGGCCTGTCCACTGGGCTGCTCACTCCTGGAGTCCACCTGTCCAACCCAGCCCCACCAGCTTCCTTCTGCTTATTCACCCATTCCTCAAATATTTCCTGAGCACCTACTACGTGCCGGGGACCGTTCTCAGCGCTGGGATGCAGCCGTGAACAAAACCACACAAAAATCCCTGCCCTCATGGTGCTTACATTCCAGCGAGGGGAGACAGAAAAGAAATACTAAAGTAACAAACGTAAGTCAGGTGACGAGAAGAAAACCATAGCAGAGTGAGAGGTGAGGGAGCGAAGGGTTTGTTTAGCTAGCTGGTCCGGGAGGGCCTCTCTGAGGAGGTGGCCTTGGGCAGGGACCTAATGGAAGGGAGGGAGGACCCGGTGGGTCTGTGGGGAAGAGCCTTCCAGGCTGAGGCAGGCACATGGGTAAAGGCCCATCCCTTCCTTTCACTGGTGTCTGCTTCCCCTGAGCTCCCCCGACCCCACCGGCCCGTTCTCTCTCCTCCCCCTCCCCCTGCTCACCTCTTCCTCTATTCTAGTTGTACAGGGAACCTAGGCTTTCAGGAAGAGAGGGACGGGAGATTTCCAGACCACAGAGGCACCCTATTTGCGCTGACCTTCGCTCTGAGGCTCTGCCTGGCTCTACTGTCCCAGAGAAGCCAGCTTTTCTCAAGAAATTAGCCCGAAGTCATCCTGCCTGCGGGGCATTGCCAGGCTTCCAGGCTGGATTCGGCTACAGACTGTGATTTTTTCGATTCTCGTCAAACCTGTAATACCAATGCCTGGGAAAAAGAGGTTGGCTTAATTACTATCATTAGCACCAATGACCTCCCACTCCCAAATTTCCCTCAGTGCCACCTGCAGGTAAGCTCACCTGGAAAACAATTCGGGGATCTTCTCCCTGTGTAATCCTTTGCTGCCGGGGTCCAACCCCAGCGGGTCCAGGGGTCCCCAAAGGTGTGGACGGAGTCGGCGAAGAGGGAAAGACTCGGAGACAGCGTTCAGTTGATCAGCAACCTAGTCAGGATCTCTAGCCCGGATCTCCAGAGAGGTTCTGCTTCGGATCTCCAGCGAGGTTCTGTAGCCATGTTCCCTCGCTAGGTTCTCCAGCCAGGTTCTGTCCAGGCTCTCCAGTCAGGTTCAGTGTCCAGGTTCCAGTCAGGTTCTCCTGCCAATCTCTGTAGTCAGGTTCAGTCCAGGATCCCTTGCCATGTTCTCCCGCTAGGCTCTGTCTCTAGGCTCCGAGGCCAGTCCCTCTCCAGGATCCTCCGGCATGCTCTCGCCAGCGAAGTTCTTCTGTCTCTAGAGAACGTTCTGTGTAGGTTCTGTGCCTAGGCTCTGTCTCTCTTGGTCCTGTCTTCCAAGCCCTGTGTCCTTAGTTCTGTGTTCTGAGTTCTGTTTCTCTGTCTGGTTACATCTGTATTTATACCAGTTGATTCAATCCTATCAATCTCTATTACAAAGGTTAGGGCGTTTCTTATCTCCATTCCAGGGAGTAAAGATTATGTAGCTTAAGCATGATTGTTTGTAGTGATTAACTACCCGCCTGGCACTTAGTTAAGGAGTTTCATCCCCTCCCTGACTTCAGGGAAAAATTCCTACGTGGGGAAACAACCTTTCTCGGAGAGGTGACCTTGGTTAAAACACAGCGCCAAGAAGGTGAGCAAACATATTAAGAACCGTATGCCATATATGCCAGGTCCCTTGAAACAGCAAGGATGGACCGGCTCCCGGCACTTTGCCTGTGCGGTGGTTGTGACAGCTGCCAGAGCAGCCTGGGCCATGGGCACAGGTGTGGGAAGGAGCCCAGAGACCAAGAGGTCCCGCACTCTGGCTCCGAGCAGTGAAGGCTCCGAAAGCTCTTTCCCTCTGCTGGGTCAGGCTGGCAATGTTTGTCAGCCTTTGCTCTCAACCCTGTACCCCAGCAACCTCAGCGCTCAAGCAAACGGTCCGAAGAGTCCTCTGGTGGGAAGAGTCCATGGTGGCCTGCCCTGAAGGTGGACGCCTCGCAGGCAGTCGCTGTTGTGTATTTATTCTTGTGCTAAACCCTAAAGGAAACCATTTGAAGGCTGATTCTAGACCTTGGAGATCTCCAGCTTCATTCATTCATTCATTCATTCATTCATTCGTCACTCTCTTATTCAAGCTCCTACACTGTGGCAGGCCCTACACTGGGTGGAAAGGGTACAGACACACGAATGACAGCTCACATTTGTTGCACTCTTAAGGCAAACCAACACTGTTTTATTGCTTTACCTGTATATTCCCATTTAATTCTCAACCAGCTCTGTGGGGTAGGCATTACAGCTGAGGCGCTGTAGGTTTGGAAGGCATGGGGAGGTTAAATACCACTGCCCAGGCCGCACAAGCTGAGTGAGGGTTCACACTCCACTCTGCCCTGTGCAATCATAGGCCGTGTCCTAGAACCTATCAGCTAGCTGGGCAGAGAGATAGACGCCAATACTGTACACGACAGTGCGGCAACTGAGGCCGTGTAAGCATTACCTGTTATTACGGCAACGTTTGCTACGAGAAAGTCCTACCCCGGAGGAGATACCACTGCTGTGGGACCACCCGGGGTCTGCCGGATGTTGAGCAAGGCTTCGTGGGGACCTTTGGGCTGGGTCTCAAGGAATGAACAGGTACTTCCCTCCTGGCCCAGAGGGGAGAGAACATTCCAGGCAAACATCTGGAGGGACAGACGCTGTGCTAGAGATGACAAGATAGGGGCCTGGGGGAGGGGAAATGCCTCCGGCGGAGATTCCTTCTCCTCCCCTCCCTATACCCCCTCACTCCCCCTTGGTGGAACCAAAGGGACCAGGGCACCAAAGCGCCCCCTGTTGAAACTTTGACCTTCTGCTCCCCCTTTCTGGGCTGTCCACAGTGTCTGAGGTCCATCAGGTCCCCCTTCATCACCTTGTTGGCCTTGGGGGGGGGGGGGGCATGCCTGAAGGTTATGCTGGTCACAGCAGAAGGCTGCTCCTGATGTTCCCGCATCACATCTCTCAGTGTCTGCATTTCCGCCTCCTCGTTGGTAAACGGGGCGGGGGGGGGGGGGGGGGCAGGCTGCTGCGGGGAGGAGAGGTACCCTGCAGCGACAGCCAGAGCTCCTGGGAGGCGGGGGAAAGCCCAGGAAGGGCTGCTGCTGCTGGCTTGGTGCTTCTCCTACCCGGAGTTCCATCCTCACGGGGATCTCCGCTCCACCGAGGCAGGCGTTTTGTCTGTCTGGTTCTCCACTGTATCCCCAGCACCTACAACAGTGCCTGGCACACAGCAGGTGATCACAACACAGCCACTGAATAGCGGAAAGAAGGCGCCGCGGGGGCACCTGCCCCCAGCCCTGGGTCTCCAGGGCCAAGGCGAGGAAACCCCACTGGTGACCGCATTCTCCCCAGAGCGCAAGGCAGCCGGCCCTTTGCCCGGCTCAGTTCAGCTCCCCAGACATTCACGGGGCCCCTCCCTGGGCAGGTGCTGTGCCAGCCCACCTGCGGACTGGGTGGCGGCCAAGGTGCCCGGGCAGAGGGCGCCTCCTCGGGGGCACATGCCAACCAGGCCCCGGGGAGCTGCTGGACACCCGAGCCGGCAGGACCAGCTCCGGCAGGCCCGCCCGCCACCTGCCCCATCCCGGCCCCCGAGCCCCCGAGCCGGCCTGCGCGGTGACCTTTCCCGGGGTCGCTGGCCTCTCCAGGCCCCGCCTGCGCCCCGACTGGCCCGGCTGCGGCTCCGGCCCTGGCCGGCAGGGGCCGCTCCTCGCGCCGCCGCCGCCGCCTCCCCGCCCCTTGCCCAGCCGGCGCTCCCGTTACGCCGCGGAGCCGGGAGCCGGGAGCCGGGAGCCGGAGCCGGAGCCCGAGCCCGAGCCCGAGCCCGAGCCCGCGGCAGCGGCGGGAGCGGCGAGGGGGCGCCGGCGGCGGCGGGGCCTGCGCGCGGGCGGGCGGGCGCCATGGCCTCCAAGAAGGCGGGCTCGCGGCTGGAGACGGAGATCGAACGCTGCCGCTCCGAGTGCCAGTGGGAGCGGATCCCCGAGCTCGTCAAGCAGCTGTCGGCCAAGCTCATCGCCAACGGTAGGCGCCGGGCCGGGCGGCGGGAGCGGGGCCTGCGGCGGGTGGGCCGGCCCCAGGCGCAGCGGGAGGGCGCAGGGCGCGGGCAGGGCGCATCGGGGCCGCCGGGGCGCCAGAGGGGAGGGGCGTGGGGCCAGGGCCTTGGGAGCCGGGGTCCCCGGGAGTCACGCGTGGGGTGTCGGGCCGGCGAGGGCTCCTGTGCGGTCGGTGGAGGGGGTCTCAGGAGTCCGGTGCTGACCCGGGTGCCAGGGGGTCAGCGGCCGGCCTTGGGGTTCTAAGAAGTTGGAGGTGATGGGGCAGGCTGCTCCCCGGGACGTGGGTGTGTGTGTGTCTGGGACTCCAGGCTGTGTGCCTGGTGTACTCAGGCAGGCAGGCTGCATGGATAGGGGTGTTGAACAGGGACCCCTGGGAAGTATGGTTTGTAAACATATGGGTGAAGGGGCTGCAGGCGGAAGCTCAGGCCTGGGCTGTGTGTGGGGTGGTGAAGGCGGGCTGAGATGATTGTCCTTGGGTTGAGAGAGAGTAGGATGTCCAAGCTGTGGACCTAGGGAGTCAGGTTTGGGAAAACGGGGGAAATAGAGGCGGGGAGCCAGGAGGGACAGTCCTGTAGGGACAGGTGGGGATGGGGTTGAAGACTATAGGGAAATGGGGTTGGCTGGGTGAGGGCTTGGTGCCTAGGGTAGGGGAGGGGGGTTCTAGGGAGTCACTGAGTAGGAACCTGGTGCCTGGAGTTAGTCCATGACCCCACTGCCTGAACTGGTACTTGTACCCAATCAGGTCTAAATTGCCTCCGAAAAGCCCATGTGAGAGCATAGCTCCGCGTGGCCTTATTTGTTTTGGAAGCAAGCACTGTTGATATCTGCTTGTCTTTTAGTACCTGCCAAAACCACAGGCACCAGTGGACTGGTGAGAGGGCAGAGGTTTTGTCTCGTCTCATCTCTGGCTTCCGGAGGCGGGTTGACACCTGTGGGCTGAGCAAAGGCATGAAGGAAGGCATGAAGGAGTGATAGTGCTGTAAGGAAGGACGTCCACACTGTTTTCAACCTCCTCACCTCAGAGGACCCAGGAATAGGGAGGGATGCCACATGTCCGCTTCAAGAATGGTTTCCATGTGTGCCTTTTATGGTTTTCTTGCCTCGAAACGAGGACTTGCTTCTGCGTACTCTCAGACGTGGTGCCCCATGCTGTGGGCAGGTTTTTTCCTGGGCGAATGCAGCTGTCAGGACCAGGTCAGGGACGTGGAGGAGGCACAGACCTGCCTGGGCCCAGCATGCTGAAATGGAAGAATGAATTCTTTGCAGCGAAGTTAGCATTTGAGGAAGGGGTGTTCCGTCCCGTGGGCGCCCCTGGCAGCTTGACCTCGTCCTTCCCGTGAGGCTCACTAGCTTGCCCTCTTGCTTCTCCTCTTCTCACCTGCAGCGTTTTTTCTCGTTTCTTCTTGGAGTTGGGTTTACTGTGTCGCTTCCCAGCTATGAGGGCATATAATACCTCCAGGGTATTATATGACCACGTTAGGATTAAAGGGGTTCATTTGTGAGGCCCCTGGGTTTTTCCATGAGAGCCACTTGTCTCCTGGCTTATTTGTTCATTTATTCAACCAGTATATGCGTGCCCACCACTGGCCAAGCCCCTGCTCTCACGTGCTCACCCTCCTTTGAGGAGACAGACAATAAATGTGGAAGTTAATAAATAGGATGGCTTCGGAGAGTAAGCGATTTAAAGAAAACAAGAGTTGGTGCAGCTGGGAATGATGGGTAGGGGAAGAAGGCAGCTCAAAGCACAGTGGTCTCTGGAATGAGGGGAAATGGGCTTCCGGTGGCATGGGCCCAGCTTACCTTCACGGGCCTCTGGACTTGTCTCCCTTCCCAGGGCCTTGTCCCTGTGGCCTAAGCCACGGTCATTAATGGGTGTTGGGGCAGGGAAGTGAGTTGAGGGGCACTGTGGCCCGTGGGTCTGAGTGCAAGGTTGGTTTTGGGAAACTCATGAGAGATAGATTCCTGCTCCAGAACCCACATGGTGAGCAGCAGCCACTGAGGGCAAAAGGTCACCAGACCTGAAAAGGTCAAAGAGATTGCTCAGGAAGATTAACAAAAGCAAAGCAAAGAAAAAGATGAAGCAAAAACAGAATTATTGTGGCACTCCTTTGGGGTTCCGAGAAATGTTGGAAGGAAGTTCCTTCCCTTCCTTTGGCTGATAGGGGCTCCCCTGAACCAGTGGTGGGACTTCCTCCTGATTTGGGGGCATCAGCTCCCCCTCAGATGCATTGGATGTCAAGTTCTGGGTAGATTTGAGAAAACCCTTAAGCTAAAGCATTTGTTGCTTAGAATAAGGAAAGTGAGTTAATGCCGTGTTTGTAATATTAAGGCAGTTACTGTGGAGGTAGCTACTCTGAGCCTCAGTTTCCTCATCTTAGAATGAAGATTAAAAGCCTAACTTTGGTCCAGCTGGCGTGGCTCAGTGGTTGAGCGTCGACCCATGAACCAGGAGGTCTCGGTTTGATTCCCAGTCAGGTCCCATGCCCAGGTTTCAGGTTTCGGGCTCGATCCCAGTAGAGGGCATGCAGGAGGCAGCCGTCGATGATTCTCTCTCATCGTTGATGTTTCTATCTTTCCCTCTCCCTCTCTCTGAAATCAATACAAACATATGTGTAAAAAGAGGGGGGCAGTTAATGGTGGGCTGGCCCCAGGGTCTCCTTTGGAAACAAGGATGAGGTTTAACTGCGAGTCCGGGGTGAGAAGGTGGCGCTGTTGTTTAGAATGACTTCTTTGGACACTCCCCGGGGGTAGCCGTCTCCTGCCCTCAGACACCAGGACCTCCGTGACCCTCCATCCTGACCTTCCCAGGGCGGTCATCCCGCTTTCAGATCTCGGTCCTGTCGTAGGACATGCTTTTGTGGCCGACCATATGTCCTGATTTTTGAATTCAAGACATTCACTGGTTGACAGTCACACATGGATGGCTCTGAGTTACACATCGGAGCTCATGGTCACTGTAGTCAGGGCAGAAGGGTTGTGACCCTGGGGCTACGCACAGTGGGGCCAGGGCTGCTCAACTTCTCCCTCAGCCTCCTCTTTGGAGGGATTTCAGGCTCCGGATGGGGAGGGAGGAGGACTTCTGACATTCCTTCCCTTGATCAGCCAACCTTTCCTCCCTTCACCGTGGCTGGTAGGGCCTCCTGGATCGTCTCGCTCACCTTGTGACTGTCTTTCCACCTGTGCCCGTGCTGTTTGGCTCTGGAAGCCTCTCCGCAGGTCGGAAGCCTACCTGTCTGTCAGGGTCTGGTTCAGATCCGTCCCAGCTGTCCTTCCGTCACAGGAAAGGTGGTTTGCCTCCAAGAAGACAATCATACACTGTGAGAACCAGATGGGGCCTGCGAGACCACACTGTAGAGCAATTTTCTTTTTCTAAATATATTTTTTATTGATTTTAGAGAGAGAAGGAGGGATGGGGTGAGGGCGAGAATGAAAACATCGATGTGAGAAAGAAACATCGATTGGCTGCCTCCTGGTGATCGAATTTGCAATTTTTTGGTGCATGGGACGATGCTCAACCAGCTGAGCCACACCGTCCAGGGCTGTGTAGCCGTTTTCAAACTGTGCTGTGGAGGAACCCCTCGGGAACATGCTGTGGGTCCTGGTGGCTGGTGGGCAGGTCTCACTCACTGGAGCAGTGGCACTTTTCTGGAAAGTTTCCCTGGAAGGGACAACTAATAACAACTTAAAAAACACAGTTGAAACCCACCGGTGTAGTTCAGCCTCCCCATTTTACAGACGAGAAAACAGGCCCAGAGAGGGAGGTGTCGTCCTTAAAGCCACCAGCCGGTGAGTGGCAGAGGCAGGCAGAGTGGGTCAGAGGTCTGGCCCCAGTGTTCAGTTGTGTCAGCTTGAAGTGTGGTTCTGTGGTTTCCTAACCAAGAGAGTAACGTCACTGGAGAAACCCCGTTTGTACCGTGTTGCCACACACCCAAAATCCCTTTTCTGAAACCCTTGGGGCCACATATGTTTCAGAATCCAGAAATTTTCAGCCCTGGCCGGTGTGGCTCAGTTGGTTGGGCATCATCCCGTGCACCGAAAGATCTCCAGTTCGATTCCCGATGAGGAGACATGCTTGGGTTACGGCTTAATCCCCGGTCGGGGGCATGCAGGAGGTAGCTGATCGATGTTTCACTCTCACATTGATATTTCTCTCTTTCTGCCTTCCTCTCTCTCTCTAAAAATCAAGTAAAAATTATTTTTAAAAGAGAATGCAGAAATTTTCAGAATATGGTACATATGCTGGGCATTATGTGACACTCCCAGGAGGGTCAGGGACAGCCCTTCCTAATAAAACCCCTCAGTATTTCTGCATCAAAACATATGACCAGTCCTTGCAAAAGGGATGCATAGCCTATCAATGGCATCATGTTGATCAGTTGAGGTTTTGCTGCCCAGTAAGTTAACAGCTTTTGGGTTTTAGAGAATTCTAGATTGCAGAAATTATGGATAAGGATTGTGAACCCGAAATAATAGTGCCAAATTTGTTTGGTAGTTGTAAGGACCGAATGAAAAACAAAAACAACAAAAAAACCACCAAAATGTGCTTAAGATGCCGCTGCCTGCACGGAGTAAGCCCTCCGTGGATCTCAGCTGCATCTCATAGTGGTGGGCGTGGTCTCCCCTTTCCCAGGTCGCCTCCCTGGGCAGGCACCTCCCCTCACATTGGTGGTCTTGGTGGTCGGCCTGCACAGGACAGGGGATCCTGGTTTTTCGTGAATGAGCCATTGGGCTGAAAGCCCATTGTTGGCGTGTTGTATGGGATTGGCCCACAGACAGAAGGGAGGCCTCCTGGGCGGTTGGAACAGGCCGAAGGGAGGCAGACGAGGGCTTCCAAAATGCAGTGAGGGCCAAAGGGCAAGTGATGACGACCCCTGAGAAGTGGAGTCCTGCAGGGACCGGTGTTTACCTTTGGGGCTGCTGCCATCGAGTGAGTGTCCGCCAGCCAGGGGCTCCCTGGTTGTCACCCCAGCATTCTCCACCGCCACTCCTCTTCCTCCCTCCTGGCTGGCCTCCGGACAGTTTGTTCAGCTTTCAGCCCCCACCTGCCACGTGTCTTATGTTTTACTGGAGGTGGGCTCTGGGTCCACCCCCTTGCCTGTGATTAGTTGAGGGATGAGCATGTGACTTCATTTTAGCCAATGACATGTACATTTGCTCTGGAAGGGGCTTCTGGGAAAGGTTTTTCTCATGGTTGGGAGTGATGTATACTTGCTTAAGAGGGAAGGAGCAGGGCCCAGCCAGGGCCTCAGTGGTTGAGCTTGGACTTATGAACTGGGGGGTCACTGCTTGATTCCCGTGGTGGCAGGTTCCAGTGGAGGGAGTGCAGGAGGCAGCCGATCAATGATTCTCTCTCATCATTGATGTTTCTGTCTCTTTCTCCCTCTCCTTTCCTCTCTGAAAGCGATAAAGACATATTTAAAAAAAAAAAAAAAAAAAAGAGGGAAGGAGAATGGTCTCTCTCTTTCCCCTGGAAATTGTTCATGTTTTTGAGGCCTGGAGCTGCAGCCATCTTGAGGGCACCCGGCCCAGCGGTGAGGCCGACCCAGGGAGAGTGGTGGCGCAGAGACAAGAAGAACATGGCCCCTCGTCACATTGCTGACCTTCCCTGGGCTGCCTGTTCGGAGAGCTGATAAGAGCCTCCTTGGTGAAGCCACACGAGTCAGGTGTTTGGCCCTGACATGCTGCTGACATCATTCTAACCCAGGGGTGGGCAAACTTTTTGACTCGAGGGCCACAATGGGTTCTTAAACTGGACCGGAGGGCCGGAACAAAAGCATGGATGGAGTGTTTGTGTGAACTAATATAAATTCAAAGTAAACATCATTACATAAAAGGGTACGGTCTTTTTTTTCAATAGTTTTATTCATTTCAAACTGGCCGGATCCGGCCCGCGGGCCGTAGTTTGCCCACGGCTGCTCTAACCCGTGCACCACGTTCCTTACCCGGAGCGCCCGCCACTGCCGGCAGCTTCGCCCTGGGCGCTCCGTCAGGCCTTCGCCTCTGGTTCACACTGACCTCACGTGGGATTCCTGTCCCTCTGGGTGACCTCACACTTGGCAGATGCTGCAGGGTTGCAGGCCTTTGACTTGCGTGAAAGCCAGCGCTTCCCATCTGAGAAGCCAGAAAGAGACAAGAGGTTTTTTTGAGGCATCCCCCAACCATCCCCATCAGCCACCAAGACGAGAATGAGCAGTGTCTGGCAGATGGATTAGATCGGTGCCGCATCAACTATAAAGAGAAGCCACAAGCCACAGGAAACCTAATGGCCTGGCTGCAGCCTCTGCCGACCTCCAGGCTTGTCTGTCCCTGCTCAAGCGTAGCGTTGGTGGAGGTGCCAGAACCAGACAGAACAGATGTGTTTTGGTCCTTTCGGAGGCCTGCCAGACCTGGAGTCAGAATCCCCGGGCATCTGTCCTACCAGTGCCCTTGAGCACATCACTTGATCCTCGGGAACCGTAGTTTTCCTGACTGCCCGGGTGTTAAAATAGTGCCAGTGGGTAAGAAGAATGAATAAGCATTTCCCGAGCTTCTGCTGTGCACTGGGTCCTGGACATGAACGTGCACACGGACCCCAGTCCACCAACAAGAGCAGCTGCAGGAGGAATGGAGCAGACTGAGGCTCGGAGATGTCTATTGAGTTGGAGGCTCGCCCACTTCTGAGTCCAGTTCCATTATTCTTTCTATCTCGCTGGTGTTTTCATAAACTTGCTCGATCCCAGAATCGCCACGCTGGCTTGTTAGAGTCCAGATTTCTAGACGCAGCAGGTCTGGGGTGGGCGATGCTGAAGCTGCTGGTCCGTGGACATGCTCTGAGGAGCTCTGGGCATCAGGGATTCGCAGACCTCGCCTCCTCAGGGGTGATTCCCTGGGTCCAGATGGGGGCTGGAAATCGGCGTTTTTTTTTAAAATGTTGTTGTTGTTAACCCTCACCAAGGCTATCTTGCCACTGATTTTTAGAGAGAGTAGAAAGGATGGGGGGGGGGCGGGGGGAGACAGAGAGAAACATCGATGTGGGAGAGACACGTTGATTGGTTGCCTTCTGCATCCATCTGCAACCGGTATGTGCCCTTGACTGGAACTGAACCCGGGACCCTTCAGTCCATAGGCCGTCGCTCTGTCCACTGAGCAAAACCAGCTAGGGTGACATCTGCATTTTTAAACCAAGCCTCGGGTGATTTGTGTGATCAGGCAGGTCTGGAAGCCCCTGGCCTCAACCTCAATCCGTAGCATTTAATGAGCACTTCCTGTGAGGGGAGCCCTGTACCCCAAGAAATAGAGTGACCAGGTCACCTGCCACAGGAAGCTTACAGCTCTGGGCAGCTGAGTCACCGGGGCTGGGCCCGAGCTTCTGCTTCAGGAGGTCTTAGTGGGGTTGGGTTCAGGAAGCAGGATTGTTCACCAGGTGATTGTGGCACAAGGTCTTCCAGGAGCAAACTGTGGCCATGATTGTCCAAGGGGTGGGACAGAGTGTCACCCTGCAGCCTGCGGGGAACAATGGCATCCCTCACAAGGCCGCAAGGAGCACCTGATTTACGGGGGCTGAGAGCAGGGCGGGCTTATGTGGCAATGGGTAAGGCATGGCAGAGTGCCAGGAGGAGGGTCTTGGGCAGAGAGTGGCTTTAGGGTAACTGACTCACCTTAGTTGCCCTGAGACTTACGTGGTTTTAACACTGAAAGCAAGTCCCACATCTGGGGGATGCCCTCAGTCCGGATAGCAGGACAGTAGTTCACCCTATTGGGCAGAGGCAGGTATTTTACCAGAGGGGAAAGGCGCCCGCTGCAGCAGAAGGCAGTGGACTTGGCCATGTCAGACCCGGGTTCGATTCCTGCTCTGCCACTTACTGCTGCCCGGCCTCGGATGAGTTACTTATCTTCTGTGAGCCCCACTCTCTATCTCAGAAGTTGTTTTGAGGAGTGAATGAGACAATGAAGTTTCCAGCACCGGCGTTATCACAAGCAGCCCTGAAGCAGGAGTATTGTGTGTGGAAGGAGGGTCCCGCTACCCAGTGCTTCACAGGGAGAGGGGACGCGGGCAGGATAACAATAGGAACAAGAACAGCAGAGATGTGCTGTGGGGTGGGGTTCCTGTCCTACTGGACTGTGACTGAGGCCTGAAGCTGGGTCACAGGACCAGTAAATGCACAACCAGGGCTTCAGCCGGTTCTGACAGCTCCCCCGACCTCCTCTGCCGGCCATCCATTCACACGTTAGTGAGCCCGGGATAGCACGTGGGGGTGCGGGGTGTGTAATGAGGAGGCAAAGATGAATGAGACCCCTGGGCTGTCGGCCCCATGAGGTGGGGATATTTTTACTATTTGTTCATTATTAAATCTCAAGCACCAATAACACGTTTGGCACACAGTAGGTACTCAAGTCATTGTTAAATGAACAGCTTGGCCTCTGCCCTTAGGGAGTTGAGTTGGATGCATTCACTCATCGAACACCTACCCAGCACCTACTGTGTGCCAGCCCCCATCCTGAGGACTGTGAAGGCAGTGATCTCTAAGACCATCCTTGTGCTCAAGTCCAGTACATAGAGACGTGGCATACATGTAGTCAGGGCTAGAGTGGCAGAGGGACGAGGGCTATGGAGGCCCATGGGAGGGTGTGCCCACCCAGGGCGTGGTTCCACATCTAAGAGTCTTGGTGTTACCCTGAGGGTGACGGCCCGTGGCTCTGCCTGCTGGGGCTCTGCGTGAATACTGGCTGTGATGGACTGCTGTTTGGGCTAACTGCCTGTGACCTCATCCTGTTTCTTGTGTAACTGTAGGGTGGACACTTGCTGAGTGGCCCTTTCCAGGGCAAGATTCCGGTCCCCTCTGCTGACCTTCCTTGTCTCTCTCCTCTCCTCGCATAGAGCTGGCTCAGCCCCTTTGCTGTGAGCCCTGGCTCCCTTGAGGACCTGCTGTCTCTGGCCCTTGCAGGGTCAACACCCAAGTTAGCCAGCCTTGGAGGAGTGCCAGCCGGCGAGGGGATGCAGGCAGGGGTGCCAAGCCCAGGGACCTGCAGTAAATGCCACTTTTCTTTCCCTGGCCACCAGGCCAAGGGAGTCAGCTCTGCACGGAGTCTTTGTCCTGGAGGCCTGGGGAGGTAGGTCTCCCAGGCCCTTCACAGCTGTCCCACTCCCCAAGGTCGCCTTCCTGCCCCTGCCCCACCACACACACCAGTGTGTCCAGTCTCCCTTCCGCCTGGAGTCTCACTTGGAGACATTCCTCAGGCCCAGCTCAGACCTCACTGGCTTCCGACAGCCTCTGAGTGTACCGGGTGGTCCTTCCGTACCACATGCCGGGCTCGGTGGTTCCTATCTCCCCGCAGACCATTCCTCTCGAGGGCAGGGACTGGGCTGCAGCTTTGAATTTTCAAAAAATGCTTGTTGATAGTGTGGGTGTGCGTTTAACTTGCCTGCGTGGAGCTGACTTCCTCAAAGAGCCATTTCCAAGCCTTCTGGGCTGGCCTGATAACGTGCCCCCTGCCCTGCTAGAGTCACTTCCTGCACTTCTAGCTCTGGGGACAGGCCCAGCCAACGGCAGGCTAATGACTTCCCAATTACCTTTTCTTTCCTTAGGCTGGGTTTCTCTAGGGCAGCAGTTCTCAACCTGTGGGTCGCGACCCCTTTGGGGGTTGAACGACCCTTTCACAGGGGTCGCCTAAGACCATTGGAAAACACGTATATAATTACATATTGTTTTTGTGATTAATCACTATGCTTTAATTATGTTCAATTTGTAACAATGAAATTGGGGGTCACCACAACATGAGGAGCTGTATTAAAGGGTCGCGGCATTAGGAAGTTTGAGAACCACTGCTCTAGGGGAAGAGTGTGTGTATGTGTGTGTGTGTACGCGAGCAGGTGCACACGTGTGGCCAGGGCAGCGGAATGACTGTCTTTTGTCCCACACACGACTCTCCCGTCCCCGCCTTCCAGCTCCTGACTTGTGTGTGGATATCTGGCACGAAGCCTGGATGCCAACTACCAAGATTTCTCAAAATACCGTTCCTGACAAATTGCTTTGAGCTCTTTAATCTTTGACTTCTGCCGTCTTTGCCTTTTAGTCAAAAATTCCAAAGAGCCAGGCCAGGCCCTCTGCACTGGGTCACAGTTTGAACTAAGGTAGTGGAGGGGGAGCAGCGAGGCCCTGAGGTGGAAATGCCAAGACTTGGGTCTTTCTCAGCAATCAACCCCCCTCCTCCCCCCCGGCACCTCCAGGAGGGGCCCAGTCTCCAAAGGCGAAGGCACTTGGGTGGGCCCTGTTGTGAGGGGAGAAGCACCTGTGGACTCATTCCGGAAGTACACATGGAACCCCTGCTCTGCGCCAGGCAGTCCAGGTAGAGCATGAATGTGAGAGCGAGAGGGTGGACGTCAGAGCCAGGGTGATCGGCTACAAGGATTTTGCTTTCACTTTGGATGAGATGGGAGCCATTGGGGGGTTTTGAGGGGAGGGTGACATGATATGACTTACATTTTAAATCAGGTGTGGGGTCCTTGGCTAGCTTGGCTCAGTGGATAGAGCATCGGCCTGCGGGCTGAAGGGTTCCGGGTTCGATTCCAGTCAAGGGCACATGCCCGGGTTGCAGGCTCAATCCCCAGTAGGGGGTGTGCAGGAGGCAGCCGATCAATGATTCTCTCTCATTATTGATGTTTCTATCTCTCTCTTGCTCTCCCTTCTTCTCTGAAATCAATATATACATATATATGTATACATATATATATGTATATGTGTGTGTGTGTGTATATATATATATATATATATATATATATATATATATATTTTTTTTTTTTTTTTAAATCAGGTACGGGGACAACTAATGGATATTTTCTAGTTGCGGCATGTGCCCTTCTCTTCTCCATCAGCTGCTGCTGCCGGAGGAAAGCCCTCGGCCTTGCTGGCCACTTATGCTTGGCGACCAGTGACCTCAAAGGCGCTGCCACTCTTCCGGCCTGTTTGGATTCCCACTTTCCAAAATGTCCATCTCAGTTGTTCTTGTCTCTTCGGAGACCTCTCACATCCTCTGGACGCCATCCTGTCACTCCTCGCTCATGACCTTGCCTCATTCTTTATCGAGGAAACAGAAACAATTAGGAAACCCGCTCATTTCCGACCACCGCGGCCACCGCTCTCCTCCCCCACTGCCGGGGTTTCAGTTCCTTCCAAAGGGCCGCAGCCCCTTCTCCGCCTTCGGCCAGGATCCCCGGTCCTCACCCCCTCAGGACGTCGCTGCTGCGGCCACCCCTCCTCTCTCCTGGTCACGTCTGCCTCTCTCTTTCCCGACCTCTCCCTGCAGGATACACAGGGGCCTAGACTTCCCTGCGAAACCTGCATTAACCTCCCGTGGCTGTCTCATTGCCGCGTCTCCTGATCCTTTTCAGCGAAGCCTCCTCAGCCTCGTCCCGCCCTCCGCCTCTGCCCTTGGGCTTGTCTCCCTTGCGCATCCCGAGACCTCTGATGCCCAGGTCACCCTCTGGGCGGCTAATTGCCATGTGTAATGAATGTTTGTTCTCTTCTCTGCCTTAATATTCCAGTTGCTTTTTAAAAAAATATATTTTATTGATTTTTTACAGAGAGGGAGAGGGATAGAGAGTTAGAAACATCGATGAGAGAGAAACATGGATCAGCCGCCTCCTGCACACCCCCTCCTGGGGATGTGCCCGCAACCAAGGTACATGCCCTTGACCGGAATCGAACCTGGGACCCTTGAGTCCGCAGGCCGACACTCTATCCACTGAGCCAAACCGGCCAGGACAATATTCTAGTTGCTTTTAACTCACTTGACCTCTTCCTCTTTCCGGAAACTTCCTAATCTTGGTTTACGTAACGGACACGGTCCTGGCTTTCTCTTCCTTAACCTCCTGCTCTGTCTCCTCCGTCCACCGACGAGTTCTGTACCTGGATGTCAAATGTCCTTTACCTTAGTCAAAGCAGAACTCTTGGTGTTACTCCTCCTCGCCTCAGTAAATGGCAAAATGGTACCGCTGTTCACGCCCTTGTGCAACCTGACAGCCAGGATTCATCTTTAATCCCTCTCCTTTCCTCATCCCCAATGCATTGCTTTCCTGTTGCCATAGCGCAAATGTGCCGGTTTAAAACAATGCACATTTGTTTTCTTACAGTTCCGGGGGTCAGAGTTGGAAACGGGTCTCAGTGGGCTAAAATCGACGTCAGCAGGAGGCTCTGGCGCGGGCTCTGTCCTGGCCTTTCCCAGCCCTACAGGCTGCCCACATTCCCTTGGCTCGTGGCGCCTCCTCCATCTTTAAAGCAAGCAGTTTAGTCTCCTCCAGGCGCCGTGACCACTCCTGTGCCTTTGCCACATCTCCTCTCTGACTCGGTCCTTCCTGCTTCCCTCTTCTAAGGGCCCAATGTGCCCACCCAGATAACCCCCCACTGCCAGGTCCTTAACTTCATTATGTCGTGGGTTCCAGCAACGGGGACGTAGCCAGTTACTGTACCTTCGACCCGAATGTCCTCACTCACCCTTTACTTCCTTTACACGCCACTTCTTGCCCCACCCGCTGTCTAAGTGTCTGTCGCCTCCCACCGGATTGCCGCAGTGGCCTTCTACCCCTTTCTGCTCTTGCCTCTGCCTGGCTCCAGCCTCGAGCTCGTTCTCCACACAACAGACAGGGAGCTTTTCCAAACCTAAATCAGATCATTTCACCCCCCTGCGTACCCCCCCCCCCCCGCCACCCCGAAGACTTCCAGTCGCACTTCGAATGATGCCACGCTTTTTACCCCAAAATACGAGAATGTCAAGGTCTGCTTTTACCTGCCTCTCTGACTGCCCCCTCCCCGATGGCTTCCTCTGCTGCAGCCACCGTGGCCTTCTTGGGGTCCCTGGAACACACCAGCTGTGTTCCCACCCCAGGGTCCTCCATGCGCTGAGCCAATGTTCTCTCAGCCGTTTGCACGGCCGACTCAGTCTCCTCATCCACGTCTCCTTGGAGACTCTACCTGGTCTGACGACCCATCTCCAGTGGCCGCCGGTCACTCCTGTCATGCTTTAGTTCTCCGCACATCCTGACCGCTGTCTGGCCTTTTCCTGTTTGTCTCTTCGTCCCACCTGCCTAGGAATGTAGCTCCATGAGGGCAGAGACCTCCTCTCTCTCAGGCTCTGCTCGAAGTCCCTGGAGCTCGCAGGCCCTGAATGAATGCTGGCTGGTGTGTGCATGTGCAAAGTGCTTCGAGGAACATGACTCGCTCAGGCCAAGAGCGCCGGGCAAAGCTTCTCCAAGGTGACCCTGAAATGCACCCCAGAGGATGCCTGGGATTTGGGCAGAAGGGAGGGAGGATAGCAGGTCCAGGCAGGCACCCTCCGCAGAGACAGATTGCCATGGCCTGGGAAGGTTGCCGAGAGCCTGGAGGGTGTGTGCCTGAGAGGCTGGTGGCCCGGAGCAGTGGCAGATGGGCTGTCGGTGGTAACCACAGACCTAGAACTCCTTCACTTGGTTCCGAGGTGATGGACTAGGTCCTGTGTACCCTCCTGTATACCGGCCAAGCTGCTCTAGGTTTTTAAAAAATTACCTGGTTGTTTTGTGTAGGTAATGAATGCATGTGGTAGTAACGATCAAACATTTAAAAAGTATATAGTGGCCCTAGCCGGTTTGGCTCAGTGGATAGAGCGTCAGCCTGCGGACTGAAGAGTCCTGGGTTCGATTCCGGGCAAGGGGACATGCCCAGATTGTGGGCTCAATCCCTGGTGTGAGGCGTGCAGGAGGCAGCCAATGAATGATTCTCTCTCATCATTGATGTTTCTCTCTCTCTCTCCCTCTCCCTTCCCCTCTGAAAGCAATAAGAAAAAATATATGTATTTTTAAAAAGTATATAGTGAAAGGTAACTGCCTCCTGCACTATCTCCCTGCCCTCTCCTCCCTTCCACAGAAACAACCACTGTTTGGACTTTCCCGGGGGGCCCTTTTAGGCATATGCTGTGTATCTGTACATTCTACAAACATTTGTTGTTGGCTTTGTTTTTACACATAATAGTGATACACTGCACACCCTAGTTGGGGTCTCTGTCTCTGAGGTTGTTATCTACTATATAACAAACCACCCCAAAACTCAGTGCCTTAAAACAGCCAGATTCTGGGCTTGCCAGGGCTCGCTGTGCGTCCTCGGGCAGCTGCGGGTCAGCTCAGTGTCATCACTGCCCTTGGCTGGGCTTCTCACCTGGCCCTCCCGCCTCCCAGGCCCAGGCCAGCCCAAGCACGTTCCCATGGCGGCCGCAGAGAAGCAAGAGGGAAGCAGAAGCGGCTACGGCCTTTGCCAAGCGCTGTGTGCGTCAGCTTTGCCACTGTCCTGTGATCGGAGCAGTCACGTGGCCACGCCCAGGTCCGTGCGAGAGCCACAGAGCCTGTGGGTTCAGGGAGGCAGGACCCGGGGCCCTGAGGGCCGTCCGGCCGCCACAGGCTTGTGTTTAGGTCTGTTCCTTCGTGTCATGGGCTCACTGTGTCCCATCGCGCGGGGGCCACCGTCCATTCAGCAGGACACCTGCTACCTCTGTCCTCTGCTGTCACCAGGGGGGCGCGTGTAGTAAACATCCCTATCTGCCCATCTTCGCGCCCCAAGCGCACGTATCTGTGGGGTAAGTTGCTAAAACTGGAATTTCTGGGCCAGACAGTTCAGGTACAGCGATCATGTGGCAGATGTTGCTAAATTGCCCTACAGCACCTGACTGTCTGTTTTGTGTCAGCGCTCTGTGCGGGGGAGTGGAGGAGGGCTGACCAGCACACAAACTTAAGACACCTGTAAGCTACCTGCGACTTACAAGAAGCCAGATGAACCCGAGGATGGAATTCACTGAGGTCACCCTGAGACTGAGACAGGAGAACCAAGAACTGGGCCGTCTTTGCTGGGTAACAAAGGGGCCGCTGAAGAACCAGTTCCCGCGTGAATAGGGGCTTGTTTTTTCCTCTTGGATCGGGGCCCCAGCAGGAATGGTTTGAATAGGCCTCAATGCTTCTCTATTGACATACAAACCGAGTCCTGGAGATTTTTTTGTATTGATATCAAGTACTCCCTGAAATAGAGTAGAAACCCTAACTTTCCCCCCCCTCCATCATCTGATCAAATCTCTGTGCCAGCTGCTTATCCCACAAGGGAGAGGGCTGTGAGGAAGGGACAGTCACCTCAAGTGGCAAAGGTCATAACCCCTCCGTCCCTGGGTGTCGGAGGGAGGCCGGGGCCGCCTGGGCGCTGCACTGTGCCAGCCACCGGGCTTACTGGATTGGGGATCGTCCGTGTGGAGATGAACCAGGGGACCAGAGGCCCCTCCCGGGGGCTGAGGCCCATGCTAATCTCAGGAGCGGTCTCTATTCGATGCCAGGCTTTAGCCCGCTAACAGCCACTGGAGAGCTGGTTCTCAGCCTCACTTAAACCCCCCAAAATGGTCATGGGGTGGGGGAAACCAGCCCTGGGCACCCCTGAGCTTCTCCATCCTGGAAGGCACGTCCCGGCCGCATTGCAGTCCCGCAGCTCTGCCTGCTCCTGTGGAATGCCCCGCTGTGCCCAGCTGTGCCCTCCTCAGTGCCTGGGGAGTGGCAGCAGGAAGTAGGGGAAGAGAGACTGAGACTGAAGTCTTCCATGAGGCAGAATTCTGCTGTCAGCATCCCCGTTCCCCTGCTGCCGCCAGAACTCTCCCGGCAATCCTGGCGCCGACCTGGCTTGTTACCCGGTTCTCAGGGACCACTCCTCTGTCGCCTGATGTCTAGTGTCTTGAAAATTGTTTTTATTTAAAAATATAGTCTGTCATGTTTTTGTGGGTTTCCGACGGGAGGTTAAATTTGGTCTGTCTTGGCTGGAAGCGAAAGTCTCTTCTTACCATTTTGATGCTCTTTTATTTTGTATTTAACTCTTTGATCTGAAATGAACCTTCTTGTATGCCCAGAGGGGTCTTTTCCCGTTGTGTCCCACTGTCCCAGCACGCAGCTGGGCACACCATTGGGCATGAGCAGCGGCTAGGCGGCGCCCTTTCTTCTGTCGCTGGTGGATCCTGCCGCGAGGCCCTTGGCAGGTGCAGCCAGTGCCTGTGGTCAGGCCGCCCCGCCGCCTTCACCGTTAGCAGTGAGCCCCGCAGCCTCGATGTAATTGCTCTGGCACGAGAGCTCCTTGCTGTGGTTAAGATCTCTGCCTCCTGGTTGGGAGAGTGAATGGCAGGGAAATCACCTTTTTGCAGGGGAATAAAGAAAACAATCTGCTTGAGAGATTAATTGGAGCCTGGAAATTTAAAAAAGTTCAAAAATGGTTTTGTAGCGGCCATGCTGAATTTCAATTTAGATTGTAAGCTCTTCGCCCGGAGCGTGCGGCTCCTTCCAGAACTAAGGACCTGATCCTCACCCACCTGGCAGGAAACTCCCAGGACCATTCCCCTCTTCCTCTCCCTGCCCTTGATGGTTCAGCTCTAACAAATCACTTAGGAGTTCCCCAAACAACCAGGCTGTGCCATGCCTTTGCACATTCTGTTCCTTCTGCCTGGAATGCCTTTCCCCACATTTCCCACCCTGAAACATACATCTGTCACATGTGCATTGTATTGGTGTAGCACAGTCAGGTTCTGTTGTAGCAGTACTTCTTGTAAGCCTTTAAGATTGTGCATGTGAATGCCCTGACACTCGCCAGCAGGCCTTTGCCTACACCCCCTTCACCCCGAGCCCTGGGTTTCTTTATTAGCAGGATTTCCGTTCTGGGAGGAAGCTGCTTGTTACCTTCGTCCCTGACGGGCGCTGCGGCTGGTCCATCCACTGGGTTACACTGGCGCCCCTGAGCCCTCGGCCGGCGTAGCTTTATTGTTCGCTGGTGGGGGACCCTGCTGTGGGTCTTGCCTGATGTCCTCGCGATTTCCTTTTTCTTCTTGGACAACCGAAGAACCCTTGAGCTCAGATCTCTGAGTTAACGCTGCCCGTTCTGGTGTTGCTTAGCTCCCCCCGGGGCCCTCGGCATCGTCTCTGGCAGTTACTGTTGGCTGCTCAGAGCACAGACAAGGCGCTGCTGGGAACGGGAGACCTGGCAGCTGTGGGTCGCTGAGCAGAGGGCTTGGAAAGGCTCTCGGTCCAGCTCTTGGCCTTCGGAGGCCCCGCCGCCGAGTCTCAGTGAACTTTGTGTTGCACCAATACTAGACCTACCGTGGTTGTTCCTCTAGGACCGGCACGCTAAGATCAAGCTGAGGTCCCTTCCGGCCACTAACCCCAGTTGGGGTTCTTTTTCCTGCACCCCAGTGGTAACTATTAGCATGGGTTTGAGGTACATCCCTCCAGACTTTTTAAAGCTGCTTTTATATTTGGACACAATGAGGTTCTGTCCCACCACAGAGGAAATAGACCGTGCTCAGGCTGGTGTTCAGATTGTTTGGTTTTGTTCAGAACAGCTTGGATGTGTGGATCCAAAGAGCTGCCGCTGGAGTGAGCTTTTTATTCTATTAACCAGCCAACAAAGTCACTGCTATAAGTATTACACTCTTAGGGATAAAGCCTTCGTACAAACATTCCCTGATATCAGTGTCTGTATAGTTCTTTAAAACATATTTTTATTGATTTCAGAGAGGAGGGGAGAGGGAGAGACAAAGACATCAATGATGAGAGAGAATCATTGATCGGCTGCCTCCTGCACGCCCCACACTGGGGATCAAGCCCGCCACCCAGACATGTGCCCTGACCGGGAATCGAACCATGACCTCCTGGTTCATAGTTCGAAGCTCAACCACTGAGCAACACCGGCCGGGCTGTTGGTATAGTTTTGACTTTTGGACAAAAACAGACTACCTGCATTCAGCTTGTTTTGGCACAAGCTTGTTTGAAGAATCTGACTGTACAGACATTCTCCTGGCTCGTATCCGTGTACCAAGGACATAGAACACGGCGGGCTGGGAGGTTCCACTGCATCGCTCTCAGGAAAGACATGGGTTGGGCCCTGTGTGTGTTTGTAAAGATCAGACGGAATGAATCACAAGGCAGCTTTATGTCTTTCTACTGAACTGGCGCTCTCTCCGTGTTACTGTATCTGTCTTTCTAGATTCCGTAATTTTGTGACAAAAGAGGACAGTGCTTGAGCCCCTCTGCCCCCCCCCCCCGTTTGAGTGCGTACACTGGAACATTCTTACTGCTGCCCGGACGGCACCCTAAGATGGTGCCTACTTGGGCCCCACCTGAGGTTATGAGGTTCCAGGTGGGCCCCGTTGGGGGCGTGGAGCAAGGGGGGTCCTGAGGCCCTGGGGGGTTCCCAGCGCAGAGACCGCTCCTCGCCCACCTAGCCTCTCCCTTTGTCCTGACAGATGACATGGCAGAACTCCTCCTCGGGGAGTCGAAGCTGGAGCAGTACCTGAAGGAGCACTCCCTGCGGCAGGGCGCCAGCCCCCGAGGCCCCTGGCCCCAGCTGACCGAGGTCCGCAAGCACCTGACCGCCGCCCTGGACCGAGGGAACCTCAAGGTACCCTGGGCCTCTGGGACGAGGGGAGGCCATGGGGAGGTGCTGGCGCCACCTGCTCTGAGCTGTGTGGTTGAGGACGCGCCCATGGCCACCTGGGCGGGGTTGGAGCCTCTCCCTGCCAGCTCCTGTGTGATCCATGGGCCAGCCCCCCGCTGGCGACCCCTTGGGGGGCTTCCGGAGTCTCTGATGAGAGCCTTCAGTGAGATACGATTGTGGAAAATGGCACTAATCTTCCCCAGGTGCTTGGAGTGAGCTGTCATATGGGACCCAGGGCTCAACCTGACACCCTGTTCCACTGTAGGAAACAGGTTAATCAGGAGTGCCCCTTACTACCCCATTTCCTGCCTGAAATACGTGGTCCGTGAACCCCCCAGGCCGCTGTGGCCCAGAGCTGTGCGGGGTTTCCTACTAGGGACGGCGGGCCCGGTACCACGGTGCGGGAGGGAACCAGGCCCGAACTTCCCTCGCGGAGCCTGGACCCTAGACAACGCCCCCCTCCCCCTCCATAGGAAGCCTTGCGCACCACCCTTCTATGTATTCATCTGCCAGTTCTCCGTTCTGTTTAGACTCAGCTCTCCGCTTCCCTCTCCAGCCTTCCCTCTCTGCTTCCTTTGGATCCCCTTTCATCTCACCTTCCCTCGCCCTGCCCTTCCCACCATCCTCTCCAGTGCTGCCTGTTGTCTCTGCTCCCTTCCCAGAGTGCCTGGAAGTGGCCACCATGGCTGACACAGCTGCTTCGCCATGCTCTGGCTGGTTCCTTGAACCGTCGACCCTGTCACAGCTTTAAATTACAGAATGCGTGCTTCTGGAAGCGGAAAAAGCCAGCCTTGTATAGCTTAGCTTCCGAGGGAAGGCCTGGGAGATAAATCTGTCTCCTTATATAGATGCTGGGAGCCTCTTCTTTCTCTGCTGTGAGGGGGGCAGGGGAGCCAGGAGTCGGAGCCGGTGGGCGTGGCCTGGGGCAGCTGGCCTCCCTGCCTGGATGGGAAGGCGAGCCCATCAGGGGACAGTGACCGCAGCAGGATGGAATGGCTCCGTGAGGAAAGTCGCCCTTGGAAAGAGAGCAGGTGCTGATTTTTGCACGGATTTAGAAAGCCTCTCTCCTCCGGTTAAGTGCAGTGGGCAGACCCCCGGGAAGCCCGTGGAGCTTCCTTTTTTGCGACGGTGCGTCGGTGTCTTGTTCATAAAGTAGTCCTTCTGTTTTTGCCCCAGTCCAGCTCAGCTGCCTTAGGGGAACCTCAGGGTTTCCGTTTCGTTTGGCAGCAGCTTCACTGAAATATAATTCACACACCATATCATCGACCCCTTTAAAGTGTGCAGTTCAGTGGTTCGGGACTATTCACAGAGTTGTACCTGAATTTCGGAACATTTTCATCACCCCACAATATACCCCTCACCATTAACCGGCTCCTCCCATTCCCACCGTCCCAGCCGTCGGCGGACACTGGCCTACATTCTGCCTGTAGCTTCGACCATTCTGGCCGTGTGATATGCCCCCGGGAGGAGCCTCTCACGACTGGCTTTTTCCTGGGCATACTGTTTTGAGGTGTGTCCGTGCTGTAGCTGTGTTGTCATTCCTTCCTCCTTATGGCTGAGTGATATTCCATGTGTGGCTCCACCACATTTCGCTTATCCATCCTCAGCCGATGGACGTTTGGGCTGTTTCCACTTGGGCTGCCGTGAGCGATCTTGCTGTGACCGTTGCACCCCATTTCTGCGTGGAGAGCCCCAGCTTTGCGGTAGCAGGTGGGTCCCCAGGCAGCATCCCTCCGATTATAGTAGGAAAATGCGTTTTCTCTCCTTTTCCTTCTAGTCAGAGCTGCTACAAGAATCCAATCTGATCATGGCCAAGCTGAACTACGTGGAAGGAGATTATAAGGAAGCTCTCAACATCTACGCGCGGGTGGGCCTCGACGACTTGCCGCTGACAGCCGTCCCTCCCTACAGGCTGCGGGTCCTGGCGGAAGCCTACGCAACCAAAGGTGAGGCCTGCGCCGGCTGTCCCTGGGAGGGTGTCCCCCGGGGCCGTGCCGTTTGGAGCCAGCAGAGCCCCCCCGGAGCCTGCGGGTTGACCCCGGGGCCCTTGGCTGGTGATGGGCTCCCAGCAGGGTGCCGGGCTGGGCCCACGCTGGCACTGGGTAATGTGCGGCCCAGCAGCACGCGGTTTCCTCAGAGCCTAGGCCTTCAGTTACCACTGAGCAAAGGAGAGAACGACGTCTCAGCCAAGTTTTCTGATAATTAACATGCAACGTGCGCAGGGACTTTTCTTGGTCATTAAGATGCTGCAGAACATTTATAGGGATTCTTATCCTATGGCCGGTTGGCCACATGGCTGACCACATTTTTATTCAGTAATGCCACCTGTGTGATAATTAAGGGCTAAGTGGCCGCTCCAAGTGGCAGTGACTGTAAGAGTCAGTCATCCCGTGTTTACCTGTGTGCCCTGGGGCTTGGGGGCTAGAAGGCAGGGTAAGTGTCACCCTGGTTGCCGGGAAGGAGTTTGTAATCAGTGTGAGAGGATGTAGTCTCATGGGAAGAAATGACAGAGGGAGGACACCAGTTGTTTGAGTTTTTCACGTGGCCACTTCCTCATCTGTGAAATGGGTATAATCACGTCCACGTCATAGACTTGCGAAGATTGCATCACATATTGTACGTGAAGCACTAACACAGTACCTGGCACGCACTAAATGCTGCTAAATGACATTTTAAAATGTCAGCCCCACACAAGGCAGCAAGTGGTGGAAGCGGGGCACAGGTGACCGCGTTTCAGAGGCAGGAGCGGTCACTGCAGGCCAGCAGGGCCCGGAGGCCTCCTGCAGGAGGAGAGACGCTCTGGACTTCTGACGGCCACGGTGAGAAGCGGACCATCTGACACAGCCACCCACTGTTCACACTGCATCGTGACTGACATGGCTGGCCCGGAGGCCTGGCCCTGGGTGGGCGACCCTCCGGCCAGCAGTGCGCTGGCCTCTTGTGTGCTGCCAGCTGTCTGACCTGGTGTCCCGTGCAATGCTGAACAAAGACCCAGCTCCAGACACACCAAGAGCTTTGTGACGGGGGTGACACAGTCCCCAAGTTCCCAGGGGAACTCGAATACTGCCAGGTTCGCCTAATTAATCCTCTAAACACCCCCGTGGGCCGGGAAAGATGCTGTCACTCTTGACAGGGCATGCTGGCCGTTTACTGGGCACAGTCCTTTCAGGCTGCCTCGGGGGGTCCTGAGAGCGCCCGGCCTGTGTCTGCATCCGCCTGAGTCATGGGGTGTGCTGGGGTCTGTGCCACATAGCTGCCCTCCTCTCTCTCGGGTGCTCACTGAGCCACTGCACGTGCCTTGGCTTATGGGAGGGGTGTGTGTGTGTGTGTGTGTGTGTGTGTGTGTATTATTTCGGGCCAAGAATGATATTCTGCAAAGCTTCCTCTGGCAGTTTCCAGCTGCCTGATTGACGTGGGGCCCGGTGCAGCGTAGCCAGAAGTTGGTTTGCTAGTTGGTGTTGGGGGATGGCTCTAGGGCTGCTTAGCAGCAAGAGCTCAGGTCTTAGTGTTGGCTCTGAGACGGCCTGGTGGTAGCAGACTGTCTACAGGTGGCACTGCCTGCTTAGTCTTGTGGCGGCCATGCAAAGGGAGCGAGGAGGACAGGAGACTTGGTCCCGGAGTCTGGCCTGGTGACATGCAGTTAGCAGTGGGTCCCCAGCCCTGGATGAGGACCTGGCTCCTGGGACCCGCTGGCTGGCTCGGGGGAGACCCGGCCCTGGCTAGTTTCTGACTCTGTAGGCACATGTGGAGTCACAGGTGTACAGGGACAGAGGAGGGTCGCCTTTGCCTAGAGGGAGTGGCTGCAGCCGTGGAGGCCCCAGGCCTCGAGAGCCTGGGCTGGCCAGGTGAGAGGCTGCTGAACCACCCGCTTGGGCCCAACTCACATGCTGTACAGGCTGTGTGACCTTGTACACGTTCTTAACGCCTCTGTGCCTCAGTTTCCCCACCTATCAGGCTCTCATTGGACTGTCGTGAGGATTACATGAGATAGTATATGTGAAGTGCTTAAAACAGAACTGGCACGCAGTGAGCCTGATGGAAATGTTAGCGTGGAAGGTAAGTGTTTGGTGGGGGAGCCACTAGAAGTGACTTGTAATGGCAGGAAATTGCCCCTCTGGTTCACAGAACTGCCCAAAGATGGGCCAGTTCTCTCACGAGTTCAAGAGGCTCTTGGCCGAGCTGTGTCAGAATATTTGGCTTTTCATTTCTTCATCGGGTCCTTGAGAATTTTTCAGGGGAGATTGCCAACGAGGATTGGAAGGACGTTAGTGTACAAAGCCTCTAAATCAGAAGGCGTGAACCTCTGGCCCGCAGGCCCCGGGGCGGGCTGTGCTGAGTCAGTTCAGTGTTTCCAATGCTTTCGAATTAGTTGCCGGCATTTCCAAATCAGGAATACTTAACAATCTGGCTTTCCATCTTCTTGGAAAGAAGGGAAGAGCTGTCCCCTCATTCTCCCAGAGCGAGACCAGGCTGGAGCTGAGCGCAGCTGCCCCTTGGATGGGCGTGCGCCCCACCTACCCCCCGCCCCTCGGCGGCCTGCATAGTGGTAGGCAGCGGAGTTGAACTGCACAGGTTCATAGGTCACCTAGACTTTTGCATGGTTTCCTGAGGTGAGACTCGACCAGGGCTTTCAGCTAGAGCCCGGAAAGTCAGTGAACACCCACATCTAACTCTTCCTTCCAGCCGTGGCCGGGAGCTCTTCCCCTGGCCCGGTAACATTAGCGTGGTTTCCTGGGAATCAGAAGCCAGCGTCATTCAGTTATGGAGGACCTCGTGTTAGGGCTTTACTGTCTCGTTAATCCTCCCAAACCCTAATTTACAGACAAAGGAAATGAGACTGGGTGAGGTTTCTAGGAATGATGTCAGAGCCTGCTCTGTGCCAGGTGCTGTGCCCTTTGTTTTGGGTATCAGCCAATTTCCACAACCACCCTGTGAGGTAGGCACTGTTGTTTTTTCCATTCTGCAGATGAGAACACTGAGTGCAGGGAGGTTAGATAACTGCCAAGGGTGCTACAGCTGGGAAGTGATGGAGGCAGGACCCGACCTTGGGTGGTTCCAGGGCCCAGGCTCCTACAGAGTGGCAGATGGGGACTCAGTCTGAAGAGTGGTCCACTCCAGAGCCCATGTTCTGACCTCTCTGCTCTGTTGGTCTATGGACCAGAGCTCGCTGGGGCCAGGTCAGGTTTCCTCGGGGAGAAAGCAATCAGGCCACTCGAGAACGTCCTAGATTTGCCTACCTCCTCTCCTCAGCCCCATCCCGACTCGCTCCTTGCCCTCGCCCAGGTTTCTTCCCATAAGTTCTGTCCCTCAGGCTCACGAGTCCTATCTTCAGAGTCAACCTGTTCAGTATCGTCCCAGCACAGTGGATTAGAATCACCTGAAGATCGTCCCAGGATTAGTTGTACTGTTGCCAGATGCCCCTGCTAGTGAGGAGTTCCTCTAAGGCAGTGGTTCTCAACCTTCCCAATGCCGCGACTCTTTAATACAGTTCCTCATGTTGTGGTGGCCCCCAACCATAAAATTATTTTCGTTGCCACTTCATAACTGTAATTTTGCTACTGTTATGAATCATAATGGAAATATCTGATATGCAGGATGTATTTTCATTGTTACAAATGGAACATAATTAAAGCATAGTGATTAATCACAAAAACAATATGTAATTATATATGTGTTTTCTGATGGTCTTAGGCAACCCCTGTGAAAGGGTCGTTCGACCCTCAAAGGGGTGGCGACCCACAGGTTGAGAACTGCTGCTCTAAGGGAAGAATTCTGTTTTGTTTGTTTGCGCTTCTCAGAACTTAGCACAGTGTCTGGCACATAGTTGGTGCTCGATTATTGAATGAAATGTATGAAACTTCCCTTCCTTGGATTTCTACCAAGATGCCTGTCATGTAATTCAGGTGATTCTGGGTGTCTCTGCTCCTAGCCTGTCATGGTCAGATGTGTGGGTTTGTTGTGGGTTGTTTGTTTGTTTTTGCATGTAGATAGCATACTGAGCATATTTAGATGATTCAGAGTCATTTCTGCTAATTATGGGTATACCTGTGAGATCATACTGACATCCCACCATAACCGCACCTGACATGGGTGTCTTTCCTGAAGGTGGTACATTCCAGTTCATTTCCATTATCAGGGAGCTCCTAAGTGGACCTCAGTTTTCCCCACCCGATCGCCCCCCACTCCTTCCTCCTATCTCTTCAACCTAAGTAGAGAAACAGGGAATGGGAATAGAAGAAGTGGAGAAACTCTAGCTTCTGGTAGTCCTGGGTTGGCCAAGTGAGTAGAGGTCTGTGCTCTGGGTGCAGATTGAGCTAGCCATTGGCATCTCCAGCGCCCCGAGTGGCACAGATGTTCTTTTCCCAAACGGGAGGCATGTCTTGGGGCCAGTGGACACATGGCCACTCTCTTCTGGAACTTAGCCCTCCTGGACACGGGGTGACTTTCTGCAGCTCGGACAGCGGGAGCTGAAGTGGCTTGCCTTCCTAGAGATGGCCTTTGTAAATGCCTTGGTATGTACCTGTTGTGCTAAAGAGGCCAAAATGCATTGGCTCCCATATGAGGGAATCCTGGACCAGTCCCATGATAGTCCAGCTGGTCAAGGCTGGTGGGTGGCTGTGTGCGCTGAGGTTACTATTCCTCCCGCTTCTGCTGGGGTGCGGCCCACAGCTGTGTGATTGAAGCTGGGTTGCTGGAATGTTGCAGCTCTTGGAAAGGAAAAGGGAGGTGTCCAGGGGGAGCGGAAGTAACACACATAAGTTCTGCTGACAGTTCATTGGCGAGAAGTTACTGTAGGACCACAGCCACCAGGAACCCCTGTTGACATGTTCGTGCATTCCTCTATACTTACCATATGTGTGAATTTTTTAAAATAAAAATAAGATTACATCGCATCTCCTGCTCTGCGACCTGCTTTTCCCACTTCACTGCAGTCACGAACACTTCCCGTGACAAACGGTCCATTTGTGCATCATTTCAGCAGCTGTACAGCATTTCATTGTATGGGGAAGCTAAAATACACTGACCTCAAAAGCCTCTATTTTGGGACACGTCGGTTGTTTTCAGCTTTTCAGTGTTACCTGTAAGTGAGGCTGTGACGGACGCTTTGTGCTTGTTCCCCGTGGTTTCCCTAGGAGGGCTCACCGGAGGTGAGTTTCTGGGCCAAAGGGAGGCATTTCCAGACTGGCCTGCAGACCGGCTGTGCCTGTGTGCTTCCCTGCGCAGCGCGTGGGACAGGCCGCCTCTCATTCTGGCCAACACTGAATAGAATCTCTTTGATCTGAAAGGGAACATTTATTCTTTCGTTTTTTTGTTGTTGAGTATAGGCTATTTGAAAAATAAAGAAAAACATAAAGCAGAAAATAAAGTTTGTCACCATACAGCCATTTGAGCTAATCACTTTTAGAACATATATATTTTTATATAAATACCTATGTATCTTTAAACTATATATATATCTTTAAATATATAAAATGTATAAGTATGTAGATATCCATACATTATTTTATGCACAGAGTTATTCTATATATATTGTTTTATATTCTACTTTTTCACTCTATGTATATATGTGTATAATTATTTTCCATGTCACTAAATATTTTTGAAAAAACTTTTTGATATCTTTTTAAAAAAAATCCATTGATTTTTAGAGAGAGTGGAAGAGAGAGGGAAAGACAGAGAAGTATCGATGTGAGAGAAACACATTGATTGGTTGCCTCCTGCATGGGCCTTGGGGTTTGGGGCTTGGGATGGGGAGGAGCCTGCAACCAAGGTACATGCCCTTGACCAGAATCAAACCTGGGACCCTTTGGTCTGCAGGCCAACACTCTATTCACTGAGCCAAACCGGCTAGGGCTTGAAAACACTTTTTCAGTTCGCAGGCCGATGCTCTATCCACTGAGCCAAACCGGCTAGGGCTTGAAAACACTTTTTAATGGCTGCACAGTGGGTTGCCTTATGGATATTTTGAACCAGTTGCTTTGTGGAACATCTGTGTTGTTTCAGTTTTTCATATTACCAATATGCTCTATAGCTTTTTTTAAAAACAGCTTTATTGGGATATCATTTACATACCATAAAATACAACCATTTACAGTGTACAGTTCAGTGATTTTTTAATATTCAGAGTTGCGCAGCCATCACCAAAATTAATTCTAGGGCATCTTCATCACCCCAGAACGAACCCTGTACTCATTAACAGTCACTTCCCATTACCTGATGAATGCTCCCCAACCTTAGTCCATCACTAATCTACTTTCTGTCTCTATAGATCTGCCTATTCTAGACATGTTATATAAATGGAATCATAAAATATGTAATATTTTGTCTGGCTTCTATCACTTAGCATAGTATTTTCAGGTTTCTCACATGTTATAGCTGGTATCATTCTTTTTTATTAAGTTCAGTTTATTTTTTCAATTATTGCTTTTGTGCTTTTGATACGGTATCTAAGAAACCATCGCCTAATCAAGGTGTGTGTTTTTTTGGTTGTTTCTTTTTTTATTTATTTTAGTTTTATAGTTTTAACGCTTACATTTAGGTCTATAGTCTATTTCAAGTTAATTTTTTGTATATAGTGTGAGGTAGGGGTCTAACTTCATTCTTTTGCATGTGGACATTCAGCTATCCCAGCACCATTTGTTGAAAAGACTATTTTTATTTTTCTCCATTGAATTGTCTTGACATCTTTGTTGACGTCAATTGAACATGAATGTAAGAGTTTATTTCTGGACTCTTAATTCTATTTCATTGGTCTCTCTATATATATCTCCTTATGCTAATACCACACTGTCTTTTATTATTATAGCTTTGTAGTAACTTTTGAGATTTGGAAGTGTGAGTCCTCCAACTTTTTTTTTTTTAAATATTGTTTTGGCTTTTATGTGTCCCTTACATTTCCACTAGAATCAAATGGCCAATTACTGCAAAAATAAGCTTGCTGGGAATTTGATAAGGATTAAGGTAAATCTGTAGATCAATTTGGAGAGTGTTGCTATCTAAACAATATTAGGTCTTCCAATCCATGAACATGGGATGTCTTCTTTCATTTCTTTAAAAATGTTGTGTAGTTTTCAGTGTACAAGACTTACATTCCTGTTGTTAAATTTATTCCTAAGTATTTATTCTTTTTTATGCTATCATAGTAAAATCATTTTTAATTGATTTTAAATTGTTGACTGCTAGTATATAGAAAATACAACTGATTTTTGTGTATTGATCTTTCATCCTATAACCTTGCTGGACTCATTTTTTAGCTCCAATAATTTTTATAGAATCTTTAGGGTTTTCTATATATATAAGATCATGTCATCTGTAAATAGGATAGTTTTCCTTCTTCCTTTCCAGTCTGGATGCCTTTTATTATTATTTTTGTTGCCTAACTGCGTTGGTAAAACCTCCAATACAATATTGAGTAGAGGTGACCAGAGCAGAGGTCTTTGTCTTAGGGTGAAAGCTTTCAGTCTTTCACTAGGAAGTACCATGTTAGCTGTGGGTTTTTCATAAATGGCCTTTATCAAAGCCAGTTCACCTTTACTAGTTTTTTTGAGTGTTGTTGTTGTTTTTTTTTTATCATGAAAGAGTGTTAAATTTTGTTAAATGCCTTTTCTACTAAGATAATCATGCATTTTGTGCTTTATTTTTTAAATATGGTTTATTACATTAATTGATTTTCATATGTTAAGCCAATCTTGCATTCCTGGGATAGATCCCACTTGGTCACGGTACATAATTCTTTTTATATGTTGCTGGGTGTGGTATGCTAATGTTTTGTTGAAGATCTTTACGTCTGTATTCATAATGGATATTTTGGTTTATTTTTCTTGTGATGCCTTTGTCTGAGTATCAAGATAATACTGGCATCACAGAGTGAACTGTGACATGCTCCCTCCTCTTCTACTTTCTGGAAGAGTGTAAGGGATTGGGGCTAATTCTTGTTTAAACATTTGGTAGGATTCACCAGTAAACCATCGGAGCCTGGGCTTTACTCTGTAGGAAGTTTTTTTTTTTTTTTTTTTTTTATTACTAATTCAATCTCTTGTTACTCTATTCCTTTCATAGAGTTTAATGGCCTTTCCTTGTTCTCCACTTCCTTCTGTATGACATCTTCTCATTAAAGCCCTGAGCCTCCCAGTCATGGCAAATAGTTCTGGTCAGAAAGGATTGAGGGTGAGTCCTCTTGAGGAAGAGTCTCTATTTTCTTCTACAGTGATACCTGGAGTAGCAGCTCTTCCCATGTTATAAAGTACGCTCAGTATCGTCCAGGGAAGCAGCATTTTCTGTATTTTTAATTGATCGACGAAGTCAGCCTGATGGGCGAGTCCTATTTTTTCTGCAGGAAACTACCAGCCAATGCCAGGTTTTAGGCAGGAGGACCAAACTAAACTTATAAGTGGGAAGATCTTTCTGGTACAGAGTGGAGAATAGATTAGAAGGAATTAAAGATCATGATGAAGGTGAGCTGGCTTTGAGCCCTTTCCTCTGCTGTTCTGCATTTCTGGGGGTCTGACTTGTACAGGCCATTTTGGAGGTGCCCAAGCCAGTTCGTTTCTGCCTGGTTTGGCCACTGGAGGCACTGGCAGGACATCAGGGCAAGAGGAGAGGGAATCCAGGGTATTTCTCTTTCTTTGCCTCAGGCAGCACCTTGACAGCAATTGGGTGTCTTCAGTTGCTCCAGCTTCTGTCAGAGAAACCCTTCCTCTGTAGTTCTGACCCCCATTCGTGAGCTTCTGCTGGGTCCTATTTCCCAGCCAGTAGCCCAACTTCTGGGCTCTTATAACCCTGCCTCCTCCCTTTGTCCTAGGGATGTGAGTGGCCTCCTGCTGTTGCAGAATTCTGGGATGCAATGCCATCCTTTTTGGCTTCTCATCTGTTTCATCCCCTCTGCAGACAACTCCATCCATTGTCTCCTTTATGTGACAGAACTAGATTGATTGCTTTGTCCCAGCTGGACCCTGACAGATATTGCAGGAACCTGGGTTGCAGTAGGCCATTGAGACAGTATGTGTGTTGGAGAGTTGGTGTGGGAAGGTGGTTGAGGGAGGAATCGAGATGACTGTGAGATTTTTAGTTTAGCTCGCCGGGCAGGTAATGATGTAGCTAAAACAGGCAAGGAGCACTGGAGGAGATGCTGGGCTGGCGCTGAAGGTGAGGATACCTCTGTGACCACAAGAGGGCGCGTCCAGGGAGACATTGGAATTCTGGGGCTGCTGCTCAGGCTATTTATTGTGGGCTTTTTGCTGTTTGTTTCAGGATTAAGGAAGTGACTGTGTATAGATTTGCTTACACCTCCGGAGTGGCTGAAGCTCACCCAGGACCACAGAGAGTGAGGAAGGCAAGAACTGAGCCCCTCTCATCTGCCAGGCCGATGAAGGGGAGCGGGGAGGCAGATGACAGAGCCTTCCCCCAGGGTCCCAGGGCCTGAGACATGAGCACGTGAACGTTGTGGCAGGTTTAGATTCTTAAGTAGGTTGTAGTTAAATGTGGTGAAGGCAGTAAGTAGACAGTGGCTTAGTGCCAGAACTAGTTGGACGGGTCTGAGGTTCACACACCAGGGAAAAGTCCACACTGAGGTAATCAAGAGCGGACCCCACCCCACACCCTCCCCAGAAGTCATCTTATCTCAGTGTTGAAGCTCGGGCTCCTGATGAGTCCTCCTGCTCACCATTCAGGTCTCAGCACGGCTGAGCGTCTGTCCAGCGTTCGGAGGCTGTGCCCTGCTCTGTGCCACCCACACTCTGCTCCAGGCTGCCTGCGGCCTGCCTGCCCACCTCCCTGCCCTCACCGCTGCCAGGCTCAGTCCCACCTCTGCCCGTCTTCTTCTCCAGCGTGGAGCCCTCTCTTTTTCCCTGTGAGGAGGCCACACTCAGTGATACCTTAGTGACAACCTCTCCACCTCCGTTGTCCACGTCAATCTCTCCTTCCTCTGAGCCACCTCTACTCTAATTGGTACCATCCAATTTGGTGCTCAGTTTTTGTTGAGTTATTTTGCATCTGCCACTTGCCTCTCTCAAACTAGATCATGTAATTGATTCATTAAATCATTAAATATGGGAGTGCCTGCTCTGGGCTGGACTCTGGGCTCTGTCTCATCTAAGCTGTTTGCTTAGATGCCCGCCACACAAGGTGCTTGTGCGGGATGGTTCTGTCGACATTTCCCCCTGGCATCTAGGGGCAGACAATCCAAGATAAACTGTATCTGAGTAACATACAAGTTACTTACGCCCAAGTGCAGTGTTTTCAGTGTATTCGGAAATCCTCTCCATTTTAGATGGAACGGGATTGTGTTTGCGGCCTGATATAAAAGAACTAATCTTGTCTGTAACTCCTCCCTACCCACACTCAGCTTCAGGCTGGACCATCCCAATTTGTGGACGGTGTTTCAGCTTGTTTGGCTCTGAGGAGCCCATCTCCTGTGGCTCATTTTCGTTGAAAGCCGGTGACCCCTGGGGCCTCTTTAATGTAGTTTTCTCCCCTGCATGGTGTGCTCGCTGCTGTATTGTTCACTCTTAGGATTTGGATCCTTACTGCTAGGTTCTCCTAGACCAGGGGTGGGCAAACTTTTTGACTCGAGGGCCACAATGGGTTCTTAAACTGGACCGGAAGGCCAGAACAAAAGCATGGATGGAGTGTTTGTGTGAACTAATATAAATTCAAAGTAAACATCATTACATAAAAGGGTATGGTCTTTTTTTTTCAATAGTTTTATTCATTTCAAACGGGCCGGATCCGGCCCGCAGGCCGTAGTTTGCCCACGGTTGTTCTAGACTCGTACAAAGCTGGCCAAGGTATTAAAAAAGGCACCTAGTTAGTCCAGGCTCCTGTTTGATATTTCAAAACCAGGACTCGTGACTCCTACTACAGTGCTTGACTGCCACCACCCATGACTTAGCTTCCATCATTTTCAAATCATGTCTGGTGCTCATTTTCTCCCCCCAAATGTTCCTGATGCTTTGGGAATGAAAAGCGTATCCACATTTGGAAAGCTCAGAGCTCTGGGGGTGGGAGCAGAGCACAGACTGTTCTGTGCAGAAGGAGGGCGTCAGAGCTGGCTCTCTTGGCTGTCCCCCAGCCACACTGGGGCTGGGCTGCAGCTGGGCCTCCGGGGCCTTGCTTGACCCGTGAGCCAGGCGGCCCCGGGCACACTGCAGCCTCCCAGCACAGGGAGAACTCAGGTTCTTGAGCTCCTACCAGGTACTAGGTTCTGGAATAATAGTAAATGATGAATAATTAAAATGTCTTTTAAAATTCCTTGTAAACACCCACTAAGCATTTGCCCCTTAACATCCTTAACCCTGACAACAACTATGAGAGGGAAAGGGGTAGGGTCCCCATTTCAGAGGAGGAGCGAAGGGTGGACCCCCTGTTTTAGCCCCGGCTTTTTCTCCTTGCTGCCAAGTGCTTGCTTCCTAGATTGAGGCTGGCGTGTCATTTCTGTAGAAACGCCCCTGTGCAGAGACTGCTGAAGCTGACCGGAAGAGGCCGAGTCGCCCTGGGGTGCTGCCGGGTGCCCTGGTTTGTGTCCAGTGGCTCCCAGAACCAGCGTGCACCTCGCAGGAGGTCTTGGAAACGTCTTCTCCCTTGACAGCACTCGGGCTTCTTACTTAAACTGCGGGGTTCAAAACCCGGAATCCCACGGAAGGCCTCTGAGCAAGTCCTATGCCAGAAGCTCTGTAGGCCATGCCACCTGCGACTTGCTGCTGCTGCTCGCCGCCCTCCGAGGTCATCCCGCTGTGCCGGCCACGGCCGCCAGGGGGCGCGGGAGCCGCGTCCTCGCCCGGCGTTCGCGCTTGCGCAGAGCCGCGCCTGCTTCCCGCAGGGTCCCTCCAGCGCCCGGCGCCGCCTCCCGGCCACTCGCCACTCGCAGGCCCTCACATTGGCGAGGTCAGGGGCCGGCGAAGCAGGGTGCATTGCCAGCCTTCCTTATTAACCTCGGGTCAGGGAGGCCCCGAGGGAGCGCAGTCCGTGTCCAGAAAGCGGTGCCTCCAGCGGGCGGCTGCACAGAGGCCCGGCTGGCGCGCACTGGGCTCGGGGAGCCCTGCTGATGGGCGAGTTCTTCTCCGCGAGGACGTCCACGGAGGGTCCCAGGAGGGTTTCCTGGTAGATGAACGTTCAGATCTTGAAGGGACAGAGCCTAATTCTGACCTGTCTGAATGGGGTATTTGCTAATGGCCATGACCTTCTAGGGGCCCTGACAAGGACAGACATGTAACCACCGGCCGTGCCTCCTCCTGGCAGACCCCCCCCCCCGCCCGCCCCCCCCATGTTGGGGGCCGTGGCCCAGCTCTGCGGGCTTGCCTGGGAGCTGGCTCATCCCGCAGGGCTCCAGGTCGTCTCTGCGGTAGCCCCTGTATGATGGGCACATCAGGAACCCCTCATAGCTTGGATTTCCTCCTGGCTGAGTGAGAGGAAGGGGAAGAGAGGGGATCCGGGTTTTTCCTTGAGAAGCTGCTTTTCTTTCTTTTTTGAAACCTTGAGATCCTTTCAGGTGCAGTGAAAAAGTAGTTTTATTGGAAAGCCCATGAGTGGAGGGAGGGGGTAGAAGTGGGGCCCCGAGTCCTCGCTGAGTGCTTTTGCCCGTGTGCCAGACCCAGAAACTGGGGGTAGGGGCGTGAGAGTGGGCGGGGCTGCGCTGTGCAGCCTGGTGCCCCTCAGTGTCTCCACTGGCGACCTCCCAGGCCTCTCCCCGTCTGGATGTAAGGAGCTGCAGTGGTGGGAGGGGGGAGCTGTAGTGCATGTAGCCACTCATCTCAGGTTGCTAGGCCGAGCTTCCTGTGTATATTTAGATGGTGTCAGAAGGGCGACAAGCCCTTTTACGGCCATTGACCCATATTCCCGGTGAATGCTGGTGGTGTTGGTAGACTTCTCATTGGTCCTCTCTTGGGAAGCAAGCAGAGACGCAGAGCCCAAGGAAAGCTTGGGGCTGGAGCCTGGGTGCAGCCCACGGTTCTCAGCTCTGTGATACACATCCGTCTCAGTGATGTACTTCTTACGTTGTGTTGAAAACCCCTGCTTGCTCCATTCCACCAGAGGTGGCGCTTCTGGAGGGAAAAGACCACGCCCGCTCCGTGAGCCCCGCACACAGTTGGTGCTCAGTGAGAATTTGCTGAGGGAAGAAAGGACACCTTTCCACTGGCAGCTCTCATTCCTGGCTGCAGTTGGCACATCCGGGGGCTACACTTTGCACTGCAGGGATCCCCCTGGTGATAAGTCCACCTTTTTAAGGAAAGAAACTAGAATCAAGACCGAGCGTACGTGGCATCATGTATTACTTAAGGTTGAGGGTCTGTGGTGCAGTGTTAACTGGGCTTAATTCTGAAGGGTGGGCTGTGGTTCTATTTTCTTCTCCTTTCTCTTCGGTATTTCTCAGATCCCCCTCAAAGAAACCGAGGATTGGAATCGCCCCCAGGAAAGGGGTTTGTTAGTAGTTGTACTTTCTGTTTATCAAGTGCATATTTATTATACGCCAGGCCCTGAGCTACACCTCATAAAGTCAACGGGAGCAGAGGCTGTAATTCCCGTTTGCTTGCCGAGGAAACAGAGGCCAGGAGATGCTGAGGCGCTTGCTAGGTCGTAGAGCTGGTGATTGGAGAAGCCAGGGTCTGACTCCAGGTCTGCCTGCTCAAAGGACCATGTATTTTCACTTCTTAATATTTTACCCAGCAGTTTGGGAGTTAGAGAATAGATGTGATTTTTAACACAAAGATTAAAAATAATAAAACACAGGATTACCATATGGCCTACCGATTCCATTCTAGGTATGTATCCAAGAGAATTGAAAATATACATCCACACAAAAACTAGTACATGAATATTCATAGCAACATTCTTCATAATATTCTAAAAGTTTAAACAACCCACATGTTTATCAATCGATGAGCAGATAAATAAAATGTATTGTATTCATACAGTGGAATATCCAGCAATAAAAAGGAATGGACTGCTTGAAACTAGATAGAGGTGGAGGTAATAAATGCCACTGACTTGTTCACTTTAAAGTGGTTACTTTTATGTTATGTGAATCTCACCTCAATTTTTAAAAACGGAATGAAGTTCTGGTACTGGCTACAAGTATGAACCCTAAAGACATGCTGAGTGAAAGAAGCCAGATACAGATAGTCACATATTCTATGATTCGCTTTGTATGAAATAATCGGAATAGGTGCTTCCACAAAGAAAGTAGATTAGTGGTTGCCAGGATCTGGGAGGAGGGTAGAGTGGGAGCAGCTACTAATGGCTATGGGGTTTCTTTTTGAGATGATGAGAAGATTCTGGAATTAGCTAGTGATGATGGTTCCACAATTATGTGACTACTAGAGGCCCGGTGCATGAAATTTGTGCCCTCTCACAGTGCAGGAACTCCTCAATCGATTGCCCCAAAGAGGTAGGCCCCGCCCACCCATCCGGGGCTCCTCGATGGATTGCCCTGAAGAGGTCGGCCAGAGCCAGTCCCGTCCCGTGGCGCGCGCAGCCATCTTGTGATGGTGTGAGGGCATCATGGCATGACGGCATGAGGACCACCTGGGCTTTTATTAGTAAGATACTAAAACCGCTGAATTGTGTACTTCTAAAGGGTGAATTTTGTGGTATGTGAGTAATATCTCAATAATCTGTTATTAAAATGTATATAAAATAACATAACAAATGAATAAAATGCTCCCACGTGGAGACCTTCCAGCCTACTGTTACCTAAAGATAATAGTGATGCAAAGAATAATCATGGCGTTTTACATAGAAAGTCCGCTGTGGACTAGGAGCCAGGGAACTGGCTGCAGGGCCCACGCTAAGCCACTGCTTAGCACTGCTTTGCATGTAAAGACGGACAGATAAATCGGCGGTATGGGAGAGTGCAATGTAAGGGCTAAGAGCAAGAACCTGGGAGTCAGAGTGTCTGGCTGGAGTCCTAGCTCTGCCACTCACCAGTTGTGTAATCTCGGGTGAGTCAGTTAACAGCTCAGAGTCCTGTTCCCTCGTCTGGAGCACGGGATGACGGTAAATCCCCCTCGCGCTGCGAAGGTTAGAAGAATCATGTCACACTCTGAGCACAGTGTCTGGCGGGTAGCTAGCACTCACCACGTGTGGTCATGGCTATGACGTGGCTACTCAGTAGACGCTGAAAGAGCAGACGTTCAGATTGCAAACGCTCACTTAGCATTTCAGGTCGAGTGAGCATCTCGTTTGCTCCCAGAACTGTGGAAGGGACATGGAAAGTTCATGCGCTCTAGCAGGTGGATGTCTAATGCAGGGCCTGGCATGCTCTTCTTTCACGAGTGGCATGTGTGTGAGTGTACGTGTGTGTGTGTACACATGTGCACAAGACAACAGTGTCTGAAAATGCCCAGAAAGGGCCAACCATGGCTCCCAGCCCAGCGACCCCAGAGCTCACAGAGGCTCTGGAGTGACAGGGACTTCACAGGAGGCCTAGGGCAGCTGCCGCCCCTTCCGCCCCAGCCTGTGGTGGGTTCCATCCGCTGTCTCCGCTACACGCCCTGGACAGGGCCTGTCCTCTCAGGGAGTGAGGTACACCTGACACCTGTGGGAGCGTGGCCTTTCTGGAGGTGAGAACACGGGCCCCGCAGCCCGGGCTGCCTTGGCCAGGACTGTGCTCTGAGGATCTGGAATCCTTTCCCGAGTTTCTTTTCAGCCTTGGAAATTGAGATCCCTGGAAATTGTCCCAATGCCTTTGAAGCCCATACCACGGGGCTCGGTTATCAGAGACGTGGTGTTATAATAAAGTTTTTCTGGTACTTCCAGTAACAGACTCCCCCGGGGGTCATGTTACAGCAAAGCAGCAGGGTGTACCTGTCCCGGGCTTGGCTTCCAGAGACGCGATTAAGAGAAACGAGGGAACAGTGCCTCATGTTGTGGTACATAGTTCACATAATTATGTTTTATGGTCTTTCATTGTGTTGCATAACTTCACACGAAATTAATTCCCTGTTCATTTTAATGCGATTAAAAAATCAAAATATTTGTTTTGACTGTTAATCTTGTCGAGTTAGACGGCTACGATGGTATCCCTGGAGCTCACCCCTTCCTACCGCAGACGGCGTGGGAGGCCCGCATCCAGGGAGTTGCCTGGGGTGACGCGGCTCTTAGGGGAAGAACAGCACCGCTGCCCGGGGCCCCGGACTCTGATTTCTGTGCCTGTGCAATTGGAACCTCATTTTTATTGTCATTGCTGTTACCAGGCACCGAATATGCTGTCAGCGGCTCAGTGGACACAGGATGTTGTGAGCAGGGTTTTGTAGTCAGATAGACCAGGGGTCAAAACCTGGCGTTATCATTTACTAGCTGTGGAGCCCTAAGTTCAAGCTTATCTATAAGGCGCTGTTAGCACCTCCTTGCAGAGCGGCTGTGGGGATTGTGGGTGGTGACGTCACACCCGGCATCGTGCGGGGTGCCGAGTAGGGCCTGGACGAACGGACCGTTCATGCTACTGGAACTGTTCGGTCCTGCAGACCCAGGTCGGGCCCCAGCTGAGGGATCCTGAAGGAATGTGGGTATTAACCCCTGAGTGATCACTGATGTCTTGGCCGGAGATTGCCGCTCTCCACTTCCTCAGCCAAAGCCCCGACCGGTAGTCGCTGGGGAGATAAAATGGAGCTCCTTTCACAGGGGATGGAGCTCGGTGTGGAGGGAAGCAGAGATGGAGGCCCGTTTGCTGAGTTCCGTTCTGTAAGTCACACCGACATAGAACACTTGAGGCCGGGCACACTTGAACTTTTATTTTATTTATTTATTTATTTATTTATTTATTTATTTATTTATTTATTTATTTAATCCTCACCTGAGGATGTTTTCCCATTGATTTTTAGAGTGGAAAGGAAGGGGAGAGACAGAGAGAGAAAAACATCGATGTGAGAGAGATACATCAATGGGTTGTCTCCAGCATGCGCCCCGGCCAGGGCCAGAGATTGAGCCTGCAACCCAGGTACATGCCCTTGACCAGAATCGTACCTGGCCAGTAGAGTCCACAGGCCGACTCTATTCACTGAGCCGAACCTGCTAGGGCACACTTGAACTTTTAAACTGGCCGGGGTCCTCCGCCCGCTCCTCAGCTGCCTGGTGCCCCTCCCAACGGTGACACCCCACCCGTCTGCTGGCGTCTGTACAGACACTCCACTTTGCATCCGACTCAGCAGACCTGTCTCCTGCTAGAATGCTACCCAGGGCAGGGTACATTTGCCCTGGCTCCCGCTCCCTTATAGTGTCCAGAGCTGGTCCCTGCTCAGACCTTAGGCAAGTCACCTAACTCTCTGAGACTGTCTTTTTCCACGACATTGGAAGGAGATAGTGTCTGTGAAACAGGACCAAACAGGCTAATGCACACAAAAGAACTTCAGAAGCCGTCGGGTGTGGCCGGAATGATTTGCTTATGGTTGATTTATTTAACATGTCTTACCCTTCACAGAAAGCACCTTTCAGAAGTCGGTCTATCTGCGGCAATTCCCTCCTGTGGAGGGAGGTCAATTCGGGGTCCAGAGGCTGCTCCGCAGCACGTGCTCAGCCACTTGCTTCACCCATGCTTTGAAGCTGGCCTTGAGGATTGGTCAGGAAACACTTAATTTCTGTTTTGTACAAGCTTGGATTCTGGACCTGCAGATCTTATTGAGATGTCCCTTAGGTATTGCTGTCACATCAGTTATTTATCCAGTCCGGTTTTTGCTTTTCTTGTCATGCATTTCTCTGGGAAAAAGAAAGTAACTAGAAACATTATTGATGATAGCTCCCCAAACTGACAAGGTGCCATCGGACATTTTAATGAGGGCCAGTTTGGGCCGTGACCTCAGGACTCTGCTGATTCTCAGACGATGTTGATCTGATCCCAGACACTTGAAATGTCCAATCGAGAGGGCTCGTAGCACCTTTTGACAGAGAACTAAATATTCTGGAACCAAGCCACATGGCCATGAATTCGCCATGGGCCCAGTGGCACGTGGGATGAATGGCATAGCATTTGGGAGGTGGAAAGAAACAACATTTACCATAAAGAGCCTCCTACCCAAAGATATCGACTCCTTGCTGGAGACCCGTTTGCCAGCCAAGACTTGGGGGTCCACATATCTGCCTAATTAGAACATAAACGCACAGAAGATACCAGTCTCTTCTCAACCAGAAGGTGAAGTTTTATACTAGTAGCTGGTTTAATGTTCTTACTGACTATGAATGGTCATAGTCTGCAGCCCTAGGTGACATTGATATTTCAGAACTCCAAACGCAGATAATAGTCAAACTGTATTGAACTGGATTTGCCTCTCTTTGATTCTGTGGGCGTGGCAGGTCCCAGAGGGCCTTGGTCATCTTGGTGACTCGTAGTGGTCTGAGCCCAGCCGCGGGGGTACAAAGCGCCAAAGAGTAGACCCCGTTTTCCTCCTGGCCCTTCGACACACTAGAGAATTTTGTTTTCTTTACATTAAATATCTGATACCAACTCGCTCATGTTTTGGTTGCTTCTCACACAAGCAGAAGGCAGATTATAAAACAATTTGTCTCTTTTTGCTGTTTTCTGGTGGTTTTAATTTTGCACAGAGGAGAACTTAGAGCACCCTTTGGGAGCTTAAATCAAGTGCTTGCCCTTGAGTGGTTCTGGAGCCGTCCTACCAAATGGTGAATTTGTTCAGTTTATCTTGTATTCTTCAAAGACAATTTCAAGAAGTTGTAACAGTTCACACGGGTGAGGTTGCTGAGTGATTATTTTTTTGCAACTGCATAAACAACTTTGACTGGAGGGACATTAAAACAGTCCTTACAACTGTATTCCTTATGTTCAAAAAGTCCGGTAGAGACATGGAAGCTAAAATTAGATACAAATAAAATTTCTAGAGATGAAAACTACAATGTGTGAGATGAAAAATACACTGGATGTGATTAAAGGCAGATTAGATATTGAAGAAAAGATTAGTGAATTTTAAGATATAGCAGTAGAAACTTATCCAAAATGAAACAGAAAGGATAAATTAAAAAGAAAGTGGAAAGAGCATGAATGAGCTGTGGATAACTTCAGGTGGCCTAATAATGTGTGTAATTGGATTCCCTAAGGAAGGAAGAGTTAACACAATATTTGAAGGAATAATGACTGCACAGTTTTCAAATTTCATGAAAACTATAAGCCCTTAAATCCAGAAAGCTCCATGAAGCCCAGCACAAGAAATATGGAGAAAACTAAGCCAAAGCACTTCACAATCCAAATTTCTCACGATCAGTAAAATCGTAAAAGCAGCCAGAAACAGGCGGATGAACAAACATGAGGGTGACGGCAGATTTATTGTCAGAAACCATGGGAGTGAGAACACAGTGGAGCACATCTTTAGAGTAAGTGGGGAGGGCCGGGCAGAGGAAGCAAACTGCCAACCAATGAGAATATTTCTCAAAACTGAAGGCCAAATAAAGCCTTCTTCAGACACACAGTGACTGAGAGACGTCGTCTTAGTTGAACTGCACTGTAAGAAATGTTGAAGGAACCCCTTAAGGGAGAAGGAAAAGGCTGCCAGAAGGACACAGGAGCCTGTCCAGAGCCTGAAGAGCGCTGGGCGCCATGACTACGTTGGCGACCGAGTTCCCTCTTATTATTTCAATGTCTTTAAAAGATAATTGACTATTTCAGCCAAAACAATAACCATGTAGGGTGGGATTTGTAACCTGTGTAACAGTCAAATGTATATATTAAGAGAATAAAGACTGGAAAGAGGGAAGTGGAAATATGTGATTATAAATGTGTTATACTATATGTGAAATGATTTAACAGCATGTGAAGAGACTGTGTTAAGTGAAACCCTGAAAGCAACCACTGACAGGCTCGAGACTTCAATAAGTGATAGAACAAGTAGATGGATGGTCAGTAAGGATAGAGGAACCTTGGAACAATACCATCAATTTGCAAAGAAAATATATTTATCTCGCTATTTCTTACAAACATTCTTACTGGACAGCCCTCCAGTTGTGCTTGTTGGTATTTTACCTAATTGAGTTGAAACCACGTTCATACAAAGACCTGCGCACGAACGTTTGTAGCAGCTTATTCATAATTGCCCCAACTTGGGAGCAGTGGAGATGCCTTTGACTAGATTAATGGGTAAATGGATTATTATTTAGCAACAAAAAGAGATGCGCTATCAGGCCGCAGAAGGACATGGAGGGGCCTTATATCAGTATTCTAAGTGAAGGAAGCCAGTCTGAAAAGGTTATAGACTGCATGATTGCAGCTGCATGACATTCTGGAAAAGGCAAAACTACAGAGACAATAGAAAAGTTAGTGGTCGCCAGGAGGAGGGATGGAGGGGATGTTTTAGGGCAGTGAATCTATTGTGTACAGCACAGTAATGGTGGACACTTGACATTATTAAAACATTTGTCAAAGCTCATGGAACTGCACAACACAGAGTGAACCCGAATGAAAACTATGAACTTGAGTTGGTAAAAATGAAATAAATGAAAACAACAACAAAAATATGGAAACGTTGAAAAAACATAGTTTGTTACATGCCAATCTTACCCCAATAACGCTGTTAAAGCCTGTCAGATTGGCTGAGCTGCACCTTCTGTGACAACGTGGCAACCTCTGAGCTAGCAGGTAGGTCCTGCGGTTTTGCCCCCTTGTGCATAGACGCGGCCTCTCCTTCCTGCATTGTACAGCCGCCTCCCGTGGCCTCTGCAGCCGGAGGGAGTGTCGCTTGCTGTTTAGTCTCAAAATGATGCACGTAAGGCTTTGGGTCATTTTCTGATGTTTTTAGTGTGTCTGACCCCCTCTCTGTAGTGGCATCCACTTTTGAAAATCAGCAACTAATGATGGGTGTTACTTGGGAGGCCAAAGGTCTGCATTCTGATTCCCGTGATGCCGATAACTGATCTTCAGGTTTGGGGCAAGTCTCTTGCTTCACCATGGCAGACCTCAGCTCCTTCATCTGCACAGTGGGTGGGTTTTCCTGCGACTCTGTCTGGCCCCTTCCAATTTCTGTCGGTAGTAAGCCTTGTCACACTTTTATATGGAGGGGGATGTGTGGGATGTGTGTATACTGCATCCCAGGGCGCTTGGCGCAGCAGCCCTATTGCAGGTAGGGGCACCGGAGACCCTCCACACAGTCCCTCTGCCTCCGGTTGTGGGTGGAACCCTGAGTCCAACTTGCTCCAGGCCGGCTGCCCAGGGCTGGGGTCAGGCTGTAGCTGCTGCCCTCAGCATTGTTCTTTTTCAGCCTTTCATGCATCCCAGCCCTGAAATCTCTCTTGGCTGAGAGAACCTCCTCCATCTGCAAAAAAAAAACAACAAAACAAAAAACAAAAAAAACGCCCACAGAGCAAAGTTCTGGGTGTTTTCTTAGCCCAGAACTGAGAGGTGGTCCATGGTGTGAGGGTGAATTCAAACGCTAAGGCTGAGAGTTGGACGATTTTTCTAGTAACTGAGCCTCCTGAGAGCATCTAAACATGTTTTATGTTCGATTGGTTAAGTGTACATTTTGAGATAGAAAATATCCTCTAGCTGGTTCTTGTTCCACGAGCCTAACTTACCTTTAAAATTCTTTAAGGACCCTGGGATGTAATTGACTGAGAAGCTCTGTTTGGTCTGAATGGGGTCACGGTGATCCAGTCCTCAGACTGGATATCAAAATCGAACGGTGCTGTGAGCACGGCCAGGGGCCTCTTTCCTCTGTAACTTTCGGATGCTCTTTCTGATGTTCCATTTGTCCGAGAGCAGGACAGAGGATCTGCTTCTCTGATCGCTCGTGGGCTCCTGCGGCCACTTCCTCAACCTCGCGAGCAACAGTTTAAAAATTAAGCCCCATGCAAAGCAACTCACCCAGTGTTTGTGTTTGATCTTTTTCTTAGGACTTTGTTTAGAGAAGTTGCCTGTTTCCTCTTCTACCAGTAACCTCCACGCGGACAGGGAACAGGAGGTCATCACCTGCTATGAGAAAGCGGGGGACATCGCGCTCCTGTACCTCCAAGAGATAGAAAGGGTGAGTGAGGACCGTGCATTTGTTCCAGTGGGTACTTAAAAAAAATCAAGTCAAATTGTGGAGGACTGTGGTCAACCTCCGGAAAGCCCTCGGCTTGTTCGCCTCTGGGCGCGAGGCTTTCCTTACTCTCCCTGACGCCGAGGAGAATCTGGTGGCGACCCTGGCGCCTCGTGAGCACAGACGGGTCAGTGCTGGGGAGGCACTTGGACACGCTCTGAGCAGAAGTGACGGGGTGCCTCTGCTCATGCCCTTCCACCCCGAAGCTGGCTACTGTGTCCGCTCTCCTTCGCAAAGTGGGTGGATCTTCACGTGTCCGTGGTGGACTCTGTGCCAGCACCGTGTTCATCTGGGTTTGGGAGGCTTTACCTCGAAGGCTCGGCCGGAGGTCTGCCGGGGACTCTCAGCCGACCTGCTCGGAGCAGGTGTGTATCCCCTGAGACCTTGGGGGCGGCTTCTCCTCAGAGTCCCTGGTTTGCCTGTCGTGTGGGGAATGGAGACCAGCAGCTAACAGGGGGACACCTGACCAGGGAGTGAGTGGGCAAGAGACCCCGAGCCCACGCCCTCGGGCAGGGGGCGCTGGAGAAGGATGGGCCAGGGAGGTGTGCGTCGCTTCTAGTGTAGAAGGATCTCTGTCGTTGGCTCTGCTCGTGCCTAACTAAGCTCCTTCACTTCTCAGCCTCAACATCCCCATCTGTAAAAGGAGCATAATAATGGCTCCTACTTCACGGTGTTCTTGTGGGGATTGTGAAAGGTCATGTAAATAAGGCACTGAGCCCAGGATTCTTCTTTTTTTTTTTTTAAATATATTTTATTGATTTTTTACAGAGAGGAAGGGAGAGAGATAGAGAGTTAGAAACATTGATGAGAGAGAAACATCGATCAGCTGCCTCCTGCACATCTCCTCCTGGGGATGTGCCCGCAACCCAGGTACATGCCCTTGACCGGAATCGAACCTGGGACCTTTCAGTCCGCAGGCCGATGCTCTATCCACTGAGCCAAACCGGTTTCGGCACAGCCCAGGATTCTTGAATGAATGTCGCTTGTTTTTACTAAACTCTGCCCCCAGCAGAGCTTTCTGGAGTCTAACGAAGGCTCAACAAGGGTATTTCCCCTTCAGACCCCGAGATGTATCCTGCGAGGTATTTTGAAATGATTAGAAATCCTCTGAGTCTTTGAAAATAACCATGATCTTGTTTCCCATCATTTTCATAGGTCCTCTGTCTCTGTGAGGATTAGAATAGAGAGGGACAACCAAGTCAGGGTTTGTTCTTGTTATTTTATAAGTGTACAGACTGGAAGTGATTTCTTCATAAATAATGTGTTTGATGAGGATCAGAATTGCCTTGTAGGAGGCGGGAAGAAGAGGTGGAAGCACAAGAAAGGAGGGGGGTGGGTGGTGGAGTGACGTTTAGCCTGGCCTCCACCAGAATGGACTCTCAGCCACGGCTGGGCACATCTGGGAATTCAGGAAGACCCCTGGCCATTTTGCCAAAGTGTTCTATCCGAAGGCTGCTATGAGGAAGGGTTTTTGTTTGTTTGTTTGTTGTTCGAAAGTTACGATTGATCTTTAGAGAAATGACCATGCAGCTTGCTTTCAAAGTCACGTGGTTTTCCCTGCCTGCCTCCTCGAGAGCCGGGCTCCCAGCAGGGAAACTGCTGACCCGGCTGAGCCGTTCTTGTGGGCCCCACAGCCCTCGCCTCTCCGGGCCCTCATTTTGCACCGTCTTTGTCCAGCGGCTGCCCAGCCCTATCCTGGAGGGGCTGCCTTCTCGGGCGGGAGGAAGGAGGTTCATCTGTTACCCGTGTCTTTCATGGCGTGGGAATGGGCAAGTCTGGATGTACTTCCTGTCCTGTTCGTTTATAACCACCCGCTCACCACTGGATTCTTTAGCCAGGCTGTCGAGGAGACCCATAGGATATAAAATAATTTTTTGGTGGTTTTGGGGAAATGGTGATCATAGGACATTAGGTTTTGAGAAGAAAATGCCCAGAAGGGGAGAGCCCAAGTGCATGGAGGAATTTGGGGCCAAAGCTAGAATTAGAACTAGCTTTTTTCTTTACCTAATTCAGCACTTACTCGCTTCCCTGTCCCAGGCTACTGTGGTTTCCCACACCCTTATATATAGAAAATGCTCACCAAGTATTTGGCCAGGCGAACCCTGGTTCTTAGTAGCGTGGGGAGGCAGCCTCAGTCCAGGGTCCAGTCTCAGGGTGTGTAGACGACTTTCACGTTTCTGGCTCGATTTTCCAGTCTGAGTTTTCCTTCCTGGGAAAGCACTTTGAGCCTCCCCAGATCCAGCAAGTCGAGAGAGTAGCAACGAGAGAGATTGAGTGAACCAGACATCTGTTTTGACTGTAGTGGGTGCTCAAGAAGCGATCTGTTGATGGATGAGAAGTCTAGAGGAGAAATGACCTTCCGTAAGTGACCTTCGGGCTTAGTGAAAGTTCAAGGGTTTTTATGAGACAAGACAATGAGGATACCCGCTTGGACTTAAAATTTTTTTTTGAACTTAAATGACTTGAGAATTATGCAAAATTGAAAACAGAAATTTCAAGGAAATAGCATCTGAAGCAAGTCCAGGGCTGGGGCAGGCTTGGGCGAGTAGTGCTTTGATTTTCTGTGTAGGCAGCTCTTGTAAGTAGAAAACGCCACATGCTCTGTCCCTGTGTTGGTTCTGCCGGACCAAGGCAGTCCGTCCCTCAGTGATTTCCCCTCATTTCCCAGCCATTCTGTAGTGAAGAAACTTCTATTTGCCAGGACCTTTGGGCATTTTCCTTATCAGTTGGCTCTGAACTCCATGCACTGGCAAGAATAAAATTGGGGGAGAACTTTTGAGGACAGGTGGAACGTCGTGGCCAGACTTTTCCGTTTGGGAACACTGGGTTGTAATTCCCAGGCAGCTCTATTCTCCGAGCTTCCCTAAAAGTGGCTATGTCCAGTGATGTTAGAGGTGTCTGCTCCCTGAAGGTAGGGACTCTTCAGGGAGGGGCTGATCTTGGCTTCCCCTGGAGCTACCTTAAGCTGTGAGAGGCAGCGGAGCACAGCGGCCAAGCGGCTGCTGGCATTGGGATCTTAGCTGTGGAACTTGGGCGAGTTACTCAGCCTCTCTGTACAGTCTCAGAATCCTCATTAGTAAAATAGCAATAATAATTGCTAGAGCATTGCTGTGAGGATAAACTGATTTCACTCATGTTCTTCCCAGTCACTCTCTGTGCCTGTGTCACCTGACAGTGGAATCTGTCCTAATCTTAGGAGATTTCAGATATTTAGATAAAAATCTGGAGTATTATAAACACACTGTTTTATTTAAAATGTTAAAGAATTTTTAGGGGAATGTTAATGGGAAAAATTACTTTCTTTTTCTTTAAAAAAAATATATATATATTGATTGATCTCAGAGAGGAAGGGGAGAGGGAGAGAGAGATAGAAATACCAGTGATGAGAGAGAATGATTGATCGGCTGCCTCCTGCATGCCTCACACTAGGGATGGAGCCCAAAACCCGGGCATGTGTCCTGACCGGGAATCGAACCATGGCCTCCTAGTTCATAGGTTGACGCTCAACCATTGAACACCGCCTTTCTTTTTCTTGTGTGGAAGATAATGGGACGACATTCTGCCTGGAGTCCCTATGTGATATCTGGGTTCTGGACCTCTGTTCACCCCTGACTGTTTGACCTTGGTCCAGTCACTGCGTCTAGCTTTCCATTTTCATGGTGGGTCTGATAACTGCCTGACTGGTCTGAGGCTGGAGAACTCGTGAGTCTCTGTGTCTTTAGCTGGGATGCAAGGAGCTTCCCACGTGTTATTCTCTGCCCCCCAACCCCCCACCCTGTTCCTGATGTGGAGGCAGAGCCAAGGAAAACGTGAATACACAAAAGCCGTGGTCATTAAATATTTGTTCAGTATTGTCCTTGTTATTTTAGGGTTACAGAGACATCTATTAATGTTTTTCTCTGATAATTTGTTCTCTAAAGGGGAATAAAAAATAGCTCTAACATTGTGTACATACAATAATTTAATCAAACAAATGGAATTAGAGCAGATAGAATTAGAAAGGACACAGGATGGCCTTGATTCGTTTACCTGCAGGTGGTGGCATCATGCCAACAGCAAATAATGTTATTTGCCCCGCAAGGAGCTTCTGCTGGTGCCGTGACAGGAATAAAGATGACTTCATCCTTGACTCTCCCAGCGCGAGCCCTGCGTTTGGCAAGTGAAATCATGTCCTTGTCCTTCGCAGGCATCAGCCCACCAGCTGGTGCTCCTTCTCGAGCAGGGGCTGTGCCAGGGCGGAACCCTACCTTCTGCTGACAGTTCATTCCTTCACACCCTCCAGCAAAGGAGTTGCTGCTAAATTACGGGACGTCCACAGGCCTGCGTGGGGCTGTTTCAGCGCTGGGGTTTTGAAAGAAACAACTGGGCCCCAACGTTGTAGGGTCCGGCCCAGATTTCCTCTGCTCACCAAGGAGCCGCCCAGCGGTCAGCAGGGCCGTTGTTATGCTGTGGTTATGATGTCCCGCCTCGGGAAGAATGTGCAGTGACATGGCTGAGGTGTTGGATTCGGAACTGGATTAGACTAAAGTTACTGTGTCTTGAATTCAAACCAGATGTCCTGGGACAAGTGCTCGGTGCAGCCGTGAGAAAGGCAGACCGTCACTCTGGAGGTCCACGGGGCTGTGCTGTTGGCTTTCAAATGGGAGACGATAGCAAAGGACAGAGCCTTCCTTCCCATCCCTGCCTTTTCACTGAAGCCGCAGCAGCGGGTCACAGTTCAAAGCTAGGCAGCGTATCTGAGTGAACACTGCCTTCAGAGAAGGTCAGGAATGACGGGCGGCCGTGTGCTCCGACTTGGAGGCTGCCGTCTGAGTAGCTGGAGAGGAGGCTGCAACATCCTTAAAGCTGCCTTAGAAAAGTCTGGAAAAGTTTCATTTTAATTGTTATATATGCTCAGTCAGTCTTTGCCTTCATAATTGTATAGCATTAAAGTATTTTTAACCTGTGTTTTTTCACTCAACATTATATCAGGACCTGGAAGTGTTTTCAAGTTGTATCATAGTTGTGTCATAGGGTGGGCTCTATGGTATAATTAACTTACTGTCAGGTGTAACCGCTTGTTGGGAATAATGCTGCGATGGGAACTTCCTCAGATAGTGTTGTCCTTTGCTTCACATTGTTTCTGACGGGCAGGTCTCCAGAGTGGGGTTATGTTTTAACATTTTCGTTACTACATACTGTGCCCACTTGCTCTCTACAAGTCAGGCTAAGCTCCTCTACCTTTGGCAGTGCAGGAGGGGAGTGGTTTTGTGCAATCTTGACAGGCTTGCTGTACAAAAGTCATTTTGCTGATTTGCTAGGTGAAAATGGTCCTTGCAGTTTTAGTTTTTGCATGTCTTGGACTATCAGACAGGTTGAATTATTTTCATCTATTTTTTTACTAGCTGTCTCTTTTTTTCTTCTTTTTTATTGCAATACTAGTGGCCCGGTACACAGATTCATGCACATTGAGAGGAAATTAATTAGAAGAAATATTTTAATATCGCTATTCGCCCTTTCTCTATAATAGAAGTGTCAACCAAATTCACGATCGACAATGACAGATTGAAACACACGTGTGCGATTGGCGCCAGCGAGAGCTTTATATGTATCGCGCATGTGCAAGTCAACGTTTATTTTTAAATTGCCAGTGCGTGTCATATGTACCTGCTGGCCAGTCGGTTGGATGAACGGCCGGTCAGCCACTTAGCTTTTTATATAAATAGATTATAAGAAGGTGATATGAAGTATGAAATATGAATACTGTATCTTAATTTCCTCATCTTTACTGTGAATCAATAGATACTGTATAAAGTTAAAATATGTAGGATAAAAGAATCACCTGCTTTCTCTCATCTCTTTCACTGCACATGCACACACACACACACACACACACAATATGAGATATTTTAAACTTTAGAGAGACCTCTTATGAACTATGTGGGAAAAAAACCACATTTTTCTTTAAAGTTGAGTGATTACTTTGGTCACACTTTAGTTTCTTCTATCAGTTTTCATTAAAATTACATGTAATGGTTTAAATTTGAACACACACAGAACACAACCTCAGTTTCTGCAAAATGATTTTTATCTTTCTCTCCTGATAACAGAGATATCTGGACTATCAATCAGTGCTAACTGGTTATTTCTGTGGTAGAATTTTGAGATGATTTTAAATTTTATACTATACTGGATTGTTTTGCTTTAAAATACTCATGGCATTCTTTGACATTAACAACTATCCTCAAAAGCCCAGGAAGGATCATTTTTAAAGGTGTCAGAGCTGGACCTCCACATGGAAGTAGTTGGATATATGAGTCTGGAATTCAGAGGGCAAGTCTGCATTAGGGATGATAAATGTGAGAGTTGGCAGCATGTAGCTGATTTTTGAAGCTCAGAGGGATGCATGAAGTCATCTTGAGAGAGACTTAAGGGAGAGGGGACAAGTGCTCAGGTCCCCACTGTGTGCATCTCCATCACTCGAGGAGGAAGGGTGGGGGAGGGGCCTGCATTCGAGCCAAAAACACCCATGCCTTTTGAGGTGGGAGGAACACCTACCTGTTAGCACTTGCAGATGTCGTGAAGCAGCCAGGCAGTTGTGATAAGATGCTGGGATGCAGTGCAAATTCAGGGGTTGCCCACTGGGTTTCATTCCAGGACATATTGTCCATTTGGGTGCCTCCTACTTTTCTTTTCCCCAAACCTTGCAAGTTAGAGAACTAGCGGTTGCTTCAACTCCACTTGGAGAGTAAGTTCAAGACCTCTAGAATATTTGGGGGTTTGACTAACATCTGGGTCTTCAAAGAGCTCCTGACTTCCAGTAGATGCGGTCAGTGTGTTTAGAGAGCATTTGTATGGATTTTTAAAAAATACGTTTTTATTGATTTCAGAGAGGAAGGAAGAGGGAGAGAGAGATAGAAACAATGATGAGAGAGAATCATCGATCGGCTGCCTCCTGCACCCCTCGCCCCCTACTAGGGATGGAGCCCGTAACCCGGGCATGTGCCCCGGCTGGAATCGAACTGTGAACTCCTGGTTCATAGGTTGATGCTTAGTGCCTATGCCAGCTGGGTGTATAGATTTTTAATGAGCCACAGCGGCTTCTGTTGCATGAGTGCTGTATTTGGCTTGTGAGTTTAAAGAGAGTGGCCTCTGTGTACATCACTGTGACCCACTCAACTTATAATCCTGTCTCCTGATTAGTAGGGTGTCTTTCCTGCAAGGCTACAAACCTAAGCTTTTAAAGCCTCCTTATCTGTTGACAAGAGGTCAAGTGCGGGAGACTTGATGCTTAGGTTGTTTTTCTCAACTTGCCCCTTGAGAACAGCCAACTGCTGCCCAGCCCACAGGCCTCAGGCCAGTGCCAGTCACAGCACTTCTCAGCCCTTTCTGAGCTCGTCAGGCTCATGTGGGGCTGCAGCCGCATCTGCCAGCCAGTGCGTGACCTTGGCCTCTGGTGGGCGATGACTGTTTCTGGCCGTTGCTGGGACCTGCTTCTGTGCCATTCCGCCTCTCTGTCAACATCCTGGCATTCAGAGCCACTCCGGCTCGAATGCTTCTCCTGGCACCAGGCACGCATCAGCGTCCTTCACGCCTCAGCCCCCAGTGCCAGGAGGGCCACACCTGTCCCCAGGTTGCTTGGTTGCCTCCTGTCTCTCAGTCGTCTTCTCTGTTTTCCTGATCCTGGCACATCTGCACCAGGGCCTTTGCACAGATGTTTGCGTTTTCCAGTTGTGCACTGCATTTAGCGATAGGGTTTGAAGGACGTAGACTTGGATGTGGATCTGATTAGTTTTCCGATTTTCTCCCCTTCTAGGTAATACTTACTAATATTCAAAACAGAAGCCCTAAGCCTGGCCCTGCTCCCCACGATCAAGAACTAGGTTTTTTCCTAGAAACAGGACTTCAGAGAGCCCATGTCCTCTATTTCAAAAATGGGTAAGCCTTCTTTATTTTTTCATCAAGGTCCTCAAGAAGAGTAGAGAGCCTTGTAACACTGTCTTCAGTTTAGTTAGTATAACAAAACTGTTTAAAATATGAACTATAATTGGAATTTTTTTTTAAAAAAGAATGAACACAGGCTCTTTTTTCTCTCCTCACCTGGCTCTCTCAGTTTCCCATGAGATTTGAAGGTGGGAGGAGAGGGTGGGGGGCTCCTGTGTGAGTCTGGGTCACAAGTGTGGAGCGCCAAGCCCAGAGGGGGGTCTGATGGGAGCCGCGCTTTATGCTGCCTTCCCAACAGGGGACCGGGACTGCACAGCCCCCTCCCCGCCCTTCGTTAGGGGAAAAGGGAATGAACGGGAAACCCTGGCACACTGGCTCATCTTCCTCGGAATGGCTGATCAGTTCAGAGAACCCAATTTGCCAGGTCTCTGACGGTTTTCTTTTTTTAAATATGTCTTTATTGATTTTAGATAGATGAAGGGAGAAGGGAAAAGAGGTAGAAATATCAATGAGAGAGAAACATGGATCACTGACTCCTGCACACCCCCTACCGGGGATCAAGCCCGCAACCGGGCATGTGCCCTGACCAGGAATCGAACCCCGATCACCTGGTTTCTAGGTCCACGCTCAAACACTGAGCCACACTGGCCAGGCTCAGACAGTTTTTATGAAAGTGAGCGTGGCTGTGATGCCACACAAGAACGTTTTCTACCTGAGCTGCCTTTGAAGAGGGTCTGAGAGCCTGAATGTAAGGGAGAGAACTCTCTAATGCACTTGATGTTTGTTTTCTGTGTTGCTCTTATGAGAAATGCCATGATTCTGTTCCGAATCTCTTCAGCTGTCCCTTGTTTTGACATTATGCTGCAGGATAGATGTGCATGAAGACCAACAGTAGGTATCGGTTCCTCGTAGCTCCTGCTGGGCTGTGCATGGAGGCCCAGAGGCCTGTTCCCTTCCTCTAGGACGAGGCCCAGCCTCTGGATACATGAACAATGGAGTTGCTCCCTCTTCATTGTTACGAGCTTCAAACCTTGGGGCGCAGCTCGTGGAAGTGGGATTCCATCTTCCTCATGGCCCAGAGCCACACACATCCAATGTCCACTGGCCTATTTCCCAGAGCCTGTTAAACTATGGGCAAGGCCTGCTGTGCTCTGAGGGCCACTGGCTCAGATTGGCATAGTTCACACCAGACACCCCAAGGTTTGGAATGGCTTGGTGGCTTTGGCACTAAGATATGCTCAAATTGGATCTCATCTTCCATTGATTGAGATTGTCTGAGCGATGGTGCATGCCCTCTAAGCTGAGTTTTGCTGTTTTACTAGTAGATAGAGGGAGAAGGGAGGGAATGTGGAATTTTTTTTCTAGTGGTCTGTTTTTTCTCCCATTTTCACAATAAATGGTGGTCATCACAGAGGGCCCCCCCACCAATACCCTCCTTCCCTCTAACCTGTGAGCTGTGTGGTGGATACGCAGTTTCCTGGGGGCTCTCGGGGGGCCACACCCACCCCTTCCATGGAAAATACTTTGTGTGAGATTGACAAGGATGGGCTGGGTAACACGTTTTCATCTCCGAAGGCTGTTTGTTGAGGAGCAGCAGGGCCACTGGGCTCTGACCTCCTGCCATGAGACACGGCTGCCCGCTGAGCCCAGCTGAAGAGTAATGAGTCTGAGAGGTGTGTTATGTATCACGAGATGATGGGTTACATGCCGGGAATTGCTTACTGGCTCATTTCTCATTTTACCCAAGTTCAAGGGGGTTCCCACTGATGTGGCCAAAGTTAAGGGACTGCTCAACTTGGAAGCCTTTGCTTCTCTTTCCTTGTCCATGCCCTTCTCTCTGGGCTCTGAAGACCCATTGCGATGGCATTGGGCCAGCCACTCCACAGTGTGCCTGCGAGGGCAGTGTTCGGAAGGCTGGGCTGTGCAGCAGTGACGAGGGGTTACTTTTGGGGGAGGTGGAGGCCAAGGCCAGTCTCAGGACCACAAAATATTCACGGAAGGAGAGAAATCTGTGGGAAGTTTTGGTCAAGCCAAGTGCCATCAGGGTTCCTCAGGGCCCAAGGGCCACACCGGGGGTCACTTGTCAGTGGCCGCCTACAGGCAGCATCCCTGAGAGCAGAGGCAGATGGGGCAGCTGCTGGTGCCTCCCCTGGCTCCATCTGCTGATGTGTCTGCTCCGTGCTTGTCTCGCACCTTTTGATTTTCTGCACTTTAAAAACGGGCATCTGGGAGCATGTCGTGGTCAGGGTCTGACTGATTCCCAGGGACAGGGAAATGCATTAGACAAGAGTTTTGCCCTAAGAGGCAGAAATGGATAAAGCACATCTGTTTCTTTAAAAATATACTTAAAGATATTCGGTTTTTTGGTTGTCATCCCCGAGGATTTAAGGAATTGTAGTAATCACTTTTATTCTTTCATAATTTCCCATCTTTTTCAAGAGTGAGCACCAAACTAGTGACCTTGAGTCTCCTTCAGAGAGAACCTGACCCCTGGACCAGTCCCTAATCCCTAACCCCTCCTAATCCCTCAGACCCCAGGGATTGTGTACCAAGCACTTGGCCTTCATCGTCCTTGCTCCTCATGGTGGCATCTCGTTCATGTCCTTTGCCACCTTTGAGGTCGGCAGTATAAGTAGCACGGCCCCTGTTTTACACACGGCGACCTGACTGCGGGTTCAGTCCGTTTAGCACTGCACCCCTGCGGCCACTCCGTGCGGAGGGGCTTGGTTGGACCCTCAGACAGTGGCTTTGTCCAGCGCCTGCCTTCTGTGAGGGAGCGCTTGGGCGCTGGTGCGAGACCCCCCAGGGGATGGTTCCCAGCCTCCGCTGATTGGTGTTTTCTTGCCAACTTTCCCTCATGCCTCATCTCCATGCCACAGATCACCTGTTTCTCCTTTCCTCTCCTGGTCCCTCTGCTCCCCCTTTTCCTCACCCTCTCTTCCCTTCCTCCCAGCCCCGGACTCCTTTCTGGTTGCTGTCCACCCCAGTGTCCGGGCGGGGCTGACTTGGAACACACTCACATCTGCTTCCAGCTGTGTCTCTTCTCCCTCCGGGTGGCAGCGGCAGGCCTATTAAGGATGAAAAAAAAGTCCTGCTCAGGCTCTGCAGAGGGTGAAGTCAGAGAGCTGTAGCCTCAGAGGACCAGGACGGCTGCCTCCGAGGGTCTCGCCTTGCCTCGCCCACGGCAGGCACTGGGCTCGGGCAGCAAGGGCCCTGGGGCCAGAGGCCTGGGTTTGGGACCAGCGCTTCTCCTCACCAGGCAAACGTTTCTTTATCTGCGAAATACGGCTAACCCCACCTACTTTAGAGCCGTGGCGAAGCACAGATAAGAAAACGCATGAGGAAACACCGGGGAGGCATTGGGCAAACAGCAAGGGTCAATGGTAACTTCCCACGTTGGCGTTGCCCGCTGACCTTCCAGGGGGACGTGGGACCAGGTGAAGGTCAGGTTGCAGCGGAAGAGGAAGCTCACGAAACAGGCACCCGTCACTCATTGCACTGCTGAGCCTCGCACTACCAGTGTTCAAGGAGCGGCACTTGTTCAGGCGGCTGGTTTAAGCGGGCGCTGCTGACGATGCGTAACAGTTAGCTAGGGTAACACCTGATAACAGTATTCAGAGGGGGCGCTGACCGGGCTGACGCAGTAACATTGGATGTTATTTGGGCGGGAAAACGACCTCAGCGTGGGGATCCCCTCAGCCTGAGAAGGAGAAATGTCACACACACACACACACACACACACACACACACACACACACTCACACACACACACTCACACACACACACACACACCGTGGGTCTTTGCAGCCAGAATTGCCAGAGAAGCGTGGGTCTGGGAGGCCACTTACTTCCTGCGAGTCTTGATCTCAGTGTCACTTTCTCGAGGGCCCTGCCGAGCACCCCATGTAAGCAGGTGCCCTCTGTTACCTGCTCTCACTGCACACATTCCTTTCCCAGTACTGACTACGATTCGTAACTCTGTACATTGGTTTACTGGTTCATTATCTGTCTCCTTTACTAGACTATCTCCTCCCTGAGAACCTGGGTTATGCTCCTTAAATTCACCAATGTAGTACCAAGCACAGTTCTTGGCAGGTAGCCACACTCAATCAATACTTGTTGGACGACTGAGCAAACCTACTATGTGCCAGGTCCTGTGCTGAGAGGCTTACATACCCTGCAGGGTGTGAGGAGGCCAGTCTGCTTGGAGTGAAGGTTTATATAGAAGTCTGGGGATTTCTTGAGACTTGGTTAGATGGAGTGGGGCCAAGGAGAGGACTGGATTTGGAAATGGGGCTATCAAGGATTTGCCGTTGGATGGGTTATGTTTGAGATGCCTATGAGATGCATAGCTGAGTGGAATTGTTAACTAGGACGATGTATGAGCACAGAGGGGAGGTTGGAGCTTGAGTTATAAATCAGGAGTTTCATCACATTGGCCTGGATGAAATCAATAAGGGACAGAGTGTAGCGAGGGAAGCAAAGACTGCCCAGGACCCAGCAATAGTCGGATGTTGAATAAAGGGGAGGAACTTGTGGAGGGGCTGCCTGAGGTCAGAGGGACGCCATGAGGGTGTGTCCCCGGAAAGCCTACAGGGGAGGATGTGCCGGGAGAAGGAAGGGACCACGTCTGTGTTGAATGGTGCTGTGATATTAATAAGGGCAAAGACCAGGGCATTGGAGTGGATAACATGGAAGGCATGTGACCTCGATAGACTTTTGGTGGATGGTTTAAGAGCAGAAGCCAGGTTGGGGAAAGAGAGGAGCAAATGAAACAGGAGGAAGTGGTGGCATTGTAGGTAAGTCATTTTCAATAAATGTTACTTCCTTGTCCATTTTAATTTCTAAGGTAGACTTCCTGCTGGAGGGATAGATGGTGGAAGACTGAAAACCAGGTTAAGGAATAGAGAATTTATCCTCCAGGTGTGGAGAGGCTAGTGGATCATGAGGCTGGGATATCAGGAAGGGCCCAGAATCGGGTGGTTCATTGGGCAGGAGTCCAGTGCCAGCAGTCATCTGTACCCTTTCAGTTGGCCGTGGCTCATTTTACTTGTTTTTTTTTTTGGTTTTTTTTGGCTAGTGGTGACATTCCGACCTGAGCAGTTGACTGAGAGGAAGATGGGGGTGATGGAGGATGTGTGGAGAGGGAGAGGGAGGGCCAGGGAGAGAGTCCGTGTAAGGGGACGACTTCCTTTACTGCAGCAGCTCAGGAGGGAAGCTCATTGAACAAGCTGAGCCTTGCAACTGGCCAGCCAGGGCCACCGTGGTGAGGCCACATGTCACCCAGGCAGTCATGCGTCTGGAAGATGTTGATCAGTGTAACTTACTGTGCTAAGCACTTCACATTTCCCTACTCAGGGAAATGTTTGTAATAGCTGAAAACCCAGGAGCTCAAATGTATGAGAGCACATTTGTTTTAGTTGCTGCCCTTTATAGATGAGGAATTGGGTCCAGAGGAATCAATGACATTCAATAGTCATTCGGTAATTTTTTTAAAAAGTCTCTATTCCCTTGTGCTTTTAAAAAAATGAACAGTAGCTATTAAAAATGTTTTTATTGATTTTAGAGAGAGGAAGGGAGAGGGAGCAAGAGAAACATCAATGATGAGAGAGAATCATTGATTGGCTGCTCCTTACATGCCCCCTCCTGGGGATTGAGCCTGCAACCCAGGCATCTACGCTACTGGCAATCAAACCATGACCTCCTAGTTCATGCGTTGACACTCAAACCACAGAGCAACACCAGCCGGGCTCATTCAATAAAGTTTTATCAAGAATCTCACTAGTTACACTGTTCTAAGTGGACAAGTCAGACAGTCCCTGCCCTTATGGGGTTGACATCTTGGTTGGGGAAATAGTCAATGAACAAGGCAATATGATTTACTCAGGGCCACACCACTGGTGGGTGCAGAGCTAGGACCTGCACATCTGCTGACACCAAGTTTAAGTTCTAACCACCCAGGCCACGTTGCCCACACTCAGTACTCTCTTCTTAAAAATGGAGTACTAAGTAGCATGGCTCCAAGGAGTGCATTCCACTCAGAGAATAAGAACTTTTAAAAGCCAGTCCAGATGTAATTATTTATGTCAGAAAAAGTGTCAGCCAATTTTCTCTGGTTTGTTTAAATGTATATTGGTCAGTGGCTCAGTTGGTTGGAGCATCGCCCAGTGTTCTAAATGTATATTGGTCTGGCTCATCCCTGAATGCCACCAGAACTTGAGTATGGAAACAAAGGAATCTTTGTCAGTGTTAATTCTGGATCTCCAAGACCACTTCCGGGATGAACCATGGGGGCCAGGTAATAGCTTTCAGGGCACTTCGTAAGCGCCAACACGTAGTGAGGGTTCAGAGTCCTGTGCCACCTGGAAGCGTTGTCAGTGTTCAGGAAGGCGGGTGGCTCCGTGATGGTCTGTCCTTGGCTTCAGCAGAAGCACGGGGAGGTCATTCTAGGCTCCCCAAGTGGAGGGGCGGGATGGGCGGGGCGGGCATCTGTGTAGTCCATTGTGTGCTCCCTACCGGAAGTTCAGTTTCCTTTAGCAAATAGTTGACCCCCTTTATCCACTCTGGTGCCCCCAGGGTCATTTTTTAACATAAGCAATGTTGCCTAGTAACATAATTGACATTATATCTTTATTAGGTTTCCAGGGAAACAGAATTGGAAAGTTAACCTAAAGGCCAAATTCTCAAGCAGAAGAGGAAAGGAACTTGTTAACCCTTTGTCCTCATTGTATTTTTTCCTGATATAACTTGTTTACTGTCTGTCTCCAATCACTGGAAAATAAGTTCCACTGGGGTAGAACTTTGTCTGTTTTATTTGGGGAGGGATCTGTATCTAGAGCAGTGTCTGGCGTACAGTTGGACATGAATGAATGAACGAACGAACGAACGAACGCATTTTCAGCTGAGATGCTGTGGCTCACAGATGCCTAGCAGTATGTTTTCTTTAAGTGTAGTTAATGCAACTTACATGTATTGAAAGCTATCTATGTTTATTGAACTCTGTGCTAGGCCCTGGGATGTAAGGATGAACAGAACCACCTGGACTGGCTTCATGGGGCCTGCTGCTCTGATTGCTGCTTCTTGGTGGGAAAGAGGGAGAATGTCACCGACCATCTAGGTCTTCTTGCATATGATGTCCTTGTGTGAAAGGAGGGTGAAGGGGGCCGGGTGTCAAATGATTTCCTTGATCTCAGGAACAAATAGCTTTTCTGGGTCATAGGGACCTCTGTTTTGTGCCCTGTCTCTGAGATTGGGGGGAGGGGGTATTTACAGTCATGGTGGCTTTATTATAAGAAACTCCTTACGCAGGCCCTGGCAGACTCGTTCATTTCTAGAAGCCCCTGGCACGGCAGCATTTTGTGCTGTAGGCCTCCTTACTTCAGCGTGCCACATGCACGTCTGGATGGAATTCCGGAGTTCCCACCACAGGAAAGAGAATTATTGTCTTCTGTGGGTTGGTTGTTTCAGAACATTTGCTCCCAGGGCCTCCCAGCCCCACATTTTAAAAAGAATATGTGACTCTCGGAGTTGAACCCTTCACGGGCTGAATGAAATTGCACAGAGAAGCGCAGGGGAGTGTTTTGGCGTGGCCTCCGTAGGCAGCCCCCAGGGCAGGCATTGAGATGACACGTGTGTGGGGGGAAACACATCCTGTCTGGACAGAGGGACGCCAGGCTCACCCTCGCTGACTGTTGGGAGCTTTCTGGCTAATTTGGTGATGTCTGTGCTGCAGAGCAGGCCATGCGCTGCTGCCCGGGAGGGGGTGTGGGGAAGCGCGGAGCGTCCTCGTTCTGCTCATGGTTAACCTACTTCTTCCCTCCCCTGGCTTAGGTGTCAAATGCATTAATGTTTTACATGAGGGAAGGTGGGGGTGGAGGCCCCAGCTTTCTTTTACTTCCTACCTATTTCTTTTTAAATCATTGTTTTTCTCTCCTTCTTTTTTCTTCTTTCTTTCTTTTTTGCAGAGGTATTTTTAGTCAACTCTTAGAGAGATTGAGCTACAGCCCAGAAAACGACTGAGACATCTTTGGAGAATGTCTTACTTTTTTTATTTTATTTTAGGAAACACTAGAACCTTCTATTGATAATGAGAGGGGCCATACATATTCTTACAAATACCTGCCTTTGTATTTGTGGAGCAATGTCTGCCATTGATCTGTACACCAATAAGGAAATCTGTGATAAAAATGTATGTTCTCATATCAAAGTCCTGCATTAAATTACAAGATTTAAAAAAATTAATGAATTTCTTTTTTCAATTGATGTTTGGATTTTCCACCTTCTCTACTTTAGGTTTGAATTTTGACTTCTTATTCACAAGTGACTTTGGTGCTAATTCTTTAGGCCCAGCACCAGCAAACTAGCTCTCTTCGGCTGCTCGCTCTGCGTCCTTGCTCTGCGTCCTGGCTCTGCGTCCTGGCTCTGCTGGCAGCCCTGGGTTGGTGGGCGTGGTAGCTGGTTCTCCTTTGAACCTGGCAGAAGAGCATCCGAAGCAGCCATCTCTGCATGTTGTAAACAAGCCGCTAAAATATCACGACGAATCCAATGCTGTGTATCTTCCAAAAAATACCCAGAAAAACATTAGCCAGACTTGGTAAAATCTCTGAATACAGATTTTTTTTTTCCAAAAAAGATGCAGTTTTATTGCTTTCCAAGTACATTTTGAGCTAGTTAAGAAGGAAAACAATTGCCTACTCAATTCCACAAATGTTCGTTGAGAGTCTGCTAGGGGACAGTCACTAGGGCAGCCGTGGGCAAACTACGGCCCGTGGGCCGGATCCGGCCCGTTTGAAATGAATAAAACTAAAAAAAAAAAAAAAAAAAAAAAGACCGTACCCTTTTATGTAATGATGTTTACTTTGAATTTATATTAGTTCACACAAACACTCCATCCATGCTTTTGTTCTGGCCCTCCAGTCCAGTTTAAGAACCCATTGTGGCCCTCGAGTCAAAAAGTTTGCCCACCCCTGCACTAGGGTGTGCTCTGGAGGCACGAGATGAATACCAATGTTCTTTGAGCTCATGGGGAAGACAAGAACGCCAACAGTACGTGTAACACCTGGTGAAAAGCACCAGCGTGAAGGATGGGAGGGGAAAGAAGGAGGAGAGGAAGAAGGAAAAAGCTGATTGTCTGGGTGAGTTCAGGTTTTTTAGAACTGACATTTGAACTTGGTCTTTGAGGGAGGGGTAAGATTTCCCCTTGTTAGGGAGGCTTAGGGGACAGGAGGTAGTCATGGTGGAATGCTAGGTCTCCCAGACCAGACACACTTTGTAAGCTCTTGAGAGCAGCGTAGCCTAGTGGTCCAAGAGCGCTGGCTCTGGCTCCAGCTGCATGGGTTTGATCCTCCCTCTTGCATTTACTGTGACATTGGCCAGTTATTTAATCTCTCTGTGTTTCAGTTTTCTCACTTGTAAACTGGGGATAAGAATAGAACCTACTTCATAGTGTTGTTAGTGGATTAAGTGATTTAGTAATTATAGTGTGTTTGGACAGTGCCTGGCACATAGTAAGCATTATACATGGGCTCGACAAGTAAGTGAAGGGTTTGTCAGCTCCCTGATGGGAAGGTAAGAATTGGCAACTGAAATCTGGGAAGATGATAACAGCAGTGGTGGCATTTGAATCTCCTCATATATCCACATAAAAAAGACACAGTAACCAGATAGGAAAACCAAAACCCATGAACAACGTTTACAACAAAACTAGATGACAGGGTATACTCATGAATCCCTAAGGAGAGGCTGATGGGGACAAATTACCAACAGCTCCAGGCTAGCATGTAATTTGCATTTGTGTGGGTGAGAGCAGAAGGAAGCTATGGGACATCTGATGGACGGAGAACAGGAGACCCTAAAATAGCCAACAAGTATTTATTGGAGAGTGCCTCTAGCCAATTTGAGATTAGCAGCTGAAAATGGGAAGTCAGGTCTGTGGGGTGGGAGCAGCCTGGCCCTTCTGACCCAGTAGGGCTCTTTCCTGGGACTGGGCCCCAGAGCGAGGGGAAACTGCTGAGAGTGGAAAGAAAATTGACCAAGAAGAGACAAAAGAAGGAAAAGGTAGACGTAAAAATGGGGGAAGGGGCAATAGCCAGGAATTATCAGAAAGCAAGCTGATATATATTTTAGCAGCTTTATTCAGGTATACTTTCTATAGCACAAATGTTATAAATATACAGTTTGTTTTTTAATATATATATATATATATATATATATATATATATATATATATATTGATTTCAGAGAGGAAGGGAGAGGGAGAGAGAGATAGAAACATCAATGATGAGAGAGAATCATTGTTTGGCTGCCTCCTGCACGCCCCCCACAGGACATTGAGCCCACAACCTGTGCATGTGCCCTGACTGGGAATAGAACCCTGACCTCCCGGTTCACAGGTTGATGCTCAACCACTGAGCCACACCACCTGGGCTACAGTTTAATAGTTTTAAATAAATTTATACAACAGTGCAATCATGTGCAATTCAGCTTTACAACATTTCCATCACCCTAAAGAGTTCTTCAAGCCTATTTGCAATCAGTCCCACTCCCAACCCCAGTGCCAGGCAACCACTTAGCTATTATTTGTCTCTATAGATTGGCCTTTTCTAAAAATTTTACATAAATGGAATCATAGAATATCTAGTAGTTCTTTATGTCTTTTTTTTTTTTTTGTCTTTTTCTGGTGTCAGGAGTGGGATCTGAGTCCTTTATGTCTTGCATCTTCAACTTAGTATAAATTTTTTGAGGTTCACCCACGTTGTAGCATGTGCCCATAGGCCCCTCCTTTTTGTTAGTTATTCCGTTGTATGGATATGCTATATTTTGTTTGTCCATTCACCAATTGATGAGCATTTGGATTGTTTCTACTTTGGGGCTGCTATGAACATTTGCATACAAATTTTTCCACAGATACATGTTTTCGTTTCCCTTGGATAGATTCATAGGAATGGAATGGATGGGTCATCTGATAAGTCCATGTTTAACTTTTTAAGAAACTGCCAAACTGTTTTCCAAAGTGGCCACACCACATTGCATTTCCACCAGCAGTATCTGAGGGTCCCAGTTTCCTTCCGTTCTCTTCAGCTCTTGGTATTGCCAGCTTTTAACTTAGAGCTCGTCTAGTGGGTTTATAGCTTTAATTTGCGTTTCCCTAATGATTAATGTTGTTCAGCAGTTTTTCCAGTCCCTGTTATCTATTCTCATATCTTCTGTGGTGAAATATCTGTTTGACTATTTTGCCCTGTTTTCATTTGGGTTGTCATTATTAGGATACACATTCTTTATCAGATACAGCATTTGTAAATATTTTCTGCCAGTCTGTGGTTTGTATTCAATTTTAGTGATGTCATTTAAAGAGGAAAAGATAATTTTAATAAAATTCAATTTTTCAGTTTTTCTATTTATGGATTATCCTTTTGGTGTCATATCTAAGACATTTTCACCTAATCTAAAACCACAAAGATTTTCTCCCATGTTTTATTTTACAAGTTTTATAGTTTTTACTTTTACATGCAGATCTTTGATCTATTTTGAGTTAATATGCATGTGGTATGGGATAAGGGTCTGAGTTAAATTTTTTTGCATCTGAATATCGATTTGTCTAAACGCCATTTGTTAAAAAGTCTTCTCCTTTCCTATAAAATTGCCTTGACACATTAGTAAAAAACAACTAATTGAACATAAATGTAAAGGTTTATTTCTGGAGTCTCTATTTTGTTTCATTGATTTATATGTCTATCCTTAAGCCAATACCACACTGGCTTGAATATATAACTTTATAGCAGGTTTTAAAAATATATAGAGTAAGTCTTCTAACTTCATTCTTTTTCAAAATTATTTTGGTTATTTTCAGTCCTTGATATTTTTATATACATTTTAGAATCATCTTGTCTATTTCTACCAAAAAAAAAAAGCTGCCAGGATTTTGATAAGGACTGCAGTGAATCTCGAGATGAATTTAGGGAGGATTGCCACATTAACAATAGTGAATTTTCCAATCCAAGGTCTCCATTTATTTAGATAACTAGAGGGTGAGTGACAATGGTCTTTTTTTGGGAGGGGGGTAATTACAAGGGTGTTTACCTTATAATAATTCCCTAAGCAATATATTTGATTTTTTATGGTTTTCTGTATCTATATTTTATACAATAAAATGATTTAAAAAGAATGGGAGGGGGACATAAAAGGTGGGGTAGAACAGTGCCCAGCAGAGGGCAGGAGGTGTCCCTGCACTGGGAATCAAGAGGTCCAGGTTCTAGTCTTGGCTCTGCCACTCACTCACTGAGCTTTGGGCAGATCTCACCCTTCCCCTCTCCGGGACCCAGTTTCCCTCTTTGTCCGTTGGAGGTAATGAAGTCCAGCATGCTTCACTAGGTTGGTTGGAGAACCATCTGGAACAATGGGCTAGGGCAGTGGACGGCAAACTGCGGCCCCTTGAGTGTGGCTCTTCCACAAAATACCACGTGTGGGCGCACATGTACAGTGCGATTGAAACTTCATGGCCACACTCAAAGGGCCAAAGAGCCGCATGTGGCTCGCGAGCCGTGGTTTGCTGACCACGAGGCTAGGGGATGGCCTGGAACTGGCTACTGTTGCCTCCGCAGAAGATGATGATGATGGCTAGCATTCACGGAGCAAGGACTGCTACCTTGTGTGATCCTCACAGCAGCCTGTGAGCAGTGGGTATGCAGCCGGGTCTTATTCTGTCCTGGCATGTGAGGCCCAGTCACTGTCCTCGGGGAGCTGATGAGAGAGTAAAATAACTGTTAACTGTCTTGCCAGTGGTTTATTGGTAAACTAGAGGCCTGGTGCATGGATTCATGCACTGGTGGGGTCCCTCGGCCTGGCCTGTGGGGATTGGGCCGAAACCAGCTCTCCGACATCCCCCAAGGGGTCCTGGGTTGTAAGAGGGTGCTGGTCAGGCCGAGGTACCCCACCGGTGCCCGATCAGGACCAGGGAGGGACTGCAGGTGGGCTCCAGGGCATGTCCGGCCCAGTCCTAATCTCCCAGACCCCAGCAGCAAGCTAACCTACCAGTTGGAGCATCTGCCCACTGGTGGTCAGTGCACATCATAGCAACAGGTCGAATGGTCGGACACTTAGCATATTAGGCTTTTATTATATAGGACTAGAGGTCTGGTGCACAAAATTCGTGCACGGGGTGGGGAGGGTCTCCTCAGCCCAGCCTGCAGCCTCTCCAATCCAGGACCCCTCGGGGATGTCTGGCCGCTACTCGGTTATTGTGTGAGGGCGTCCTGACCAATTTGCATATTACCCTTTTATTAGTATAGATGTCAGCTCTTGTAGATGGCTTAGAGGGGCTTGAAAATAGCTCATTCCCCTGCACAAATTAAATATTTGCCCCACAGGTGGCATTGGCCCCGATAAGGTACTTAACAAAGCCTTTTCTCTATAGGTGGCTCATAGGTGCAGTCAAACTACCATCTAAGTAATTGGTGTGCATTTTCACTGGGAAGGGCCAGATAAATGAGGCAAGGATGAGAGGATTTCAGGTAGAAGCTTGTCCTAACGACCTGTGGACAGACCCATTTCCATATCGCCATCACTTTGTCAACGTTAGCCCCTTGTCTGACTGTCTTACTTCCGAGTTCTGTCTCTGCTGTCCCCTTGTCATCCTCCCCCCCCCCCCCCCCCGGGAAGGGGCCACAAATCCCGCTCCTTCTTTCGAGCCCATGTAGTGAGTCCATGTGGAGGCGTCATCTGGCCCTGCTGCTCCCAGCCTCTCTTGCTTCTCTCCCTTCCCGCCTCTGTGATGCTTTTGTTTTTGTGTCACGGGAGTTAGTCACAGTTTCCAGTTTGTTTGCGGGCTTTTGCACGGCAGGGAACAGCGGCAGCTCTTCTGGCGCTGGAATGAGATTGGGCCCGTGTCAAACACTAACTCTTCTGTTTGCAGGCTGCGTGAGGATCCCGGGCATGTTACATAATTTCTCCGGGCCTTTGCTTTCTCACGCACAGAACTACAGAAGGTGCTAAATAAATACTTGTTAATTGAGAAGAAAACTTTGACATAGTATATAATAGAAAACAGTTCTGATTTTGCACTATTTTCTGCTAAACCAAAGATACACAAACATACCAGTGGCTGCTTTGGGCTTCTGCCCAATAAATGTTTATCTGTGGGACGGAGGGCCAGATGGCGGGTGGTGGGAGGCAGCGGATGGCTGGGCAGTGGGACGTTTGACGGAATTTTGAGCACCGGGCCAGGAGCTTCCCCAGGCGTTGGAAGTAGGCATAGTCCCATTTTATAGATGAGGACGCAGGTGAGGCCTGCTGCCCTCCTTCCTCCCCTTCTCGGCGTGTGCCTGGCATCAGGGTGTTTTCCCTCTGCCACGTTTCCACGTCTCACACTCCTTTCTCCCTTCCCCTTCTGCTCCTGATCACGCTCAACCCTTGGCCCCGCCCGCCCCCCCCCTTTTTAAAAATGTTTTTATTGATCTCAGAGAGGAAGGGAGAGGAAGAGAGAGAGATAGAAACAGCCATGATGAGAGAGAATCATGGGTCGGCTGCCTCCTGCACGCCCCCCACTGGGGACCGAGCCCATAACCCGGGCACATGCCCTTGACTGGAATCGAACCCGAGACCCTGCGGTCCGCAGGCCGACTCGCTGTTCACCGAGCCAAACCGGCTAGGGCTGCCCCTTTCTTCTTTTCTGTCCCCAACTTACTGCCTTTCCCAGGCCCAAGCAACGTACCTGGCACGACTCACGAGAATGAGAATCCCAGCAGCAGGCCTCACACTGAGCAGCCGCTCTGCCTCCCCAGGAGCAGATGGGAGGCTCCCGTCACCAGCTGCCCAGCAGAGCCCTCTCCTTCCCCGTTGCGTGTAAGAGGCCTGGTTGGGAACGGGACGCCTTGGGCAGGCCTGGGCCTGAGCACCCCGCAGTGGCTCCCCTCTGTCCCCCAGCCGCTCCTCACCCAGGCCCGCCGCCTGCCTGGCTCCTGAAGCCACTGGGACCAGTGACCCCTACGTTGAAAGGCCTTTTTTTTTTTTTTTTTTTTTTTAACTGAGTCCCTTGGACTGTTTTATTCATAGCTCTTGAAACGTTGTCCCCGAGGTGGCTTTGTACATGCAGGCCTCCTGTTTCCCCATTGGCAGGGAAGGGGGCTCCTGCTCTTCCCCTGCTCTTCACTGCCAGCCCCAGGGTGTGGCACGGGAGGATGGACTGCCCTCCCCCCACGTCCTTTCTGCCTTTGTCCCGCTCACAGCCCCGCTGGCCTGGGAACAGGAGAGTCAGACGTCCTTTTTATCTGTGTGACTTTGCTGCTAAGAATCGATTAGTGTTTGAACTCATATTGGTAGCAGGCCGTTTCTACCTCCTCAACTGTCTTTCTTCTACTAATGTGCTTATTGGCGTTTAAGATGAATGGGAAGTTGCCTGGTGCTCCTCCGTGTTCCGTGTCATTAGCGTGAGGCAAGGCGTGCGGAGCCCCAGCCACTCCTGCTCTCCTCACCCGCCCTCCAGCTCCGGCCGGACCTGCCGCCGACGCTTTCCTCCGTGGAAGTAAAGTACAGCGTCGGCTTTGAATCACACGCTGATAAAGCCCTGGTGGTTCAACTGCCCAAACCTCCAATGTGAGCCACTCAAGCCACCGTCAGCGGCTCAGCCACCCAAGTTCACGTGTGAGTTTGGGCTGGCCCTTCTGATTTCACTCTCTCCAGTGCTAGCTGCGTTCGCCGAGATAGGGCAGGACAGAGCCGGTCGCCAGCACCTTGGGTCCTCCGCTCCTCGGGGCTGCCCTGGGCCAGTGGCCTTCGGTGGACACTCTGTCCGCCTCCCCATGGACACTGGCATCTTGGGAGATGTCACCGTGACTTCCTGAGCGTGACCAGCGTCCCAGAGGAGGAGCGTTTTCCTAGCCTCACCCGACATCAGTTGTCTCGTCATTGAGGACATGATAGGTTTTCCAGTAAATAGCGAAGTGAATGAATGGGTCCAGCTGGGGAATGCCTTTCCCCCCTTCAAAATTAAATGACTCCAAAGAAGTAAGACAGACTTTCCTGCGCTATAAATTGCCGAGACGGTGGATTCCAGAATTCCAAGACTGTTGGAGCAATGGCAGGGTTTTGAGGATAATGGTGGTGATAATGCCAACACCCAGAAAGCACTTACTGCATGTATGAGCTCATTTAATGCTTGCAACCAGTCTATGAGGTGAGCACATCTGTTTTCACCATTTTACAGAGGAGGAAACTGAGGCACAGGCACTTTCCCCAGATCAACAGCAGTGAGTTGTAAAGCTTGGATTTGAGCCCATTCAGTCCGGCTCCAGAGCCCATTCAGGGACTGCTCTGTTATGCCTAAGTTTATCGACAAAGATGTGGATTTCCAGGCGAATACTTAGGAGAACAGTCCTTATATGTGCGATGCTGGTTTGTTTGTTAAAAATATTATTAGATTGAATAGTCCAACTGTGTTAAAAACTGTTTGGCTTCTAGGGTTAAGTTGAGCATCATTATAAGTTCCTGGGGAAGCATGTTCATTGGCTGAATCACTATTGCCTCCCCTGTACACAGTAGGCCCTCAACATGTGTGTGTGTGTGTATATGTGTGTGTGTGTATACAGTGGGGCCTTGACTTTTTGTGTCCCGACTAACAAGTTTTTCGAGATACGAGCCATCTCTCGGCCGATTTTTTGCTTTGAGTTGCGAGCTAAAATTCGGGTTACGAGTCAGCTTCAGATACCCCACCGCTAGTTGGCGCAGTGAACGTCACAGTGAACGCCACAACATCAGCCCAGCATCACGTGTCATTGTAATGGTGAAAATTGATTTGACATACGAGTAATTTGAGTTACGAACTCCATCACGGAACGAATTAAACTCATAAGTCAAGGCCCCACTGTGTGCGTGTGTGTGTGTGTGTGTGTGTATTTAATTTTTTAATGTTTTTATTGATTTCAGAGAGAGGGATAGAAACAACAATGATAAGAGAATCATTAATCAGCTTCCTCTTAAATGCCCCCTACTGGGGATCAAACCCACAACCCTGGCATGTGCTGTGACCGGGAATAGAACCATGACCTCCTGGTCCATAGATCATTGTTCAACCACTGTGCCACACCGGCCAGGTGGCTATATATATATATTATCCTCACCTGAGGATATGTTTATTGATTTTAGAGAGAAATACCAATGTGAGAGAGGAACATTGATTGGTTGCCTCTCATACTCACCCCAACAGGGGATTGAGCCCACAACCTTTTGGTGTACAAGACGGTGCTCAACCAACTGAGCCACCAGCCAGGGATCAACAATTATTTTTTGAATGAGGATGGTTATCCTTTGACTCAATCCCAGCGGTTGGAAAGAAGGAAGGACATGAGACCGGGCAAGCCTGGCCCTATTTCTTTTTCCTCGGAGACTCGGGGATTGGGAGTGGGAGAAAGAGCAGAAGGCTGAGTCGCTCCCCTGCCTGAGCTCCCGGAGCAGTTGGTCCAGCTTTCATCCAGGCCTTCAGCACGCCATGTGGGAGGCACCTTTGTGCATGTCCCTGTCGAGACCCTGAGAGGATTCTCGGGGCCTTTGTAGATTTGTGCCTCTACTGCCTGGCACACAGAGCCTGCCTGTCTGCTGCCTGCTGCCCTGCCGGCTGACCAAAATGCCCTATTCCCTCTGCTTTTGTCCCGAGGAAGCCTCAGTTGCTGAGGTAGGCAAAAAAAATGTTGTTAAGCCTGGTACAACTCTCATTAGGTTTGAAATGAGACTTCCGGACGCTTCGCCTGCTTGTTCACATCCCAGCGCGGATGGTTGTCACACCCGTCACTGTATCTGGGCTGCAGCTGGCTGGCTGCGTTGGTCAGAGAGAGTCCTTTGCTAACGAGGCCAAGGTTGTGGGTCGGATCCATGACGGCCGCGAGAGCATCTGTCTTCACAACACATGTCACTGGATCCGAGGCCAGAGTGTGCAGAGGACAGAAGCTGGGCCCGTGCGGGGCAGCAGCCGACAGCGGCCAGGAGAGCCTTTGGACGGTGAAGGATGGCCTTTTCTTGCCCCACTTTCCGGCTCTGGGTCTCTGGTTTTGATTTCAGACTTTTCCAATTGATGATACGGTTATATAAACGGAGGGGAAGCGATTCCCGAGCTTGGGAACAGAGAGAGATGGGCCTAGAGGTGCACGACACATCTGTTTTCCTGGGCTTATAAGCATGGACATTGTCCAGAACACCTATGGGCACGTCTCCTGACGTAAGAAGTACCGGATTCACTCGTTCCCTTGGTAATCAAGAAAGCTCTTCTCAGCAAAGAGAATGGGAAAGGGATTTCAGAATAGAAGATTGTGCTCACTCTTGTGGGGGTGGGGTGGGGTCCACCGCTTACTCGGTGTCACTGGGTGCCTGGTTAGCTCTGTGAGGCTGCTGGGACATGGAGAGGCGGTACAAAGAGGCCTGTGCTCTCAAGATGGTCACAGTTTTGGTTGGAAGACAGACGTAAATACACATGAAAATCAGTGTGTTAAGTGTCACCTGTGCTCAAAATACAGGCGCTCCCATTGGCAGTGCCCAGGACCGGTGCCTTGGTCTTCCCGGAGAAGCTGGGTCTTGATGGATGACTTGAAGTTTCTTTGGACACTTCAGACAGACAGAGGAGCATGTGTAAAGGCATATGGGAAGGAAAGTTTCCCTGAAGTGTCTGGAAGATTATTTTTTTTTTAATCTTGAAATCCTCATTATCTACATAGCTTTCTCGAAGCTGTCAGGCCAGGCATGCCCGGCGACATCGCTTGGTACCAGCGTGTCACCCCTCCCCTGGGCACCCAGGCACAGCCACCACGGGCACATGAGGATTCTGTGTAGGAGAGAGCTGTGCTGTGCTACTGCCCATCACGAGCAGTGCCGAAAAGGGGGACGAGAGGCAGGGGGATGTACGCCCTGTGGCCTCGCTTCATCTGACTCTGGCAGTTCTGAATTGCATTCACCCCATGAATATATACTGAGCGCTTTCTGTTTGAGGTATTTGGGACATGTTAGTGGGCAAAACAAAGACCCTGGTCCTTAAGGCCCTTTTGGGGGCTGTGAAGCCTCTGAGCTCCCTGAGGCAGGGGTGCTGGCCTTCGCCAGTGTGTCCTCAGCCTGGGACGTGGTGCTCAGGAAAGGCTGGAATAACCTGCCACTTGGGAGTTCCAGAAGTGAAGGTTGGTAAGAGACCAGGGATTTGACATCCAGAACAACAAAAGTATTCACATCAGGACTTTGTGCACACCAGTGTTAGTAGATAATGACTTTAAGTGGATTGGTGGCCTGGGCCAAGCTCTGAGGTCAGACGATAATTTAGAAGGATAAGTTAAGGGGGAGAATTGTATTTTCCCTTCTCACTCCCAAGAAACGGGAAGAGGAAGCACAAAGCCCTATTCTGAGCTTGCTGTTGAAGTAGCGCCCATCGCGAGGCGACGTGGTTCTCAGTCTCTGAGTTTTCCCTTTTGATTTGGGGTTGGGAGCCCTGCTTCCATCCCGCCCCCCCTCCCCCCCCTCGGTTAGATACACAGGCCCGGTGACGGTATTCAGGAGCTGAGGTTGTCGTTCCGAGGCCTAGAACAGAACCAGGCGCTGCTGCAGGCTCGTTCATAAGAATGTACACTTCAGAGGCCGGACCTCAAAAGTGCTGCTTGCAGGGCCCAGGGGGTCAAGAGGCAAGCCACAGGCCCCTCCCCCCGGAGTCCGCAGGAAGTCGTGCTTTTGCACTGACCTCATGGCCAGCAGACAAGCCCTGGAAGGAGGAGATTCAGGAGGAGGAGGAGACCAGATAGAAAAGGGAGGAGAGAAGGAAAAAATGGAAGTAGGTCAGAGAGAGGGAAACGGTGTCCCCATGAAAAGGGACAGAGACCCAGCAGGAGGTTGCCTGCGTTTGAACAAGAGCAAGGCCGTGGGACACTGGGTTGGGGACAGGCAGTGACGCTGGAAAGTGGAAGCGGGGTTTTGCCTGTTTTTCTGGCGGAAAACGGGCTGGTGCTCCAGGGACCTGCTGGCACTTTCTCCTTAGTCAGAGCGGAGCTGTTTGGGAACGGTCTGACCCGGATAAACAGGCACCCGGCTCGGGGAGCTGGCCCCAGCCAGGCAGGGGTGAACCCCGCGTTCTGACGGCTTGCCAACACACCTGCTGCTCCGGGGTTGGCAAGGACATTCATTTGGAGAATGGTTTGCCGTAATGAGTTCTGACATCACTGCGCTCTGTCAGGGGTGTTGAAATGGGTGACTGACCTCCTGTCAGGGGTCTGTGGGAGCCCTCACCCCCAGGGACACTCCTCGCCTCACCTCATTCTGGAGCAGAGGTTTTAAGCAGCAGTTCCTTCCACCTAGTTGTTGATCACAACATTTTAACAATAAAGTAACAGTTCAGAGACAAGAAGCAATCCTGTGGCGTTTGTTGACTTGCCTCCAGTCGGGCTATTTCATAGCCTTTAGAACGTAATTCTTACAAGTGAATTTCCCTTTTTGTTCCTTGTCTCGTGATTATCCAACTAGATTAGAAATTGTTTTTTCTGCTGCCAACAGTGAAAGCGATTGGCTGAATAAGAGGATGCGACCTACAGATGTACGAACGGTGTGGGCGTCCGTGAGAATCGCATGTTTCTGCATCTGGATTCTCCTTCACTTTCTAATATTTACAATGAGCAGCCTTTTCCCTTCAGCTCCTCCTTCCTCCTGCTGCCGAGTTGGCCTGTGGTTGGACAGCCAGCCTCGCGGTCGGCCGGATGGGGCCGCGGTTCATGGGGCAGCACAGCCCCAGGCCTGCCGAGACATTCGCGGCCGCTGTGGAGCCTTGGTTCACCGGCAGGATGCCTCCCAGTTTGAGGAAGAATTTGATTCACAGAAACACACTAGAAACAGTTTGAGAAAAACTTGTATCTGCTTCCAAGGTAACGTCAGTGCTTTGGGAACAGGCCCTCTTTCCCCTTAGCATGTGACTGCCCCTTGGTCCGGGGGACTTCCTCCAGCCTCCACCAGAGGGCCCCGGTCCTGCACGGGAGAGCCACCTCCGCCCTCGAGGGGAGGTCAATTTATCCATCCTTCTCCTTGAAGGCGGACGGAGGCATTGCCCTGGGCCAACAGATTTTCTCCAATTGTGAACCGGTTCCTAGAAGCATCTCATTGGCTGTCATCCCTGGAATGCATGAAATGAGTACCGTGTGCCGCGTATCTATATATATTAAGTAATTTGCATATTAATGACACAAAACATAGACCTGAGCTCTTGATCTCATAGTCTGTGCTTTCTCCTGAGCTGTACTTCATTTCGAGTTTCTTTTGCCCAGGAAGGTGACAGAGCTCCCAGCTCACTCCCTTGCCGGGCCTGGGGACCTGAGCAAGCCATGCCCCTTCCGTGTCATAATGAGTAGACAGTGTTAGCTCATTACAGCTAGAAAATTGTGGTTTTGCCTCGATAAGTCACTCCTTCTGCAAGGAGGACGCGGGTTCACTCTGAGTGACCAGTTCCCATCTTGCAGCCTTCCCTGAGTTACAGTGTGTAGGTTTGATGCTGCCCGTGCAAGGCCTGATCTCCACCCTGGGAAACAGCCCTCGAAACCTGGGCCTCCCATTGTGGCGTCTCAGTCCCACCCCTGTCATACCGTTCAAAGTGCCACTGCTTTTGTGCCTTGTACATCGTGGGAGCTTAATCAGTGGTTCTGGAATAGAATAGACGACTCCTTTCGGCCCGTCCATGTTTTAGCCGTCGCTGTGTCCTTCCCCCACGTTGCTTATGAGAACCGAGCTTCAGTCCAAAAGCAAATGCACTTTGTTGCCTGAGAACACGGATCCCATAAAAGCAAACGAAGGGGAAAGCAAAGGAGATTGCATGTCCCCAGGCCTATTACCTGATTCTTACCCACGTCTCTTAGATCTCCTCCCGCGCTGCTTCGAGTCCTGAGCACGCGCTTCCCTTTCTGTGCCCCCATAAAACACTGATCTGCTACCACCCGATCCGTGTGGGTGAGAGGAAGATGGGCGTCTTTGTGTACCCGTGCCAATAAACTGAGCGAAGTTCTGGGGCTGCTCTTGTGAATGAGAGTTCTGGGATGTCATGTAGGTAGAAGAGGCGAATTGATAGCCCTTGCGGGTGTTTGTAACGTACAGAACCCACACTCAGTTTGATTCAATACCTTTGTGCAATTTAAAATGTCATCCAAGAAGAGGGCCAAATGCCTGGAGCATCTGCCACAGCCTGCAGGGCTGGCTGACAGGTCTGCACCGGCTGACCGGCTCTGCGGCGTCTTGGAAAGATGAGATGTGTTCTAATGAGCAGGTTATAAATATCCCCGAGTTATGTCATAGGCGGTAGCGGCGCTCAATGTAAAGGGACCGGCTGGGGAGTGCGCCAGCCGAGCAGCCGGGCGCAGCTTTCAGCGAGGACAAGTGGGGCCTGGATATATTGACCAGGATGTTACTCAAGAATCATTTGTCCCTTAATGAAATGTGTCACCAAACACGTCCCTGTGAGGTGTGTGGGGCAGCGGGATGCAATGTGTTCTGAGCCGCCGGCAGCTCAGGTTCCATGCTCATACAGCTGCTCCCAGAAGGGGCCTCTGACCCTTGGCTTCTCCGAGGGCTTGGAGGCGGGGGGGTGGGGGGGGAGCACTTGATGGATTTATTGGGCGGTAATTTATGTTTGCAAAGATGCAGCGTGGTTGCTTGGTGGAGCCCCGCATTTCTCACACCTTTTCTCTCTGTCTCGCCCATAAAAATGGCAAGTTACAAGTAGCCTTTCCCCACACTGCATGCGGTGCCTTGTGGATATTTCTGTTGCCCAGTTGCCACCCACCTTTTAGATGAAAAGACAGATTTCAGCGCCACTCAGCAGAGCAGGAAAACCACGGAGCCACGTAAGGATGAAGATAGACTCTGGCAAGATATCTTGCTTTTGAGGGGCTGGGAGAAGGGAGCCTCAGAATTGATTTTCCAACTTTTGTTTTTGTGAGAAATTTTGGTTGCAGAAACACAAAAATCCATCAATCCTAGGTCATGTTTTGGAGATTTGAACGAAGATGGACGGGCACAGTCAGAATAATTGTTGCTTAAAATATAGCCAACAGCTTTTATGTAGATAAAATGCATTGAAATATGTGTATAAAACATTTGATGTTAATACACACCAGATGGAAAACCTGTCAAATTCTGTGTGCACACAGGAACTTGACCAGAGGAGTGGGGAGGTTCAGAGAGCTCCTCAGAGCGGTAGAGACGAGAACAACTCAGAACCTGCGAATGGTAAGTGTGGTGAATGACTTGACTAAGTGTGATATCTCTCTCTCTCATATATGTTAATAGATATAGTTTACATACCATATAATTGTTTATAATCAGTGGTTTTTAGTATATGTACAGGATTGTTTAGCCATCGCTAATATTTCATTTTAAAAGGTTTCATCGCCCCCAAAAGGAACTCCATAGCCATTAGTAGTCAATCTCCATTCTCCCTGTTCCCCAGCCCCTGGCAATCACTCATTTACTTGCTGTTTCTATAGATTTCCCTCTTTGGGACATTTTATATAAATGGAATTATACAATATGTGGTCTTTTTGTGACTGGCTTCCTTTACTTGGGATATTTTTAAGGTTCACCCATGTTGCAGCCTGCACCAGCATTTTGTTCCTTTTTATTACCAAATAGTATTCCATTGTATGGATATAAGACACTGGAGGCCCAGTGCATGAAATTTGTTCACAGGTGCGGTCCCTAGGCCTGGCCGGCCATCAAAGTATGAGCGTCTGGTATGGAAGGGCAGGTCCCAGCTGACCTGTGGGCCCTGGGCAGCACCTGGGCCCCCGGGCCCTTGCGCGCCCCCTCTGCCTCAGTCACAGCACCTGAGTCCCCACATGTAGGTGTGGTGAGCGTGGCGGACACTGCGGGCCAGGGCACCGCGTGAGCCTGTGGGCCGCCCAGCAGCGCTGCATGGAAGCCGAGCAGGCAGCGTGCTTTCTCCCGGCCAACCTTGCAGACCGGCTTGTGTGCAAACCCACGGGGAGCCCAACTGGCCCCTGTGGTCCTGGCGGCTGTGGCCCGGCTCACCCGGAAGATGCTGCGTGGGTGCGGGGCGGGCTCCTCATGGGCGCCCGGCACCTGAGTGTGGGGGCTTCCCTAGTGCACGAGCCCTGTTGTCCCGGGGGAGGGTAGCAGAGGGAATGAGAGTGAGCTCAGCAGACGCCCTGCATTCTCACCACACCTCCATCCCCATCACCCTCGCCCCCAGGTAGCCAGCGAGAGGTCGCAGCATGTTGCTGATGTCCGCCATGTTCCGCACTGCACCCTGGTGGTCAGAGCACGTCATAGTGAGCGGTCGAACTCCCGGTCAAACAACCGCCCGAGGGGACAATTTGCATATTAGGCTTTTATTATATAGGATTTTACCTATCCATTCATTAGTTGATAGACATTTGGGTTGTTTCACTTTTTAGCTGTTATGAATAATGCTGTTGTGAACATTCTTATACAGGTTCTTATGTGGACATATGTGCTCATTTTTCTTGGGTCTGTACCTAGGAGTGGAATTGCTGGATCATATGGTAACTCTGTTTTTAACATTTAGAGGAGTTGCCAAACTCTTTTCCAAAGTGGTCGCACCATTTTACATTCTCGCCAGAAGTTATGAGGTTCCAGTTTTCCCACACCCTCGACATTTGTTGTTGTCTCTTTTTCGCTGTAGCCATCCTAGTGGGTGTGAGATGCTGGTTTTGGTTTACATTTCCCTGATGGCTAATGATGTTGGGCATCTTTTCAGTTGCTCGTCTGTAGTGCTCTCTCTTAAACATGAGAAATGCATCCCGTAAGGCAGGTAGAATGTAAGCCCTCCCAGATGCCATTGCGGGAAGGGATCGCTTCTATGCTAATGATTCATACAGACAGAGCAAAGCAGATTAGCCCTTAGCAGTACCTAGTTGTTTAACTAATTATACTATATAATAAAAGGGTAACATGCAAATTGACCCCAACGGCAGAACGACCAGAACGACCGCTGGACCAGTCACTATGAGGCGTACTGACCACCTCTTGGTCCCTTTTCCTGATGGCCACCCATAGGGGGGGCAGGGCCAGCAAGCAGGCGGGAACAGCTGACCTCTTGGTCACTTCCCCAGGCCATCAGGCACCGATCACCCGATGGCGATGGCGAACGGGGGTGGGGAGGGGCGGTGTCAGGGGGCGGGGCCCTGATCGCAGGCCAGGCCTAGGGACCGTGCGCAGGGCCTCTAGGATTGGCTGTAAAACTTAGAAGTTAAATAACGGGTTGATCAGCCATTTAGCTCTCCTTGACTTGACTTCTCTCTCTTCCTTTTTAATCCTTCCCTTTCCTTCCTGGAGACATTCATCACACCCTCATAGCTTGCCCTTCAGAGCCATAGCCATTGAGTGAGGGTTTGGGCAAAGGCCTGGTGCTTATTGGGAGCAAATGCTGCCTGTCACCACTGATGCAGAAATCCCATGTAAGATCGCAGTTTCTTTTGTCTTCTGTCATCCATGCAATTGTCCTCCCATGATCACAAATCCTTTAAACGCTGTAGGAGAGCATGCCCTGGGGCCAGGCTAACGGATTCCTGTCACAGAAACGAGGCTGTATCTTCCATTTGATGTCTCCAGAGGTGTGTTTTTTTTATATATATATATTTTATTGATTTTTTACAGAGAGGAAAGGAGAGAGATAGAGAGTTAGAAACATCGATGAGAGAGAAACATCGACCAGCTGCCTCCTGCACATCTCCCACTGGGGATGTGCCCGCAACCCTGGCACATGCCCTTGACTGGAATCGAACCTGGGACCCTTCAGTCCGCAGGCCGACGCTCTAAGATGTCTCCAGAGTTTTAGATGCAGACATATAACTCATGGGGCCAGATGGCTAAGCCAAAGACTTTCCTGGGACTATGGGGGTGAGAGAAGATGGACTTCACACATACCTCCCCCACCAACAACTCACTTGGTCTTCAATATTTATTTACATGGTCATGTGATTTATAGGTGCCTTAAGAAATTCAAAGTTTTTCAATTTGTAGTAATTTTTATCCATGTTTTACAGTAGAAACCACTGCAAAATATGGATAAAAATCATTGCCTTTTTCCCCCTCATTGATTTACTCCCAACATTCCATAAAACGTCTCAGTTGGTCAATATAACAGCATTTTCCAAAATTTGGAAGCATAATATAAGTAACTGATTGTGTTGGCAAATGTTTTTATAACTTTTTCAAGCACATTGAAAAAGCCCATCTTTCAAAATTGCTTACATATGGAGCATTTGTTCATATTGTTGTCTCTCAAAAATATATATTGATTCATTAAGGAAACTAATGGGTTTTTTTCTCATTAAAAAGAGCTACTGTATTGAATACACTGTTGGAATCTGCCTGCTGCTAACTTCAATGTTATTTTTCAGAATTAGAGAATATCTTTCATTATAACGTTTATGATTTTTAAATTAATATGTTTGAACTTATAAATAGATATACGTTAGGAAGGAAGACAGGTTTCTTTGTTTGTTTTCTGAGAATTACAGCGAAGGGGCCTTGAAAGAAAGTCTGGGTAGACTGGAGCTGCCCCTGGACATTCTCAGCTGTTAACTGGTCAGTGTTAATATGAGAGGACTAGCCCGGCCGACGTGGCTCAGTGGTTGAGTGTCAACCTATGAACCAGGAGGTCACAGTTCAGTTCCTGGTCAGGGCACATTTCTGGGTTGTGGGCTCGATCCCTAATGCAGGAGGCAGCCTATCAATGATTCTCTCTCATCATTGATGTTTCTATCTCTCCCTCTCCCTTCCTCTCTGAAATCAATAAAAATATATTTCAACAAAACAAAATGAGAGTAGACCTTTGATCTTGGTTGATGATCCTCCTGTGACCTAAGTTAAACTGTTTTAATTCCTTGAATACTTAACCAAAAGTGTGTGAATCCTGGCTGGTATGGCTCAATGGTTTAGCACCAACCTAAGAAGTAGGAGGTCCCTGGTTTGATTCCCGGTCAGAGCACACGCCTTGGTTGTGGACTTGATCCCCAGTGTGGGGCATGCAGGAGGCAGCCAATCAATGATTCTCTCTCATCATTGATGTTTCCATCTCCCTCTTCCTCTCCCTTCCTCTCTGAAATCAATAAAAATACATATATATTTTTTTAAAGGCATGTGTCAGAATTCTTGGAGAGAAACTTAAATACAAGGTAGGGCAAAAGTAGGCTTACAGCTGTGAGTAGGGGAAATACAATGTTTATTATTGTATTTATTAATTATTAATTATTGTGTTACTTTCCATGGGAACAACTGTAAACTTCCCTTTGCCCCACCCTGTCCACATCCCTGTGCCTGCCTCGGAAATGCCAGCTGGGCGGTGCTGGGCAGGACCTGGGAGCCCCATTTTCTAGTTTGCGCAGTGATTCTTAGCCCACCCTCACTGAGAGGCGCTTCCTGGGTCTTATTTCCTGGACCTCAGAAAGCCTCTCCAGCTACTGCCATTCGTCAGACAGGGTTTTCATTGGTCTTAATAGCCATTTGATTCTTTTTAGATTAGCTGATAACTGCAAATGTGTGATATTCATATGAGATGGAAAGTTGCTTTGTCAAACTCAGTCTGGTGTGAGACCATAGCAGAGAAAGATTTAAAAGTACACTTAGAGCAATGCCACTCCTAGATAAATACTCCAGAGAATTGAAAGCAGGTGTTCAAACAAAAACTTGTGCATGAATGGTCATAACAGCACCATTCACAACAGCCAAAAGATGGACACAATCTAAGTGTCAGTCGGCTGACAGCTCGGTAAGCAAAATGTGGTGCCGCCGTAAATGGAATAGCATTCAGCCATAAAAAGGAATGAAGCACTGACATGCTACAGCGAGGATGGACCTTGAAGACATTATGCTGAGTGAAAGAAGCCAGAAACAAAGGCCACCGTTATATGGTTCCACTTTAGGAAAATACCCCAGCTAGACAAATCTATAGAGACAGAAGGCAGATGAGTAGTTTCCAGGGTCTGGAAGGACGAGAAATGGGACTTACTGCTTAAAAGGGTTTGGGGTTTCATTGGGGGTAATGAGAATGCTCTAGAACCAGGGAGTGGTGATGATTGCACAACACTGTGAATGTACTAAATGCCGTTATTGTACACACTTGAAATGGTTAAATGGTGATCTTATGTGAATTTTATTACACTTTAAAATACATACAAAAAAGTGCATTTCATGACTGGGTTTGTATGTAAAAGTTCGAGTCTTCTTTCGGGCCCCTTTTCTTCCTTTCCTTCCTTTAATTCTGAGTTCATTTGATAGTTACCAGCAGTTTTTAAGCATTTAAACTGCAAGCTAAATGCAACCTTCAGGTAAAAAATAAATGATATGGCTCAGCTGGCGTGGCTCAGTGGTTGAGCCTCGACCTATGAACTAGAAGGTCACGGTTCGATTTCAGTCAGGGCACATGCCTGGGTTCCGGGCTCGATGCCCATTGTGGGGCATGCAAGAGGCAGCTGATCGATGATTCTCTCTCATCATTGATGTTTCTATCTCTCTCTTTTCTTCTCTGAAATCAGTAAAAATACATTTTTTAAAAATTAAAAATAAAACAAAAGGTATGATAGATATTGGTGATCTTGCTGATAATTTCTCGTATTTAATCATTCTTCCTGAACGTCATTTGAGCTTTCAATGAATGCAAGCAGACATCCTTTCTCATCGGTAGGGCACTGGTGAAGTGATGGGTGCCTTTAGAATATGCACACATCAAAACCTACTTTAAAGGTCTCTCTGGAAGGGTAATGCCCCGAGGGAATTGCGATCTAGTAGTGGACAAGCAAACTGTGTGGGGCAGAGGTTTTTATCATTTTAGAATCCCTCCATATCCAGGAAATGAAGGTCCTTGTGCCTTTTTTCCTTTAGCATCCTTTCTTGCTCAGCTGCCAGGAGCGCAGGTCATTTTTGCCCGTCGACACTCCCAGCAGAAGTCATTAGCTAGATGACTGCAGTGAGTCCAAGTGAAACTAGAGCGGAAGGTTTAACAAAACAGTTCAGGAATCGTTTAGGCCCTGGAAATTGTGTTCTTAAGAGAGCTTTAGATGGCTCAGTTGGGGATGATAGGAGTGGTTTAATTTCACATTTTTATAGACAGTTAAAGCCAATGAGTCTTACTTGAGAATAATCAAGAAAATTTGCCTTTGCACAGTGATTATTGGAAACCACTAAGCTAGTGATTTGGTTGTGTTTAAGTTTCCTCACGGCATTTAAAGAGATTTCACATGGATGAAAGCCTAGCAGAGGTCTCCTCTGGAACATATTATTAAAAAAGGCTCCTTTGCAGGGAAGATCAGCATTCTTTGCGTCTTGCAGAGCGCTGAGACCTCCTGGAAAAGCTGCCGGTGGGTGGTTTCTTTTGCTGCCTCTGGCTGATCATGGGCCACCTGAGGTGCAGTGCTTCTGTTTTCAGAAGGGTTTTCTTCTTTCTTTTTTTATTTTTACCTTTCCTCTTGTTTTGTCATTGGAAACAAACTAATATGCATCAGTCAACAAAATACTTCTTAGTAGAAGCCGCGTGCTCCTCCCCGCATACATCATCCTGGGCTGCTGTGGGCGGTGGAGCTGGAGTTTGGAGAAGGTAGTAATCTGCATCGAATTCAGGAGGACCAGGCACTCCTGGGTTTTCACGGTGAGGAAAGAGATGCCCCCCCAACGTTGGACAAAGGCCTCTCCTGGTCATTAGCCATACTCCCCACGTGGCCTTCTCCATTGCAGGGTCCCAGGGTCACCGAGAACAGGGCTCTCAGGAGCGGGGTCCCAGGTGGGGCCATGGAGGACCAGGCCGTGGCATTCTAGGGAGGAGGACAGTCTGAAAATCTACGCTGGACGTCATCTTATCATCAAAGCAGAGATTTTTTCAGGGATCACATCACCTAGGTCAGTGGTCGGCAAACTGCGGCCCCTTGAGTGTGGCTCTTCCACAAAATACCACGTGCGGGCGCTCACGTACAGTGCGTTTGAAACTTCGTGGCCACACTCAAGGGGCCAAAGAGCCGCATGTGGCTGCGAGCCGCAGTTTGCCGACCACTGACCTAGGTTGAGTAGTGGCTTTTTGTGGAGTGTGGGCTTTAGCAGGCATCATTTGGGAGGTGATGAAAATATTTGCAGTTCACCTGTTATTTATAAGGGTTTTTGAAAAAGAGCTCAACCAAAAGTTTCACTTGTAAAACAGGTTTAGTATTCCAGAGTGCAGCCGAGGCAGGTGGCATTTGAAGGGCATGAACTTCGTTTTTGAAATTGTCCAAATATCTTAGTGTATCCTGTCTTCGTTTTGTCATCAACTGATATAATTTCATCCAAACATTTCATTATGAGCCTTGGAAGAGTGCATAATACAAAGTGATGACTGAACAATATTGAGCAGACGGGTGACTGAATGACACAAAACAGATTCATGCTGTGCCTTTGCTCCTTTGTGTGTCCCAGACCATAGCGAGGCAGCTGGCGGAGATCCTGTTACGGGGGATGTGTGAACAGAGCTACTGGAACCCTCTGGAGGACCCGCCGTGCCAGTCGCCTCTGGACGACCCTCTCCGAAAAGGAGCCAACACAAAAACCTACAGCCTCAGCCGGAAAGCCCGCGTCTACTCAGGAGAGAAGTATGGGAGCTGATTCCTCATTTCTATGTCAGGGGATGGGAGGGAAGCTTTGGGAAAATTCAGCGATGAGTAGAAGTTCGAGGGCAGATATTTTTCCCCTGAAAGAAAACCCGATGAAGAAGTGTCATTGACCAACTTAAGCGAGGCACCTCATTATTCCTCACACTTTCAGCAAACGTCTGTGCACCGGTTCGGGAAAGGCTCCCATCTCAGCCGCTGCTATTGGTCTCTGACTTCTCAGTCCATTTATCGGAAGAAGCCCAGCGTTGTATGCAGTCAGTGAGAAAGCTAGTTGTAAAGCCAGCAAGTTAACTTTGTACTTTGCTTCCATTCCTTCATCTTTTTGTTTTAAAAAAAGTTGTTTTAAACTGAATTAGCTATATGAAGGAGAGTTAATGTGCGGGTGATTGGAAGGTGCTGTCTCCTTAGAACTTCTTGGTTATTTTAAGTTTTAAATTTGGGACTCGATCACCTGTGAGGATAATGGGCTAGTGAGCCGCTGTAGCCTCTACCTGGGTCTCCCCAGGCCAGGAAAGGAGGGGAAGGAGGGAGAGAGACCGTGAGAAGGGCAAGCAGGCAGGAACGAGGTGGACTTATTCTTGACTTTTCCCTCAGAGCCTTTACTTCCCATCTTTGCCTGTTCTTGTAAGGACAAGCCACGATGGAATTTCAGAATCTCTCCGTGAAGGAAAGGGAACATGTATAAATAAAGAGGGGAACCCTCTCCCGCTGTTGTCAAATTAGAAAAATGGCCGAGAGACCGCAGGCCCCGGAGAAAGCACCGATAGTCACGGGGGGCGCAGGGAGGGGTGGTTAGGGGGAGGGAATAGATTTTTACTACATGTGTACCTTCTGAAAGTGGTTGCTGCACTGTCAAGGGACAGCTTTTCTCAAAGCACCTGTCTCTTAGTCCTCTTAAGCGTCTCTCTCCCTCATCATCTTGATCAGTTTGCCTTTCTTGTACAAATTCAGACAAGTGAGCATATTCTTAATGTTTTCCCTGGGCTTATTTTAATTTCATTTTTATCCTCCTTTTTCATGTCCTTGTTGAGCCATGAGTTTGCCTAATTCACAGCCTGTTGATTCCTTAGTCCTTATCTGGATTCATAGAACATGTGTTCTTGCCATTCCCAAGCTCACTTTACAATGCTGACCCCTTTTTATGAACTATTTAGAAGTAGATTCGGGTTCATTTTGAAAGTGATATTTATATCTTAAAAATAAACCCTACATTGGTTTTTTTTCTGCTTTAGATGCTTCTGAATAGACAGGCATATAAGGTGCCAGGTATATTGAGGAAGTCAGTTCATGCTCCCTGCCCAGTCAAGGTGGACAGATGGAGGACGGGTGGAGGGAGCGCGCTCTCTGTGTGGATGCTGTTCCAGTGCGGCCTCCCCCCTCGAAGGCAGAAAGCTCAAGCTTCTTTATTTCCTAAGCCACTAAGACTCTTCTAGCAGCAGCTTCCCCATCTGTACAGGGAGATTGTGGAAGCAACATGCAGATCTAGAAAATGCAGTTACTAGGTAAAGGAACCATTTTCATACCAGGATTGGTTACTGAGTCACATGTTTCATTTCAGACAGATACACACCTGTGGGTTTTTTTTAACCATTTTATTGAGATGTAATTCACATACTATATGTACCATTCACTTATTGAAACAGTGGCTTTTAATATAGTCATATAGTTGTGCTTACATGACCACAATCAATTTTACAACATTGTCATGTGCAAGCGATTGGAAGGTGATCAGCCAAAATCAGCCCAGAACCCCTGAACTGTCCTCCCTACCCATCTTCCTTTGCATTTGAATTTTGGAGTCAGTTCATTTCAGGAAAGAAAAATGCAACTGGGATTTTGACAGGAATTTCATTGAATTTGTAGATCAATTTGATACGTATTGCCGTCTTAACATTATTAAGACTTCTGATCCATGAACATCAATTTCTTTCTATTTATTTAGGTTTTCTTTAATTGCTTTCAACAATTTGTAGTTTTCAGGGTATAAAGTTTGTACTTCTTTTGTTAAACTTATTTCTAAATTGGTGTGTGTGTGTGTGTGTGCGCGCGCGCACACACAGTTTTTTTATGCAATAGTGAATTGAATTATTTTCTTAATTTCATTTTTGGGTTGATTCTGTTGATTTTTGTATACCACAATCTTGCTGAATATTCATTAGTTCTAATACTTTTTAGATTCCTTAGGATTTTTTTATATATAAGATTATGTCATCTGCAAATAGAGATTAGTTTTGCTTCTTTCTTTCTTATCTGGATGTCTTTTATTCCATTTTCTTTCCTAATTGCCCTGGCTAGGACCTCCAGGACAATGTTGAATAGAAGTGACAGAGTGAACACCCTTCTATTGGTCCTGATCTTAGGAGGTGAAAAGCATCCATTCTTTCACCATTAAGTTTGTTGTTAGCTATGGGTTTTCATAGATGCCCTTTGTCAGGTTGGGGAAGATCCCTTCTATTACTAGTTTGAGTATTTTTTTTAATGAAAGGGTGTTTTAAATCAAATGCTTTCTGCATCTATTGAGATAATTGTATGAGTTTTGTTCTCTATTCTCTTGATGTGATGTGATGCGATATATTACATTAATTGACTTTCAGATATTAAACCAACTTTGGATTCTTGGGTAAATCTCACTCATCATGGTATATACTTCTTTTATTTGTTGCTAAGCTTGACTTGTTAGTTTGGAGAGGTGATGAAGATATTAGTTGAGGGTTTTTACATCAATATTCATAAAATACATTGCTCTGTAGTTTTTCCTGTGATATTTTTGTCTAGTTTTAGTATTAGGGTAATACTGGCCTCATAGAATGTGTTGGGTAGTATTCCTTTTTCTTCTACTTTTTAAAAGAGTTTGTGGAAAAGTGGTATTAATTGTTTTTTAAATGTTTGGTAGAATTCACCAGTGACGCCATCTGAGCTTTTGTATGTGGGAAGGTTTTCATTACAACTTCAGTCTCTTTACTCATTATAGATCTATTAAGACTTCCTATTTCTTCTTGAGTCAGTTTTAGTAGTTTTTGTCTTTCTATAAATTTGCTTGTTTCATCTAAGATATCTAATTTGCTGGCATACCATTGTTCATAACATACCCTTATATATTTTTTTATTTCTATAAGGTTGGTATAGTCGTGTCTTGTCTTTCACTTCTCATTTTAGTAATTTGAGTTTTCTCTCTCTCTTTTTGGGTCAGGATAGCTAAAAATTTTATCAAATTTTGCTGATCTTTTTGAAGAGCCAATTTTTGGTTTTGTTTATTTATTTTTTAATTGCATATCTACTCTCTTTTTTTCATTTATTTCTGTACTATTTCTTATTCCTTCAGTTATTACCATCAATTTTTAACTTTCTAGTTTTACATGTTCACAATCCTACTTCTGATTTATTATAAAGAGAGAAAAGCTGTTGGGTTATATTTGTTTTGGGGCTTCTATATTACCAAGGCAGGACTCTCTGATCATCCAGTTCTCAAAAGGACATTATCACCAATTCACTTGAATACAAAGCAAACGTTAGTGGCACAGATCCTAAAACATGGTGAATTTTTACCAAGTGAACACATGCATGTAATTAGCATCCTGATCAAGAAATAACTCAAAAAGCCCTCTTTATACCGTCTCCCAATGACTATCCCTACCCAAGGGTGACTCAATCCAGACTTCTATCATAAGAATTAGTCTCGTTCATCTTTGAAACATATATTGAACTTTTTGTTTAACTTCTTTTGTCTATTATTATATTTGAGAGATTTACCCATATTTTTGCATATAGTAAAAATTTGTTTTCATTGCTGTATAGTATCTATCCACGTTATTAAAATACTCCAATATATTGATTTATTCTACTTGTAATGGACTTTTGAGTTGTTTCTCCTTTGGGGCCAAGAAGAATAGTGCTATGAACATTCTCATGTGTTTCTTAGTGCACATATGTGTGCATTCCAGTCAGGTATATCTTTCCTTTCATTGTATTCCTCCTTATAAAAAGTATTTGTGGTGGCTTAGACAATTAAATGCAAATTAGATGAAAATAAAGAATGCAATTAAAAGCCACTATTCTGCCAGGAAGTGAATGGTGAAAAGATTTATGGAAAGCTAGGAGTGCCAGATATTTTGCTTAACTTTTTTGTAGGCCTAGGAGGAGAAAGTAGTGATCACGGAGTGCTAAATAGAGGTCTGAACCTCCTGGTAGCCAGCGCAGAGGTTTGGGGTTAGTATGAAGACGCTGTTTTAAGTATAAAGATAAGGGATATTGAGGGTCAGGAAAATGACATAATGGTGGAACTGAAGCTGTGTGAGCGACCTACATGCCTGTACCAGTGATCGAACTCCTAACCTGGATACGTGCAGCCGGTCATCGAACCTACCACCTTTTTGCTATGTCTGTAGTGTGTCTTTTCTGGAGGAGGGATTATTTCAGATCATCTAAAAAATTCAGTTGTTTGTTGTTTTGTTCATGATTTTTACAAATTCCTGTTTTTGGATAACAAGTGCTATTGGAGGTATTTGTAACTGTTTTCTTGCATTTCCTGCGCTCTCTTTTTGCTCTTTGGATAGCTTCTTTTGGTGCATGGAAGATGCTAATGTCAAAGAAAACAATCACTTATTTGTCATGGTTTTGCTTGGGAAGAGATTGCCGCTGTCTCCTGAGCTCTCGTATACACGGGCCAGCTGGCCCACCTTCGGGCGGAGGCCCGTCCTCTCACCGGGAGCACGGCAGCCCTTGTACAAGGCCATGTGCTTTGCAGGACTCGCCCAGTCCACCACGGCACAGCTCAGTGGGCTGGGGCTGATCTGAGTGAAGGGCCCTTTTTTCTTTGTTATGAAGGAATTTTACCAAGTGGATTGACAGAAAAGGGAAGAATTATGTAGAAGCCTAGGTAACCTCCAGATGGGATCAGCTGACCCCTCATAATCAAGAGACACTCTCCATGCTTAATTTAAATCTCTTCCTCTCTCGGAACCTCATCCTTCCGGGCAAACCCAGGACTGATGGTATCATGGGCCTTGGTGTATTTGACAGACAGTGCGACTTGGGCTGGGGCTGGGGGTGCAGCCATCCTTGGCTTTGATTTTTCAGCTTGTATCTGGCTGGCTGTGGATCAGAGGCAGTTTTCTCCAGGAATTCCCCAGAATTCCTTTAGCCAGGCGTAGTAAAATGGTACAGACGCCATTGCTGGACCTGGGAGCTGATGTCATTATTTACAAACCAACTTTCTCCTGGGTGAGGGGTGCTCCAGGCCCTCCTCACACCTAAACAGCACTGCTTTGACACCTGGAAGGTGCCCTTGACCTTAGGACATCCGCCCTGTCATCAGTTGTAGAATAGCTAGATGACAGAAAGAGGACATGCGTCTGGATCAAGTTGGGTTACTTTCTTCTGTGCTATTGCTTCTACCACATACAGTGCCGTTTTTCAGAAAGGGCTGTGATTCTTTGAGAGTAATCATGACTACTGTTAATCAACGAGGGTTCTCGCCCCTGTCCCCTGTGTCTTCTGTAAAATCAGGTAAGGAGGTGGTAAATGCATCTGAAGTACTGAAAGAGCAACTTGCCTGAAGGTCAGCCTGTGAGGTAGTCATGTGGCCAAGACTAGACCACAGCCTGCCCACTGGGAGCCCAGCGGCCCTGCGCGGCCTCCTCCCGGAGCTGGTCCTCACTGCCTGCTGATCCCATTTTCTCCCTGTCCCTTTTATCCCCCACCCTGCCCTTCAGTCAACTTCCTCTGAGGTCTAAGCACCCCCGCATCACCCCTGAATCTTGGGCCCCAAGAAGAGAATGTCACAAAAGGGAAGTCCCCAACCATTCTGACTTTGAACGCTGAGCTCCATGCTTTCCTGAATAGGGAAGAGGGAAGGAATGGCCAGAAATGGGTCTAGAGAAATTATGGTTATTGAGAGGGCATTCCAGTGTGTCATTTTTTCAGGCAGGCCTCTTAAAACTACCCTTCCTCCCTCCCCGCCCCCACTTCTCCCACCAGCCCCGAGAGCTGTGCAGCTCCTGGGTCTCCATCTTGCCTGGATCCAAAGGAAGGGGAGAGGAAGTGGAATTAAAATCAATGTGCTACTTGTTAGCAGCTCTGGTAAAAATAACAACCGCGCATTTAAGCAGTCTGGATGGCTCAAGTGGAATTTGGGGATTATCCATGGCTGAATTGGCTGGTGTTAAATCACAATTAGCATGGGCTCTCTCTCTTCAGTTAGTCTGGACAATGCAGGACTGGCTAGCCATGAAAAATGCTAATGATCGCATGTAAGCACAAGCCAGGATATCAGGAAACGATTGCTGGGTGGACACACACACACTCACACACACCCCACTCTTAATTCAAAACCCGTAGGCTCTGTATCTGAATTTAAGGAGGAAGAAGTATTCCATCTTCTCAAATCCCAGGTCACCTCAAGCTACCTCTTTAAGGAAGGCACTGCCGATTCCAGAATCTTGCTCTTTGTTTCCTAAACGTTAGCCTTTTCCTAAAAGTTTAGCCCTGCAAGAGCGATAAGATCCATTCCACAGGTGCTTTTCTTACCTGTAGGGAAGTCAGACTTGTGAAGAGCACGAGGCACGATACTTTTTCTGTCTTGCTTTTTATGGTCCTTTGACACAACATAAAAGTTGCCAACTCTTCAAAGAGAGCAAGTATTTATAATAATTGGGAAAACATTTTTTTTTGGCATTGTGTGTGTGTGTGTGTGTGTGTATATGTGTGTGTGTGAATCATTTCATCTCTTAAGTTAAATGATTGTAGTGTTACGCCCTGAGAGGATAACGTTACTTTTTATTTAGTCCTCTCCAAAACATCCAGGAGGTTTTTACTAACCAGGTTCATCTTTATTGCACTCCTCTTCCAATTCATGAAAAAGAGTTGAGTTTGACCCAGTTGTGGTAACACTCAATTCTACTCAAAGGATTCTAGAGCTTCAGATCGGGGCGGCGGCGGGGGGGGGGGGGGGGGGTTGAAGGGTTTTTGGGGGGAGAATGCTGTACGTGTTTTTAAATGCTCAAAGCATAAAATATAGGGTATAGATAATGCATATTTGGGTCTATTTAGTTTTTATTGTTCTCTATTCCTGAACAACATCGTGCTTAAGAGCTTTTTCTAAAATCCAAGATGTCAGAGTTCAGCCAAATTCCATAAAACTGATTAATAAGACAGCTAGAGCTTGCATGCCACCCCATAATAAAACACATGGTTAAGTAAGATAGCTCACTACATTCTTACAGAATTCTAGAAATTATTCAAACTCTAAAATTCCTTCCAATCTCTTATTTCATCTTAAGGACAATATAAGATATGCCAGTTAGCAAGAAAGAGGTAAAAAAGAGTACTGCAATCACACCTCCATAAAGCTAGGAAGATAATGTCAGTTTGTAGCCATCTAAATTTCTGCTTCTATCACAAGCTTACATGTTATTTGGACTTTCAAATTGGTTTTTACAGCTTTACTTCATCCTGCTGCCTGCTATTAAAATGTATAGTTAGAACGTACAAATTCCATAGATTACCATAGAAATAAGCAAATTAACTCAAGTGTCCAGATTATACACTGCTTTCCATGGGGTCTACATAAAAAATCTTAAAGCTTTTTAGCATTCGTCCTGCTCATAGTCAAGGATTTTGTGTTATTTTGAGATTGCCATATATCAAAGCTGGTTTTCTTTATGCAGCATTTTTTGTCCTCAAGAAAATACCGAAGAGGCCCTGTTGTTATTGCTGATTAGTGAATCTATGGTAAGTAGAATGTGTTTTTACGTTTTTGTCTTCCCTATTCCTCTAGTCCCTTTTTTGATATGGCTACTGCATCAGTATCGTGACCCTTTTCCTTGGGAGAAAAACAGATGGGATGCCTGGGTGGGAAGAAACAGTAGAGGCTTAGAAGGAGGGATGTTTCTTCTTGGACTGGGCAGCACATTCCTTGGTCACCCCGGAGCATGGAGCTTCTCTTCCCCGAGCAATTAGTAGGCAGCTGAGTTTATCCCTTTATCCACCAAGTATTGCTGGAACACTCACACAAGCGTATACTATAGGTAAACTATAGCTAAAATGACCACAAAGATCCTTGCCAGGGGAAGGAAGCCCCCAAGGGTCACCTTTCCGAGCCTTCTCGATTTGCCGTGGAGGGAGGGAGAGTTTGGAGAGAAATCACTTGTGTGTTTGAACCTCTGGTTTTCAGATGAAATTGCCTGGGCCTCTACACAGGCCCCTTCCCCAAGCTCCCACTTCTCCCGGGCACTGCACGCCCAGCCGGGAGGGTTCACTCCTGTCACCTGGCTCTGCTGCTGGGAGGGCGCTTTTGCCAGACCCTAAATTCCTCCGAAGCGTTTTCTTCGTGTTTGGCCAGGATATCACATCTGAGGTCTGGAATTTCCTCGCTCATCATTTATTGGGTTTCCACTCTGAATATCTTCAGGCGTGACAGCCCTGGCTTGCATCTTTCAGGAGTAATGCGTGTTATAGTGGTTATGCCTTGGCAAGCCACTGTGTGCCCAGCACCTGAGCAGAATGGCCAACGCCTGGGACTTGGAAGGACCTAGAGGTCCTCATGCCCATTCACTCATTGTACACGTGGGGAACCCGAGGCCCAGAGCAGGCCCCCGTGCAGTGGTCTTCCCGGGAGGTCATACTGTCCCCTCCTACATCCCGCACCGCCCCTGGCAGGCAGGAGGACAGGGAGGAGCAAAAGGAATCCTAGCCGAAGCGAGAGAAGTGTTTCACAGTTTAAAGGGAGGTCTGAAAGGCACTCAGGTGAGAAAGGCTGAGAGATGAGCAGGAGCACGTGCGTGTGCCACGTGTCGGAGGGAGGGGTCAGGAGGGCCGGGCTCGGTCTGGGAGGACAGCTTCCTTAATTCAGAGCTTTGGGTTTTCTTGTTCTGTGCAATGGCCCAGAGATGTTTACAAGAGCAAGACTGCTTGAGTTACCACTTCTCTCTACTTGGAAGCTCTTTGACGTCATTGGCCTGCCTTCCTCCGAAGGAGACAGGTTGCCCCGTTGGCTCATCTTTCCCTGACTGCCAGCTGGTAACTTAGCACGGTGTCATTTACACTCTCCTCTGCCCCGGCGCAGTCGGGGAAGGCGCGCATGGGGACGGCCTGGCACTGGCGTTCGGTGACACGTCTCCCTGTGCTTTGTCATCAGTTCTTCAACGGGGGCAGCTCGCGGCGGCCTCCTCGCTGGCACTCCTGCACCCGGAGCTGGGCTCTTTGCAACTCAGCAGTCAGTTTCCTTGGGCAGACCTGGTTGGTTACATTGTAGAAGTTCTGGGAACGCGAGGACAGTTCTGATGGGAAATATTGAGTTCCATTGTCAATCATGTATTCGTTTGGAATCTGGAAAACACGGCCCCTCTCTAAAATGCTGTGTCCTGGGAATGATGGCTCCATCTCTCCTGCTCCTTCACTGAAGCAAGGAACTCAGAGGCTCAAAATGGAGAGCCCTCTGAGACAGTCAGATGTGTCTCTGTGGTATTTAACTTCCGGAAATCCCGTCAGGGGCTGGTGAAATCCAGTGACGTCAATAAATATGAAGGATGAGGTTCCCAACCAAAATGATTATGTTCCCCCTGTAAGTCATTCCATGATTATGTAGGTAAAACCTAAAATAAGTTGCTTTTGGAAGCCCCTTTTTTCATGTTCCTTGACTCCTTGATTTTTCTGTTTTTGGACAGAAAAAGAATGTGCTCAATTTCAGAACCAAAATGAGAATTGCTGGTTGTTGTTATTTTTTGGTACTTGGGAAAATTGTATTTTTTGTTGGTTCTGACTTTATCTTAGAAGCATAATTTGTCCATAGTTTCTCCACCTACAAGAACTCATTGGGAATTGTACTGCTTTCTTGCCTCAAATTAAATGAGTTTTCCCCAGGAGAAAGGAGTCATTGGGACTATATTTGTACAACGGACACTGATACAATCCTCCGGGATCTTTATTATTTGTGGATCAGTTTAAGGTTCTGTATTGTACCTCTTTATTCAAAAGAAAACCATAAACTTTCTCTAAAAATTAAAAAAAAAGAATGCATTTGGCATAACTTGAAAATTTCTCTTAAATAGTATTTTGTTTTGTTCTCTTCCAGGCGTTGGTCTCAACATGGAGCATTTATAGCAAATAAATCAAATGAGACCACTTACAGCAAGCCCTGTTTTCCTCCCGAGCTTCTTTGGTTGGCTGAAAAGCCACTCCTAACAAGAAAAATTTAAAGATAAAATCTTCAGAATCAGGCTTATTTCCATAGGCGATGACTCACTTTGAAGGAAGTGGCCTGACATATATTCTTATTTGTCTTTGACATTTAGGAGCGAGGAGTTTTGAAGTGAGTGAGTGCTGATGGGTGGCTAAAAGCAAATGCCCCCGACTCACAGAAAGAAGCCCTTTAGCCTCATTAGTGAGAGAGAAGGTGCGCGTAGTCTTTCTGAATGTCAGGCAGGAAGACAGACATCAGCCTCCTCGGACAAGCGGCCCGTCTCATGTGACCACTTGCACAGGAAGAGCTGGGGGGTCTCTTTTCGTGCTCCCAGGGACGGTAGACCTGGAGACTTCTGGTAGTTACCAGGGGAGAGGGACCGGAAGATCTAACTATTGATTCTAACTCCCTGGGAGGGTAGTGAGGGTGGGGGGGTGGAGAGGAAAAGGAGCCAGTGGTTAGAGTCTCCTCGCATGGGTTTGTCTGGAGGAATCTGTAGAGAAATTACATTTCAAAGGTAATGAAAACAGGTTGCTGTAAGGAGCCTTTGATGTCTAGATAGATGAGATTAACAAGCTTGAATGTGCCTGCTGTCTTCCTTGCTAAGCAGTGGCGATGTGAAATAGGCAGGTGTTCTCTTGAGTCCTCTGCGGTAATGTCTTTAAAATAAAAATCTGTTTGCTTCTTGCTGTCACTTATACATCTGCTTTGTGCTTCCCTAAACAAGATCAGATTAGTCTTTGTAGTCTGTGCCAGCGAGGATGTCACCGAGGGACCTGAGTGTTGCCTTCGGGGTGGAGGAAAAGTGTGACATGTCTCCGTAGGACGGCTAGAACGTGATGCCACCATTTGGTGATGGAAGGGTGGGGCCGGTGACATACAGCAGAGCGGGATCTGTGAGTGAGGAGCAGCAGGGCCTGACCCGCTGGGGGATCTGCTGCCCCAGAGCACAGCTGTGCCTGCAGCGAACCCGAGCCCAGGAGAAATCTCCCCGCTTTGCACTCACTGGCTCTTAAATCTCCCTCCACATACCTGCCAACTGGGACACGTGTCCTACAGGATCGCACCTCCAGGCCCCCCAGTCTAGAGAACAAACACCCTGTACCACGGGCCGTGGCGCTCTGGGGAGTTTGAACAAACAACCAGAGGCGACAGACCCCCTTCCCCATCCCCGCCCTTGTCTCCAGACCCTGCTGTTAGGGCAGGAGGCCGAGATGGCCTCCCGACAGTGAAGGCTGTGTGCACGCTGGCTCACCATCTGCTTCTCTGCTCCGTGCTGCTTCCAGGCCAACCGGGACGCCGTGCTGAGCCGGATCCCCGAGCACAGGAGCGACCGCCTCATCAGTCTGCAGAGCGCCTCGGTGGTCTATGACCTGCTGACCATTGCTCTCGGGCGAAGAGGCCAGTTTGAGATGCTGTCGGAGGTACCGCCCCGAGTCCGGATGGCTTCCAGGCGGTGGGGGGGTGCTGGCGGTCTGAACGCAGGGACAGCCGAGGGACCTGGTCCTGAACCCCTATCACCAGCAGCCACATGGCTTTGGGTTTAGCTTTGGTTTGCTCCTCTGTGAAATGGAAATGGGGCTAAGCCAGTGGTCGGCAAACTGCGGCCCCTTGAGTGTGGCTCTTCCACAAAATACCACGTGCGGGCGCGCACGTACAGTGCGATTGAAACTTCATGGCCACACTCAAGGGGCCAAAGAGCCGCATGTGGCTCGTGAGCCGCAGTTTGCCGACCACTGGGCTAAGCGATCAGGTGGGGGCAGTCACTGGTGGTCACTTCCTACCAGTGGTCCCAACATCCACTGGCTGTGAGTTTGGAAGGGAAGGCAAGCCTTTCTCTAGCAGTTTCTCTTTTAGTGTAATTTCCACCATAACCCCAAATCACCCATCTGTGATATTATTTCCTTATAAAACGGGCTGTATTTGATTTAAAGCATCATATGTGACTCCTGCTGAAACGGCAGCTGTGGGCGCAGGGTCTCAACCGGCGAGCTGGGACAGGCTTTCCCGTCAACCGCGTCTGCGTTCAGAGGGACCCTTGTAGCATACGATCTCGGGCGAGGTGCTGTCATCTCCTTCCCTCCGTTTCTCAGAAACATTTGGGATGAAAGCTTGACTTTTATCTTGCGCTGTGGTTATGCATAACCGAGCTGCTCCCCAGAATACCAGATTCCACGATGGTAGCAGCGAAATAAGTATAAGATCATTTTATCTTTTCTTTAGTGAAGTAAAGAGAAAGAAAGAGAGAAAACAACTCATTTGGTTAAAATGGACTTTTCCATGTTATTCATCTTTCTTTTTCTAAATTTATACACATTGCAGCAGCCTCCGGGCAGGAGGACAGGGAATGAAATTCAGTAACAGATCGGCTGAAATCAGATAAGCGCGCCTCGCCCTCCAGCCCGCGGAGCGCGGCCACGTTGCCCGGAGCCACGGACAGCCGTTGAGCCTGTGCGGCCTGGACCTTTATTTAGGCTTCGGTTTGGTGACTGTACAGGGCAATGGTTACTCGTTCTTCAACAAAAGCCCTTCACCATCCAGCCAGATAAGGCGCTCTGTCCTGATGTCCCTGTTACCCCCGCACCCCCACCCCCGGGACTGTGCCCAGGCTCGGGATTGGCCTGGATTCGTCACCGCTCCTGGTGCTTTGACTCCTGGGACCCACCCTCTCCTCCTGGCCAGCTTCGTTCCCACGCCCGCATCGGCCGTGGAGCCCTCTGCGGGGACAGGGCCCTAGCCCGTGGGGGGTTCTTCGAAGGCGAACCTTTGCCCCCAGAGGAACCACTGGAATTCTCCCTGGGTCCCAGGCTGAGTGGCCACGGGTCTGCCCTCGTGCCATCTCGGGCCGCGCGGCCTTTCCCCGGCTTGAGTGGCCTGCGTCTGGGACAGGTGTGAGCCGCGGGAGGTGCTGCCTTAGTCCCAGGCCGGTGGCCCCTGCCCACAGGCTTCTCGTCATGCCATGAATGACTGGAGGGGGTGGCTGTCACCTCAGCAGCATTCCTCTGCCAGGTGGCGTTCCCGGCCTGTGTCTCCTCCTGGCGCGGAGTGCGGCAGCCTTGTTTCCACCGGATGGCTTTCCTCTTGATGTCGCATTTAGCTGCCATCTTGTGGCAGTGACCTGGCGCCCACGTCACTGGCGGGTCCCGTTGGTTGTCCGAGCCTTTGCGGTTCCGAATTTCCCGGCGGGAGGCACATTTAAAGCAAGGGCGGCCTTGCCAGAGGCTGCCTGAGGAGCTAGAGTAGAAGGGGGCAGGGAAATGTATCGGGGCATATCCCTGGGAGCCTTTTGAGTTCTGTACCGTATCTGAGCTGTATCTAGTAGGTCAGTTGATAAAACAGAGGACACTCATGTCTTCAACACATATGTTTGCAGTCCCCTGTTCTCTGCCAGGAGCTGTGATTCAGGCCGGGACACCTGAGCCAGGTGCGGTCCCTGCCCACCAGCAGCTCCCAGTCTACGGGGAGGCAGCCAGGCCGCATTGCCACCTGGTGTGGCTGGCGCTGGGGAGGCCTCCCCGCAGGGTCCGCATCCAGTAATAAAGGATTCGAATACTTGGCTTCAACCTTTCTTGCTATTTCTACTTAGTTTTGCCATTAGAGCTTCCCCTAGCCCCGTGGTCTCAGATATTCTGAGTGAAACAGGAGGGATTGTAGGTGGAGGGTGAACACGGTGGCCCCTGGAGACACGGTTCCATCTCTGGAAGCTCGGTCACTGCAGGGCAGGCATGGTCACCCTCGCTGTGCTCGGACCCGCTCTCCCTTCGTCTCAGGCCACATCTTAGGGTGTCCTGCTGCCCTCATTTGTTGGGGTTTTCTCTTTTTTTCTTGAATCCTAATTTTTCCTTCCATTTTTCTCAGCACTTTAGGTTGAAAGACTAACCAGATTTTTTAAAATTGAGGTAAATTCATATAACATAAACATAGCCATTTTTAAATGCCCAATTCAGCGGCATGGAGTACTTTCCCACTGTTGTGCAGCTATCCCCTCTATCAAGTTCCGAAGCATTCTCATCGCCCTGAAAGGAAACCCGTCCCGCTGAGTGATTTTTCTCCATCGCCCGACCCCCAGGTTCTGTCAGCTGCTCATCTGCTTTCTGACTATGGATTCACCTAATTTGGGTATTTCACATAAATAGAATCATCCGGTATCTGACCTTCCGTCTGGCTTCTTTCACTTAGAAGGCTGTAGCATGTGTCAGTACTTCATTCCTTTTTTATGGTTGGATAACATTCCATCGTATCGCAGTTTGTTTATCCATTTGTCAGTCGACAGGCATTTGGCTTTGGTGTATAGTGCCGCTGTGGGGGCAACTGGCATTTCAGCTTCCTGTGTTACTTCTTTGGGCCTGCGATGGTTAGCGGGTATCATTATCGTCGCTCGGCGTGGTGGTATATTCTGTTTCCCCTTCTGCATCTCCTGCACCGTGCCAGTGAGCCTTCTAAACCAGGGATGGGCACACCACCCTTCTGTTAAGAAACATTCGATGGCTCTTCCCCACTCCCCTTCTTTTTTCCCCCTCTTTTAATTTTGTTTTGTTTTACTTTTTCTCCCGTAATGAAATTGACTTCATTGTTTATGTTTCTGCCACATGCAGCAGCCCTGCAAGAACCGAGCAGAACATACAAATATGGAAAGAAAATAGAGGTCACTGGGAACCCCACTCTCCCGGGGTCGTTACCTGCCCGTTGCCCATCTTTCCTGGTTTGCCTTCGTGACGTGTACACGAGTGGGATCGAATCGTGCGTGTTTTACTGTGGATATTCCCAGTCATTGCTCTCCTTGCATTGGTATCCCTGCCTCCGTACCCCTAAGCCCAGGCCAGCACCTTGGGCATCCTGGGCACAGGCCTAGAGAGCTTGGCCTCGAGCTCTGCCCTGCCATTGGCCAGTTGTGTGATCCTGGAAGTTATTAACCGCTCCTGCCTCAGGTCTTCCTTCTGCGAAACAGGGAGGATGTCACACCTGCCTCATGATTGTGAAGGTTACTCACTAATCCATGCAGAGTACTCAGAGCAGAGCACACGAGCTCACTGAGCACTCACCGTACTCCCAGGGGTGAGTACCCACCGTACTCTCAGGGGTGAGTACCCACCGTACTCCCAGGGGTGAGTACCCACTGTACGCCCAGGGGTGAGTACCCACCGTACGCCTAGGGGTGAGTACCCACCGTATGCCCAGGGGTGAGTACCCACCGTATGCCCAGGGGTTGCCAGGCACCGGCAAGCAGCACAGTACACAAAAAGGTCTTTGGCTTCTAGAATTTTCCAATCTAGAAAGATCAAATAGAAACATGAAAAGATGACTACAATCGACCCTTGAACAACACGGTTTGAACTGCACGGGTCCACCTACACATGAATTTTTAAAAATAAAAACCTCACTGTCTTCCCTCCGAGGCTGGGAGTCTGCGGATATTGAGGGCCGACTGTGCGCGTTGATCTGCGCCGTTTTTGCACTAGTGACTTGAGTACCCAGGATTTTGGTATCCACAGGTACCCACAGGTGCCAAGGGACAACTAAGTTTTGGGGGAGCCGAAGTTTTACGTAGATTTCCGACAGCACGGGGGTCAGGACCCCTAACCCATAGTGCTCCTGGTCGCCTCTAATCAGAGAAGACTGGATAGCGTGGGCACGGTCATGGCAGGGCACAGAGCAGGCCACTTGCAGCAGAATTTGCAGGTGGGGGTAGCAGCGAGAGGTTAGGAGCAACTGGTATGTGAACTGGCTGCTCAAGGCCTGATGGGAATTAAAGTCTTGAGAGCCGAGGAACACCCTTTGTCATCAGGGTCATGGCGGTGTGAGGGCGTTCCGCCTGAGAGCGGGAGCTGAGGGCTTGTTCTCACGGGGGTGTCGGACAGGAAGCCCGGTTGTCAGACCCCAGGTCTCGGTGCAGACCGTGCCCTGGCTCCTGTGAGCAGGGCCATCACCCTCGGCTGGTCTGTGAGCAGGTCCCCTGTGCCTCGGCGACGCTGCCCAGCGACACTCCCTTTACGCGGTGGACCGCTTCTGACCAGAAGGTGGACAGCCCCAGGCCACCGCAAGAGAAGAGGTGTCACCGCCTCACCACGTCCTCACGCTTCCTCCCTCTCTTGCCCCCCCCCCCCGCCCCCCATGTCAACACTTCCTCATCAGGCCGCATGCTCTCCTCCTGGCCCCTCTCCTGGGCGGACCTGAGCCCCGGGGCACGCACCAGACGGGGACAGGCGGGGGCGCCTGTGCTGTGGGTCCCAGCAGCCTTCCCACCTCTGTCCTCCTGCCGTTGGCACCTTTGGGTGGGCTGTGCAGACCCAGGCTTTTAGGAACTGCGCTGGCAGGAGCTGCAGAGCTACTTTCACACGAACGCCGCCCTCCCTGCCTCTCTCTCCCGTTGTATTTATTCAGGATGAAGGCTGCTTCCCACCCCGAGGTTGGCTGCGTCTGTGTGTGCCCACATGTAATGCCTTTCTTTCTTCAGGGCACTGTTCAGCCAGCTACTGGGCAAGGAGCCTTGTACAGAGGCAGTGCGCACCCCAGGTTCATTACATCCTCATTCTGACAGGTTTAAATATAAGCACAGTGTTTGCGTGTCTCCAGTGCTATGAGCTTTCGTGTTTTTTTAAAGACTCATTGTGAGCTCCGCCGAAAGGCTTGTGTAGGAAGGAACACTTTCCCCCTTCGGTTTGAGCAGCAGCTCTGGTTGGCATGACAACCCGCACTATTAAAAGTAAAGCAACAAGCCCGGCTTCCTTTGTTTTCTAGGATGAACCCAAGCCGCTAAGGGGCTTGTTTCTTTAATGTGACTACTCGTGGCTCCATTTCGACAGAACGTTAAGAGGTCCTTTTCGAAGGACGCATGTGTCCCCTCTGCAAAGACGCGGCAGCGTCAAAGACAGAAGTGGTATTTTTATTTTCCTTGTTGAATTTCTTTTCATCTGTTTATGATAAATCGCAACAGCATTATGGTTCTGTGGGCAGCACTGTCTGGCTAGTGCTTGTAACAAAGGGACATTTTCCATCCCCAAGCCAAACACTTATTTAGTCGGGGAGCGCTGTGAGAAGCGCTTGAATACTGGGTCTGCCTAACAGGCCTGCCAGGTGTCAGCTGCCATCAGAATTTTGTATTTAAATGCAGCCCCACTCGAACTGCGGGCACTCAGCCTGGACCTCGGTGCCCAGGTCCGTGGAAGGCACCAGTGTGGCCTGACTCCTGGGAAGTCAGTGCCGCGGGTTTGGTCCAGGGTAGGTGCTCAATAAAACCTGCTGAATAAACCAGTGCTTCAGGCCACGAACGTTCTCATCCCGCTCCGTCTTCCTCGGTGTGTGAGACAAACGGAAGGTCATTTCGCTGGGAAATAGGCAGCGGAGGAAGAGATGGGTCCACCGTAGGCAGCGCTGGGGGTCACCCCATCCGGGAGGGACCAGCGGCATCATTTTTACATGACAGGTCTACCCGGAAGAATCTCAGCCCCTGCCATGGCCACTGGTGCCCACAACCCCACCGTAGGAAAGCATTTTTGTTTTTATTAAGCATCATCGCTCTCTTCTTATAGTCCTTAATGAAAAAAAGTTTTTCACTTAAAAAAATTTAATATGCCATTTTAACCTTTTTAAAGTATATAATTCAATGGCATTAATTTCACTCACAGTGTTAGGTAACCATGGTGATAATTTCTAAATTTTCCATCACCCCATGTAGAAACTCTTTACCCAGTAAGCAATAACTCCTCACTCCCGCCTCCTCCATAACCTGGTAACCTGTGATCAGACAATACTTGTTTTTTTGTGTCTGGCTTATTTCATCAGCCTAATGTTTTCAGGGTTCTGCCATGTTGCGATAATACATCTGATAGAACGTCTCAGACTTTATTCCTATACTTGAGGCCCAGTGCACAAATTCGTGCACAGGTTGGGGGGTCCCTCGGCCTGGCTGGCGTTTGGGGTGAGAGGGGCTGTCTCGCCCAGTCCTGATCGGGCCAATGGGGGCCGTCTGTCCAGTGTCCAGGGAGGGGCTGCAGGAGGTTGGCTAGCCACCCCGATTGGGCCGATGGAAGCCGGCCCAGAGGGACCGCAGGAGGGCTCCAGGGCGTGTCCAGCCCTCTCGCCCAGTCCCGATCGACTCGGACCCCAGCAGCAAGCTAACCTACCGGTCGGAGCGTCTGCCCCCTGGTCAGACACTTAGCATATTACGCTTTTATTATATAGGATTGGCTGAATACACGCCATTGGATGTATAGGCCCATTTTGTTTATCTGATTATCTGTTGATGGGTGGACCCATGGATTGTTTCCGCCTTCTGGCTGTTGTGAATAATGCTGTAGGGAACATATCTGAGTGCCAGTTTTCAGTTCTTTTGGATATATACCCAAGAGGGGAATCACTGGGTCATATCGTAATTCTAGGTTTCACTTTCTGAAGAACCTCCAAACTCTTCCTCAGTGCTGGGCCATTTTACCTTCCCAGCAGCAAGGGGTGTCTCCATATTCTCACCAACACTTGCTGCTGTGTAGCTGTTGTTTTTGCTATAATAGCCATTCTAATAGGTGTGGAGTGGTACCTCATTGTGGGTTTGGTTTGCTTTTCCCTAATGACTAATGGTGCTGAATATTTTTTTGTATGTTTATTGGCCATTTAGGTATTATGTTTGGAGAAATGTCTATTCAAGACCTCTGCCCACTTTCAAATTGGGTTATTTCTCTTTTTGTTGTTGAGTTATAGAAGTTCTTTATTGATTGTGGATAATAAACCCTTAACAGATATTTTCTCCCATTTTTCAGTTTGTCTTTTTTTATGATGTCATATGATGCACAAAAGTTTTTAATTCTGATAAAGTCTAGTATTTCAATTTTTTTCTTTTGTTGCTTGTGTTTTTGGTGTCATATCTAAGAATCTATTGCCAAGACCAAGGTCATGAGGACTTACTCCTATGTTTTTCTCTGAGAATTTATAATTTTTGCTCTTATGTTTGGGTTGTTGATTACTTTGAGTTAATTTTTGTATATGGTATTGGTAGGAGTCCAAGTTAATTTTTTTTTTTTTTTTGCATGTGGAAATCAAGTTGTCCTAACATTCATTGAGACTATTCTTCCCTATGGACCTGGCACCCTTGTTGAAAATCAGTTGGCCATAGATGTGCAACCTCAGTTCTATTTCATAACCCTATATGTTTATCCTATGCCAGTACCACACTGTTTTGATAGCTGTAGCTTTGTTGTGAGCTTTGAAAAATCAAGAAATGTGAGTTCTTTAACTTTGCTCTTTTTCAAGATTGTTTTGCCTGTCCTGGGCTCCTTGCAATTCCATATGAATTTGAGGATTGGCTTTTCTATTTCTGCAAAAAAGACTTGGAATTTTGATCCAGGTTGCATTGAAACTATCCAGATTACTTTGGATAGTATTGCCATCTTAATATCTCATGTTTTGATATCAGATCTGAGTTTGGCTTCCAATTCTGCTACTTTACATGCCAAGTATGAACTTGAAGGGGTTCCTTTAACTCTAAACCTGTATTGGAAAATACAGGTAATACTAGGACCTACCTCCAATGGTTATTATGATGCTTAAAGAGATAGTGTATGCAAAATGTATGTTACTGTTCTTATTGGTGGTGTTGATAATCTGCTTTCTAATGTAAAAATCCCCGCTGTAATGACCCTTAGGAGTGTCTTTCATCGCATAGTGAAGTAACTCAGCCTTGGGGTCAGGCATGTCTGGGTTCAAATCCTGATGCTGCCCTTTCCTAGCTGTGCAACTTTGGGAAAGATACTTAGCCACTCTGGACTTCCACCTCAGAGACTGATGTGAAGCTCAGCGAGACAATAGGTGTGAAACAGCCAGCACAGGTCTTGGTATTTAATGCATACCATTCCATTCCTCTTTGGTTATGAGAAAGGATTGATCTGAAATTGTCTCCTTGTAACTTGCACCTGTTCTGTGTCTTCGAAACAATAGGGCAAGTCAGTCCTGCCTCAGTGACATAAAGTGCCCCAGAGTTATTCTGGGGGGTGACAAACTTTTCAAAAAAGGACCAGATACTAAATGTTTTAGGGTTTGAGAACCAGGAGCCAAAATCAAGGATGTTTGTAGATATAACAAGAGAGGAAACAAATTTCCACAAAATTGTTATTGATTAAATTAACATATAAGAGTGACTCCACCTTTTTGTAATACAGGTACATTAAGATGAATGGGATTGTTTTGGGGGTAGCATTTTATTTGGATTTAAAGTCAGTATGCCCTCTACACATTGATGGCAAGTGCTCGCCTATAAACGGTTATGAGCTTTTGGACTCTGGAAGCAGGCAGCAGCTCGGACTTGGCCCTCAGGCCATGGTTTATCTGGTGTGGCATCATCTCCAAATTCTTTGCCTTTTGCCACACTCCGCATAGCGCTTTCTTGTTTGTCCATGGCCATCCATAAAGGATTTCCTAACACTCGACCCATATTGATTCCTTCAGTCGAGCATTCATTGGGCACCTATGCTGTAATGACACCCCCTGGGCTGCTCTACCCACGACTCCTTACTTCCCTCCCTCAGACCTTGGGTGGGTGAGGCGACAGCTGTGGCTGAAGGTTCAAACCTGAAGCCCCAAGCCAGGGAGACAGAAAAAGACCAAAGGTGAGCGGCGGTTGAACAGGGAGGAGGTAGAGGAATGAAATGTCCATTTCTTGAATTTAGAGGTTCATTTTGCAAGAATAACAAAGAACAGCAATATCAGCAGAAACAGCAGGCGGAGTATGTAGTAGAGGGAGATCCTGGAGACCCGTTACTCGCGTGCAGACTTGATCAGGATGCGACATCTAGCTGAGCGGAGAGCATGCTGGGCGATGGCGACCAGCTTTCAGTTCTGCAGCCAAGCCTGTGACCTCTGAGAAGCAGCCCACCCTCCCCGCCTCCCACCGTGGCCGGAGGCAGTGGAGCACTTTAATCTAAGGTGTGCCAAAGCAATACGGCTTCGAGACGCCTCTGCCCGGAGCAGTGTTGCTGTTTTAAAGCAAAAAGAGAAATGGGAGAGGGGCACCAGCGTGGGGTTTGCTCTATTTTATTTTTAATTCAAGGGGAAAAACTCTGAGCAAGATTTGGTGGGAACCACCTGTTTCCTCAGAACTTGGGCCGGGAGGGCCTTTTATTTGCAGCCGAGAGCCCCGTGAGCATGTTCTTTAGAAACTTTTCCTGGGCTCTCGCAGATTCGATATCTCAGATTCCACTTTAATTAATTAATTTTTAGTTAATTCAGAAATAAGCCTTCTGAGCTGAGCCTCCTGAGACCTGGGTTCTAATGTGACCCTGGCAGGTCTTGTCTCCTCTCTGGCTCATCGTTTCCTCAGCCATAAAGTAAGAGTGTGTCCGCATCATCTGAGAGGTTTCAGCGTACCCTGCTTATGCCTTTCTCTGGGTTCAAGATAATGGTCCCGAATGTCTACATTGTTTAGTCTTTAATTGCTAAAAATAAAGGCACGAAATATTATCCATATACCATCTTAAATTAAGAAGCTCTGTAACACAACTGCAAGAATTACATTTGTTAGCCGGCTCATTAAGTACAAAGGACGTAGGAAAGAAAACCTTCCTACTCGATGAAAGGCTGAGTTATGAGAACTCTCAGGATTCGGCCCACCTGCCCACAGAGGTGAGTAATGAAGACAGCGCACTATGTTATTTATTCTGTTTTAATGGTGATGAATTTTAGACTTCAGCTCCAGGCTCAATTTGAGGCAAAATCTGATTATTTTGTTACTGCCCCCTCCTCCACGGACTCCTGGATGCTCAGTCTCCCTCTCGAATTCCGAAAATAGACTCTGGCTTCCCGTGCTGTGCTGCTGTACCGCTGTCGCTGCCACGTGCCCGGTTCATGTCATTGGGCTTTGCCTACCAGGAAGGTAATTGCTCAGTCCCGTTCTCATGCCAAAGAGCTGCTCATTCCTGTCGCCCCTCTGGACGGCTGATTTGTGAAAAGCCACAGTGACAGCGGGAAAGGGTGCGCTTCTGCGACCAAAGGAAACGTTTTTGCAAGGGACAGTGTGACGGCCACTCAGATGACTCAGATGCCATTTAGAGGCTAATTCTTGTTCCACCAAGTATTCGTGGCATCAGATGAATGTGGTCTGGGCTTTGGAGCGATGGCGGTGGCATGGTGATTACAGCGCCCGCGCCTGTCTTTCCTGGTAGAAACAATCCTACTGCCAAATCCACCTTCGCTTCTGGTAAGGGGATGACTTGGAGATGCCACTGGCTGTTCTGTGTGGGTGACTCGGGCATCTGCAGGCCTGGAGAGGACCCCAGATCCCTCTCCCAGGCCCACACGCCATCTCTTCACTGGACACCAGAAGTGAAGCAGGGCCAGCGTCTTCTCTCATCTCTCCTTTCCTCTCAGAGGCTCCAGGCCACTCCCCCTCAGCCGTCCTCTGCCCCGGCCCAGAGCCCTCCTCCCCTGCACTCCCCCTCATGTAGAGCCCCCAAGCCCACAGGATCTGCTGCGTCTTCATTTCATAACAGCTACATCACCACTAACGTGTTTGTACTGTTCATTCTGTGCCAGACAGTCTTCTAGGCATTTCACGTGCATTTAAAACATTGCTTCATGTAGCCCCATAACCTCCCTGTGGCTGGGGGTAAGGAGTTTGGATTAAATGTGGCCCCAATGCCCCGCGACTGCTGTCCTCGCCCCATGCCTGCCCTCTCTGTCCCCTCCCGGCCATCAGCCAGTGGGCCTGGGGGACTGAAGCAGCCTCTTAAAGGCCCCAACATGCACAAAACTCCTGTGTCTCCTTTTTTTTTCTTTTTTATTGAATTTACTGGGGTGACATTGTTTAATAGAATTATATAGGTTTTAGCACCTGTGTCTTAAAAGTCCATTTCATCAGTATTTCTTTTAGACTGGAACCATCATTAAAATGGGAATGCTCTTTTTTTGTTTTTATAGTATATATTCTGTTCCCAGTCTCCTCGCTCTATTAAAACTGGAAGTTTTTACTTTATCACATACAGATATGATTAAGGTGCTGAAAAGGGGTAGTCAAAGAGGATTGGGGTGAGCAGACACCCAGTCCAGGATGCAGATGTTGTGGAGAGCAAATGCCTGGTGACAGCTGAGTTCTTGGTTTGCTTGGAGGCATTCTTTGGGAGGGGCCTCCTTCCGTGATTGAGGAATGTTGACCTGAGCTGAGTGGGGAGTCGTGTAATCTTGACGTCTGCAGGGACGTGGGGAGGACAGGTTACACACCAAGCGGTGTGCTTGGCATTGAGACTTCAGGAGCATCTGCAGCTGCCTGGGCGCTTTCTCAGGCAGCGCATCACCGTATGTACGATGCCAGGAGCCCACAGGAAGAAAGAGTGGTGATGCTGGAGCCCAGACACCTCTGAATTAGGGTGAGGGGCCAGTTCGTCATTGTTGACTTCATTCCTGAATCCCTGTGTGATACCCCTGTGGCTTATTGTGGGCTGTAGGTTGTTATAGTTGCGAGAAAGAGGCCCAAGTGGGGAGGGGTCTGTGAAGGATGTGGCAGTAAGTGTGGAGGAAACTTGTGACTCAGGACTCCAGCTGAGCACCCTGAGGTGGGCTGGGGCGCGGCATCCTCGCGCGGGGTGCTGGTGGGCATAGTGGGATCTGTGAGGCTCCTTGGAAATTCTGCAAGCTGGAAAGACCTCAGTCCTCAGTAGCCTCGGGGGTCCCCAGAAGGCCAAGGGAGCAATGCCCCATTAACAGTAAAAGATCTTGCTGGAGCTCAGAAATAGCTCGGGCGCTCTGTGGCATTCTGGGGGCCTTTTAGCTGTATTTCGCTCTGTGCAGCATGAGTGGGCCTGGAAAGTGGGCGTGGCATGTCGGAGCAGCGGAGTGTGGTGCTGAGAGCTGCCTGGTTCAGACCCTGGCTCCCCCAGAACCCGCTGGGACCTCACCGGGCACGCAGCAGGCTGTGCTCCGGCTTCCTCGTCTGTGAGGGGAGGGACAGAAAGGACCTGCCTGGACCTCGTGGGGTTAGCACGACCAATGAGGCAGCTCTGCTACAGCAGCTAGAATGGGTCCTGGCTCCATAGCCCATGTCATCCAAAAGCTGTGTCTTTGTCCGTTCAGGCTGCGATAACAAAATACACGGACCGAGAGGCTTATAAACAACAAATGCTTGTTTCTCCCGGCTCTGGAGCTGGAAGCCCAAGATCATGGCTCCAGCAGATTTGATGTCCGGTGAAGGCCCACTTCTGGGTGGCAGGCTGCCAGCGTCTCGCTGTGGGCTCACACGGCGGGAGGGACTGGGGACCGCTCCTCTTTTATAAGGACACGAATCCTATTCATGGGGCTCTGCCCTCATGACTCAGTCACCCTCCAAAGGCCCCACCTTCTGGCACCGTCTATGGGGGTTAGGTTTCACATACGAATTTGCTGGGTGGGGGAGAGGCACAGCATTCAGTCCATACCACTTGTTAAGGCAACAAAAACAAGCGTAGTCTGGGCCAGTGGTCGGCAAACTCATTAGTCAACAGAGCCAAATATCAACAGTACAAGGATTGAAATTTCTTTTGAGAGCCAAATTTTTAAAACTTAAACTATATAGGTAGGCACATTGTTATTAACTTAATTAGGGTACTCCTAAGGCTTAGGAAGAGCCACACTCAAGGGGCCAAAGAGCCGCATGTGGCTCACGAGCCGCAGTTTGCCAACCATGGATCTAGTTCAGTGGTTCTCAACCTTGGCTGCACATTAGAATCACCTGGGAATCTTTTTAAAATCCTGATTTCTGGGCCTCATCCTCCGGAAATTCAGAAATCGGGATTTTAAAAAGATTCCCAGGTGATTCTAATGTGCAGCCAAGGTTGAAAACCACTGGTCTAGTCTGTAGAGCTGCAGCACCTAGCTTTTGATTCAGAACAGGTGGTGTCAGCTGCTGCACTCCTTTCGTCCATCAGGAAAACGATTGATGTTTATCATTCCTCTTAGCAGTAGAGCTGGTAGGACACACTTACTTTTTATCACCATCGACCCTTTCTCTCCACATACCGGCTCCTTTGCCTAATCTCAGCCAATGTGATGGTTATTCTTGTTTCCACCTTCATCATTTCTGTCCCCTTCCCTAAATCAGTTTCTAAGTACTGTTAGCTTTTCATTGCTTGGTGTTCCCTCCATAGCACCTGTCTCCCCCATTATCCCCAGCCCACACCTCCCCTCACCTGGGTTAGGTCGCCCCCCACTAACCCCATCTCGCCCACTTGTCAGGTGGGGCCTTGTGTTGGAGCTGTTGGCGCCCCTGCCTCTTTCCTTGCAGCGGAGGGAAAACTGCCCGAGACCAAGGCTTATGCTTTCGTCACCGGTGGGTCGTCTTGGCGTCTGGCACAGTGCACGCCACCCCGTGGGGCGGGGTGGGAGGTTGTGTTTCAAGCATCCAAGGAGAGCAGAGGCTGTCAGTCTCACTGCAGTGTGCATAGACCCAGACTCACGTGGTGTGTGACGGCGGCCATGCTCACGTGTCTGCGTCTGTTCTCACCCACCAGTGCTTAGAGAGAGCCATGAAGTTCGCCTTCGAGGAGTTCCACCTCTGGTACCAGTTTGCTCTGTCACTCATGGCGGCCGGAAAAGTGAGTCCCCCTTCTGCCTGCGGTTCTCCGCGTCCACGCGCGGTGCCTTCCAATCCCAGGGGCGGTGGCATCCCTCACAGAGGCCTAAGGCATAGGAAGCTGCCCCGTGGTCATTTATAAATGAACAGTCAAGTTTAATCATTTGGGGGCCAACACAGACACATCATTGAGAAGGATTCTGAAATATTTGCCTTTTTCTCGCCATTGTTATTTCGTCACGTGACCATGTGGCTTGAATTAAGGCTGGTTTTTTCACACTGGCCCTCTTGCACATTTGGGAGCATAAACTGACTCCTGGAGAGGAAGTTGTGTGGTTCTCTGTGGCCGTTTGTTATATCAGGATGTGTCTGATGTTCGTGGAAAACGTCAGCTTTGGAGTCCAGCTGCCAGAGCTGAGGTCTGGGCTGTGTGACCTGGGGCAGGTCACCGTGTCTCTTTCCTTTTCGGTAAAATGTAGCAATAATAGGGCCGACTTCTAGAGTGGTTATTGGGTAAATGAGATAAGACCCACCAGGTGCTTAGTATAGTACCCCCACATGGTACGTACTCAATAAAGAGAATTAATTGGGGCCATTTAATGAAACTGCCATTTAGCTAATTGTTAAGTCTGTGATATAAGGTTATTTGGGGGAGGTGGAGACAGAAATGTAGTATGCTATGCTATAAAACGCTTATTTTTCATAATAACACCAGGAAGGAAGAAAATGAGGGTGACTCCAGGGAAGTTGAACCCCAGTTTACACCCCTGTCACTCAGGAACCCATGTTCTGGTTGTTGCCGTCCCAGGCCCCTGCGGGGTTGGGCTCCCCGTCGGAACACCGCATTCAGAGGACAGCTAACCAAAACCCCAGGGAAGCTTTCAGTGTTTGGTTCTGTCAGACATTCCGAGTTTCACAGAAACACTCTCTCTCCTTTGCCAAGTCTGCCCGTGCCGTGAAGGTGCTGAAGGAATGCATTCGGCTGAAGCCCGATGACGCCACCATCCCGCTGCTGGCCGCCAAGCTGTGCATGGGCTCCCTTCACTGGGTGAGTAGCTGGCCGCGCTCAGGGCCGGGCTGCCAACCTGTTGCATTTCCAGGCAGAGAGGAAAGCGCAGGGACTCAGCAGCTACACACACACAGGCTGCCCAGAGCCCCAGACCCCGGCTCCTCTGGCCTCTCCATCCGCCCCCTCCCTCCCAACCCCCGCCCCCCGGACAGTGCGGAATCAGCATGTTTCCGGGGCTCCAGCTTTCCTTTTTCATGGGACTGTGCTTGGAAAGTAGAAATGACAGAGTGGGAATTCGTGCTCAGATACATCTGGCTGTGTGAAGCTAACGTAGGACTGAAGAGCGGGGGGGAGAGGGAGAGAGGGCTAGAAACATCTATGGGAGAGAAACATGGGTCGGCTGCCTCCCGCACACCCCCTACTAGGGATAAGCCCACAACCCAGGCATGTGCCCTGACCGGAAATCAGTCGAACCGGTGATCTGGTGCATGGCACGATGCTCAACAGCTGAGCCACACCGGGCAGATGGAAGCCAACTTCCTCTTTCCTCTGCCTTCACACCCACTTCCCTCTTCAGATATTCTTGTTCCGGTTTGGATTTGGGAATAGTATGATTTGTCACAGTTTTAGTACCTCCAAAATCTACCATTTCAATAGAAAGCTCAAACTAGCTGCTGAGATGGTGATCCCTGCCATAGACGATGCAGTCTTACTGTCTTTTCTTTGACTGCATTTCAAGATTAGTGATAAGAAGCCCTGGCCAGAGCCTCTGCCCTCCCACCAAAGGGTCTCAGGTTCAAGGGCACATACCTGGGTTGCAGGTTCGCTCCGCACTGGGGGCACGTGTGGGAGATAACCAGTCGATATATCTCTCATATCTATGTCTCTCTCTCTCTCTCTTTCTCTCTCTCCCTCCCCTTCCCACCCTTCCTCCATCCCTCTCTCCCACTCTCTGAAAAGCAGTGGAAAAAATATCTTAGGTGAGGATTAACAAAAAACAAACAAAATAACAGCTTAGTAATAAGAAGAACTCCCCCAGGAGACTGGGGAGACTTGCTGAGGTTTTTTGCCATTATGGTCCTTGCTGCTGGTGTTTTCCCCCCATTTATTCTCACCCGACAGGACAGAGGTCGGCCTTGTGAAGAAAGTGTTCTACCTTTGTTAAATTTTATTTGGTAAAATGTGGGAGGAAAAGACATTTTGAAAGAGCAAGCTCTCGCCTGAAACAGAGAGCTGTGAAGGTCTGGGCAGGTTTTGACAAGTGGGGCCACAGTGCGGGGCCAGTGTGGGCAGCGGCGGAGTGGGCGCAGGAGGGGGCGCAGGAGGGGGCACAGGAGTGGACCCAACCCCTCCGTTTGAAAACGCGGGCCCCCCGCTGTGATCGCTGCCCTCCCTGCAGCATGACATTGCTCATGACTGTGACACACGTCTCCAACGCCTAAAGTAAGCCTACTCCCTTTTTTTTAAGATAAGAGTAACAAATCTTTTCTGTATATATTTTTTCCATTTTTATTATTAAAACTTCCAAATGCCACAGAGTGTAATGAGCTGCCACGTACTGTCACCCAGCCTCAATAGCATCAACATTTGCCATAGTTCGAAGGAACAGATCTTATTATTTGCCTCTAATATCCTGTGCGGAAGGCCTCACTGTGGGTGCAGTTTACAGGTGCACATTCTCTCACCGCATCTGCTCGTGCCAGGTCCGTGTGCTGTGCGGTGTAGAATAAATAGATGCAGTTTTGGCATTTTTAACAGCTTATAAGAAAGAGAAACCAAGCTTCAATGGATGCATTATGTTATTTGAAAAATAATAATAATAAGGTAAGACCCAAACACAAAACATTTCTATCTGGATAGGCAATGCTGGTTTACAGTTGTAATACAAACAGTGCAGTAAGTAATATGTAATATTGCAAGAACAAACTCTGTTTCGCATACTCACTGCTTTTGCCCAGCCCTGTATATAACATTCAACTTCTGAGCACCTTGCACAACCTACTGACAGAACCAACCAGTAAAAAGCAGAGGGGAAAAAGATAGGAGCCACCGAGCAGGAGAGAGACTTTGGAAAAGAAGGCAGAGATGCAGGAGGGAAACCTTCGTGGGAAAAGGCAAGGTGGGGTCCTCAGGCCTGTCAGCGGGCTCGGATAGAGAGACAGAATTGCCACGGTGGACTCGGAAGATTTGGGAGTCATTTTCACGGTGACTCATCAGAAATCTGTTCTTGGCAGCCGATGCTTCTGGTAACTAACTCGTGCTGGATGTTCTGCAGGTTGTCATTGTTTTCAATGTGTCTGGTTTTTCAGTTGGAAGAGGCTGAGAAGTTTGCCAAAATTGTCGTTGATGCGGAAGAGAAAACGTCCGAGTTCAAGGCCAAAGGCTACTTAGCGCTGGGGCTCACGTACAGCCTGCAGGCCACTGACGGTGAGAGACGCCCCGCCCTCGGGCCCTGGGACACAGGCCGGCTGCCAGTCTGCACCGCGGGGTTCCCCCACCTCCCGCCGTCTCCGGCGGGCGTCTAAGCTGGGCCGCTCTGTGCTGTCCTGCGGGGCCCTGCTGCTGCGGTCCTCGTTGCTTGTGCTGCTTGGCTATGGGAGGGAAGGGGGCTGGGCTGGTGGTGCACAGGGGGCCAGCTGGCAGGTGCAGGGCCCTTGAGAACCGATTCATCCCCCAGCCTGGGCCTGCCTCTGCCCCAGCACTCGGCTGGGCGGTCCACCTGTGAAGGGATGTTGGGTCTTAGGCACAGGAATAGAGGACAGTTCGGGGCCAGCCTCTTCCAGGAAGCTTCCCTTGATTGGTCAGGACCTGCCCTTTCTCCATGCAGTCATTCTTTTCCTTTTAAAAAATATATTTTTTCATTGATTTCGGAGAGGAAGGGAGAGGGGGAAGGAGAGATAGAAACATCAGTGATGAGAGAGAATCATTGATTGGCTGCCTCCTGCCCGCCCCACATTGAGGATCGAACCTGCAACCTGGGCATGTGCCCTACCAGATATCAAACCATGGCCCCTGGTTCCTGGTCGATGCTCAACCACTGAGCAATACTGGCCGGGCTCACCTCTGAACTGATTTTCCTGGTCCAGTGTTGGGCGGGTCAGGTCAGTCCCTTGTGTTCATATCAAGGTGGTAACAGTCCTGGCCGTTGCACAGTGTGAATTAAACTGGCCCTTCCTGGCCCAGGATCAGAGCTGCTCAGTGCCAGAGGCCTTCGGAGGCCGCCAGCCCAACACCCATGGTGCTTGGTGGTCTGCTCTGCCTCCTGGGAGAGCCAGGCTTCACCCAGTTACATGCCTGCACTTGAGAAAGCAGCCGGGCCCCTCTCTGCAGTTCCCGCTGGTCTTTTAAAGATGGCCCCCTCTGCCTGGGGCACCAAGAATGACCCTCAACTCACGCCGTCCCCTCGGCATCATGCCAAGTTACACCCACGGGTGCCAGGGCCCCGGGTTGGCCTGGGCTCCGTGGCCCGTCTCCCAGTGCCTGGGGCAGCACCGAGCACACACCCACCCAGAATTTGCTGCTCATAATCCAAAGGAATGTGCAGTTTTTGTGATGAGCTTTGTATTTGTCCGACACATGCCACTGACCGATGGAACCCTTTCAGCTTCGCTGCGAGGGATGCAGGAGGTCCTGCAGAGAAAGGCGCTTCTTGCGTTTCAGAGGTGAGTGGGAGTTCATCTTTTCACTCGGCTGTGCATAATGACACCAGTGTGATGAGTATAAAAGGGAGAGATATTTATAAAGATTATGTAAACAGTGTTTTCCCCCGGGAGTCCTTCCTCCCGAGCACTGAACACACATGTGGAAGCTCGCCGCATCATTTGTTACTGTGTAGATCTGCATTCTTCATCTGTCCGTCCTTCAGCCTTCCGGCACATTTTCTTCCTTCCTAATAAAGCCAGTTCAGCTCTCGGAAGACAGATGCTCTGTATGTGTAGGGAGATGATTCCTTTTATTAAAGACATTTGTCATCATCTAGAAAAGAGATCATTCTTTCTTAGCTTTTTTTTTTTTTTTTTTTTGCCTGTGAAGCTGCGGATTTTTATGTTAAGAAATGAAAAAGTCAGGTTTTAGGACAGTCTCTGAAATACTATGCGAAGACAGTCAAGTCGCCTCCACCCGTCTTGCTCCATAATACCTGTGCTGTCTCCATCGTTGTACCTGCCGTGAAATTCGGAGAATGCTTTATAATTAGCACGTGCTTGCGTGTCAGTGTTCTCCCACATCCCTCATTTAACTCGTCCTCACCCACACCAGACAGTAGACAGGACAAGCAGCATGTTCACTGCAGGTGAGGGACTGGCATGCAGGAGTGGGGAGTTACAGAGCCACATTGCCTTTGAGGTCAGGATAGAATCATCGTCTCCTAACTCTAACCCAACTTTTCTGGTACCGACTGCACTTCACTGCCCTGATTTTATTCTTATCGCAGCTGTAAGAAATCACTAAAACGAATCATTGCTTGAAAGTAAAGCCGCCCGATGGCAAATCCACAATTGCTATTGATCCTCTCACTTTAAATAGATCTGCGTTACATTGCTTTCTTGGAATTGGATTAGAAACTCAGTTACTTGCACCAACATTTCATGAGGACCTCAGTCACTAATACCCTTTGCTAGCTTTCTTTCCCAGAACCGGGGTTGCCTACGGATTTACCGCAGGGTTCGCGCCCCTGTCTTCATGAAACCATTACTACTTGATTTCGGTTAGTCCAAAATCTTGCATCTCGCTTCTGCTTCCTGCCAGGCTTGCGGGTTGTGCCTTCGCCTTGCCCGTCCCAGGCTGGGTAATGACACACAGTCCGGATTGACACCTGCACACAGATCTATGTCTGTGCTGAGCTTTTGTTGCCGTTCTTCAGCATGGGGAGTGGGGGAAGCCTTTCCATTTCAAACAATATGGAGTTTTAACTTTTCCAGTCCCAGCTTGTGAAACACATGGCTGCCTCAGAAAGTGGCCATTACATCTGCTTCCCTTTTCTCAAGTCAGCACATCTCATTGGCTCTCTAACAGCAGCCGTGGTGGTGGTCTGCCTCGAGCCGCCACTATTCATAACTTCACGTTATGTCACAGCTGTTCCATGGACCCGAATTCCTTCTTGTGCCTTTTACTTAGGTTTCAATTCAGAGATTTTCTAAAATATTAGTTCCTGTGGAAATAAAGAGTAATAAAACCCTATTAACCTACGTGATTTATTGGCAAAGGCTAACCTAAATTAGTATTTGTGTGAAATAAAGAATATTTTTCAAGGAAATAAATTATTTTGTTTCAAGTACACATTAATGAGGGCTCCTCTAGTACACTGTAGACCTGACAATCTGTAAGGAAAGATTTTAAGTAAATATGAATGATTAGTATTCCTCCTTAAATGTAAATGGATATTTAAAAACCACTTGGATGAGAAGTACTTTTTTTTGCTATAGATTTAAATCCTCTGCCTACAGTGCTGTTTATACTATTGTTTGGCAATTTTTGTTTAAAAAGAGTGTAACTCAAAAAGGGGTGGTGTTGCAGATACAACATGTAAATAATAGCTCTTAATTATGCCTGGCGTCAGAATTCAGAAAGATTTGCTGTCGGGTAGATTAAAAAAGGTGGTTTTTGAAGGCCTCCCTCTTGCATTTATGCATCTTAATATTGAGGCCCTCCACTGTTCGTACGTCCAGAAGCTCAGTCCCAGCAGTTGCGCCAATTCATTCGGCCCGTACAGAGGAATAGTGAACAAGACCATGTTGTCAGCAAAGCTGCGAGCCTGGCGCAGAGACGGCCCCACATGCAGAAATCGGCTGCTCCACATGGTGTTGGTCGTGTTTGTCACTCAGTGTGAAACACAATCTCGCGTCGTGGTGCTCTCCCTCCTGGCTGCGATTAAGTTTGCTTGTGGTGTCATTGGTGTGTATGGAATGAGTGACCATCCCAGCTTTTCAGGAAGTGAGCAGCATCCCAGACCATGGGACTGAGTGCTGAAACCAGGGAAGACCAGGACAAGTTGGTCATCCTGTGTGTGTCACTAATGGGAGGCTCCTGAGTGATAGATTTAACCAGGTGTGTACATTTCCCCCCTTAACTGACTAATAAATACACTGATCACAGGTCCGTTGTAATCTGGACAGAAGGAGACTTTGAGAAGAATTGACAGAACAAGGCAACAGGGTGATATGGGGGAGAGAACAGGCCTCAGGATTTCACTTTTAGCTCTAGCTCTTTTGCTGGATACTCTTGGGCCAGGTGCTTAAAAGTAGATTCTTCATAAATTGTAGTTATTGTTATAAAGTATGTATCTTAATGACCAGGGTCAAAATTGTTCAGCCTTTTCTGTATTCTTGGTTCTAGAACATGTTGGAACCAGAGTCTAGGAGAGCACTGGGTGGGCCTCAAGGTGTTCTGGGTTCTAGAAGGTGATCTTGGGGGCCCATTCCATGTTCTCCAGCAGCAGCCTGGCATGCCTCTCTCGGGGCCCTGCTCCCACTGTACTGTAATGGTCACTTTGGGTCTCCCTGGCTCTGGGGGAGAAGGGATGTTCTCCCTTCTCCAGGCTGGCGCATGGTTCATCTACAGGCTCCCCAGAGGCTGGCACAGGCCTGGCACCACATTGGTACTAAATAATGTGGGTGGGTGAATGGATGGATAAGTGGATGAGTTGATATATAGATGGATGGATGGATGAGTGGATGGATGGATGAGTGAATGGATAGGTGAACAGATGAGTGGATGGATGGAAGGATGGATAGATGGATGGTTGGATGGATGGATGGATAGTTGGGTGGATGGATGATGGATGGATGGATGGATGGATGGATGGATGGATAGATGAGTGGGTGGGTGGGTGGGTGGAAGGATGGATGGATGGATGGATTAATAGATGAGTAGATGGATGGATGGATGGATGGATGGATGGATGGATGACGGACAGGTGGCCTGGTGACCCATCAGTCTAACAATTCTTTTTTATGGACAATACATTAAATTAATGGGCATGGAGTTGCTTTGACAAGGGAAGCGCTTTGTGAGCATCCTGTGGTGACATTTTTAGATGTCTGGGTTTCTCCTAACGGCTCCACCAGGTGCTGCTGTATGGGAGTGGGGCTTGTGGGGCTGCTTTGTATTCATGTGCAGCGTTCAGCAGGGTTCTAATGGTCAGGAACACGAATGTCCATCCTCTTACCTGCATGGCCTGATGACGTCTGTCAAGCAGGTTGGCTATGGGTGTGTCCTGAGATCAACACCATGCACTTTTTCTTCTTTTGTTGAGCATTCTCCTTATTTTCTTTTTTCTTTCCTGGGCTAAAGTAGTCAGTTTAACTCATTAGCCAAATTATAAAAATCAGATTTTTAAAGTGTGTATGTTTAAGTTGTGCCTCGTGAGAAATTGGCAGTTGGATATCCATCATTAGCCAGGTTTGCAGTTCTTCAGCTGCTTTCCAGTCTTCCCAGAAACGCCGAGATCCCCAGCCTGCCTGGTTGTTTTTGTCACAGTGTGTGGCTCACAGTGCGTAATCACTGATGAGGCCAAGGTGGGGCTCATGTCAGAACTGTCCTCACCCATTACCCAGAGCCACCAGGCCATGGCCAGCTCCTCACCTGGGTGGTGTCGGGTGGAGGCAATCATGATCTGATGTAACTTCACCTTTGAAAACCCTAACCTGGGCTGAGAAAATGATAGCTCTGAGGGGTTCTTGCTGAGGGTTGTAGAAACCTGGCTTTTTATTCATTAGGAAAGAAGTGAAATAAAATAAAGAATGCTGAATAATTCATTGTCTCTTCATAACTCATTTTGTATTAGCTTCCCCTGAATAATTGAGAGAAACAGAAACCATGACATCCCGATCTCATTTCTCATGAACATCAAAGAAAAAGATTCTTTTTTCCCTTTTCTGTGTATAGGAATGATAGTGGCCTGTTTTGTGTTCAGTCCACCTCTGAAGCAGTAGCCGTGTACAAATTCATGGGAAGACAAATACTTACCTATAAAAATAAAAGCGTAATATGCTAATTAGATTGGACGACCTTCTGGATGAAGCCGGGGTTGTGAGGGAAGCCCGGGTCCCAGGTGCCAGAGGGAAGCCGGTGCCATCAGCCGGGGGAAGGAAGGCCTACTCTTGCACAGATTTCATGCATCAGGCCTCTAGTAAAATAATAAAAACAGCCTGAGCCTGTTACCCTATGGTGAGGAGAGTCCTAGCCACAGTTCCTGGTAAGGTAACCAGAGAGTGGATTTAAGAGCGATAAAAGGACAGACGCCCCTTGCTCCCCCCAGTCCCCACAGGAGCTGCCGCATTTGCCCAAACAATGGCCCAAATTGTTGGACTCAGCGTATTTTCTGGATGGCAAACACCTGGAAGCCTTCTTAGTCTTTTTCCCCACAGCAGACGGACAGTTCCATGAAAAGGCCTTTTACTGCATGAAGCCATCCCTACTGTGTTTGCCTGGGATATGGCTTTCTTTTTCCTCCTGAATTTGTTTTCTGCCCCTAGAAGATCCTCCTCTAATCACAGAATGTTGACAGAACAGAATGAAAGGCTGTTTATTATCTGGGCCCCACCGTTTTTTAATTAGTCTGCTCCATCGTGCCTTGTAAAGAAAGTAAAGTTGGTTTTCTCTTCCCTCGAGGCTGTCCAGCAGAGAGTTATGTCTCGTATACAGCCCCATGTTGAGTTGCTCATGGTGAAATATGATTGACTCCCACATAAGAGCAAGAATGACCACGTTGGCAAACAGGAGTCCAGGACAGCTCTTCCCAGCTGGTGTCAAAGGCCAGCCAGTAACCCTAAGCCCAGTGTTTAGCTTTACATGTCAGAGTTGCATGGGGCTTGGTAGCTTTGGAAGACTGAGTCTCCTCCTCCTCTCCTAGAGTTAGTTCATCAAAAATGGAACCTCATTTTACCAGCAAAGCCACGTCTTGATTTTCGTATGGTTTCTCTGAAATCCAGAAATTTGGGTGAAGGTAGCGTTAAGGCCAAGCCAAAACTCAACCAAAGTGCAACGGCCTTGCCCAGGACACCCATGGCCTCGCCGTGTCCCAGTGTGACGGTGAGCGTTCAGAGCTCAGGGCCTGCGTATTCTGCACCTCCAGGCTGCTCCTCAGAGCCCAGGGTCACGGCTGCTGCTTCAGAGGTGGACCGAACACAAAGCAGGCCACTCATTCCTGTACACAGAAAAGGGGAAAGACAGCACATTTGTTAGTAAACCTTTGTTTAAATGAGACATTCATTAGTTAAATATGGGGGCTTGGTATAAAAATGCAAGTGATAAAAATGCAAATGTGACTACTTGTTGGATAGGGAAAGTAGAATGGCCTCTCCCAGGTACTAACGGCCGTAAATGCTTTTCCAGGGCCCACAGTCTGTCACCTACAGATCACCAAGCCGCTTTCTACCTCGCTCTGCAGCTCGCCATCTCCAGACAGGTCAGTTTCTCGAATGTTCCTGAACCGGGTGCATGCTCTGTCTTGATGCAGTTCCTCCAGCGCCTCAGCTTGAGTTAGTTAGTAGCTGGTCCTCCACCCAGGCCGACCCGGACCAGGGCCTCCTCCACACAGCGAAGACCCGGGTGCTCTGGTCAGCTTGAGCATCAGCCGTATAGACACAGGCCAGGCTCTGCTTTAGGAGTTTTAGCCCATAGACGTGGAGGGCCCAGCCCGGGGTCGATGGCAACATGGACACAGCACGTGGCAGGCACCTTAAACCCAGGGGTCATCGAAGAGCCCGTGTGACTTGCCAGCAGAGCCCAGGCTGAGCTCTCAGCAGGGTGGAGATTGGGGTGGGGCCTGGTTGCCATAAGGTATCAGGGATTGACGATGCCAGCAGGCCTAGACAGAGGCACCAACCAGTTCCTTTCAAATGCGTGGAGGTCTGAACATTACGCGCGGTGACTCCTGGAGTAGGAGCGTCAGAGTGTCCTCGGTGGAGGGACAGCTTTGCTGGCCTTCATCCTCCCTGTTGCAGTCTCCAGAAGCCGCCTGTGCCTTCTCGTCCCTTCCTGTCCCCTCCCAGCTGTTCTGGAGGCCCTGGCCGCATGCCTGCCTGCCCACCAGGTGCAAGACACTGGTGGTAACCCCAGCACATTCCAGAGCGCTGACTGGAGGGTGAACGAAAGGTCAGCTCCCCAGACGTGCCATTCTCCTGGCAGGCCCGGCTGCAGGCGTGCATCTGACTTCCCGGAGAGGCGGCTCCCTTTGGCGACCTGGGGACTATGGAAACGAAGGTCCTCGCACCTGGCGTGGGGTGGCGCACAGCTGCAGGCTCGTGATGGCCCCCTGGCTCCCCTCCCCCACAGGACCTTCTCTCCCTCCCCCGTGAAGCCTCCTACCTGCCGCAGCCGGCACGGCCCCTTCCTCTTGCTCAGCTCTCCTGTGTGGTGTCTTTCCCGCCTGAGGGGAGGTTCCATGCAGGCAGGAGCCATGGCTGTCATCGTCACCCCTGTGCCCCGGCAGTTGGAATGCTGCCTGGCAGGTGGCAGGCACTCGGGAGCACTCCCTGAATGAAGGAGCCAGCCTTGCATTCCCTCAAGTCAGCTGTCCCTGCAGGATGCCATTGTGAACCCTGTCAGTTCGTCCCTGGCTGCTTTGGTCAGACTGCACATTGACACCTGCCTTTCGACCCTCCCCACAGTGCAGGCTGGGCGCTGTTCACACCCCAGTTCTCACCGGGGGATGGACAAGGTCACAGAGCCTTTGTGAGCTCACAGCATGACAACCCCAGGCCCCAGCGGCTGAACTTCCTGCTGACTGCAGGCAGGGGGCTTGTGGCCTGTTATCTTTAGAGCCAGTGCCCTTTGAGCAGGGGGAGAGGGTGGGAGAGGAATCAGAAGATCTAGCTGCCACTCTCATCCCAGAAGTTCAACAGCTGGGTGACCTTGCTCAAGTCGTTTCACCCCTGGACTCAGCTTCCTCCCGTAAACGATGGGTTGGGCAGATGGTCTCCCTTCCAGCTGTGTTAGCCATGACTCTGTGGCTCAAAGCAGGAAGCCTCCGTAGCCAACATTTATAATCAAATTCATCAAAATGAAGTTGCAGAGGGAAACTAACCGATTTGGAAAAAAACAAAGTTGTGGCTTCCTACGAAGGAGTGAGGTTTCTGAGAGATTGAGAAGAAGCAGGAGAGTTGAGAGGGGTCCAGCCAGGGGACTGACGTTGGGAGGGGAGACCGGAGGGGTCCCAGGCCAGCTGTGGAGAAAGCTTCAGGTTGTCATTCTCCCCAGAGACTGCTAAACCTCCATGGAATCTAGGGTGTTCAGTACTCATCTGTGCATTTTATCAACCATCGTGCTTGGACGATTTTGAAGAAAGTCTTAAACAGCTATTGCATTTTAAGGTCAAGGCTGTGTCCGGTCCCACTTGAGTTTGAATGTAGCATTGAACGTGGCACTGCATTTGTTTCTTGGATCAGGGTATTTGGGTTGTGGTTTGTGGGGCTTTTGTGTGTGTGTGTGTGTGTGTGTGTGTGTGTGTGTATGTATTTCCCTGATGGAGAACCAGGGCAAAGGGACTTGGCAGGAATCATGGGTGTCTGGTCATTTAGAAAGCTGTTCTAAAGTTCGTGACTTATTAAGCACTTTTATTTCAGTAATACTTTAAAAAGTGAGAACAGTTCAGTTAAGGCTGTTAAATTCCATTAAAAACCTCTGGCAATTGCTCTGTGCCTCCATGTAGTAAAATTATCTTTAGCATAATTCAAAGTAGATCAGTTTTGCAGAAAAAGAGAAAGTGTTTACTTAGGGGTATTGGCAGTTACACAGAGAAACAGTATTACTTTGATGATTAGACTATTGCTTGAAGAGAGTGTCTTGTTTTCATGTTTGTGGCTAATATCCTGGTGCTTTCATAAAGATGGCTTCATGTGTGTGTGTGTGTGTGTACATGCGCACATGTGTGCACGCGTGTGTACACGTGTGTGGATGCATGTGTGTGTGCGCACGTGTGTTTAAAAATTCTTGTTGGTTTTGTTCTAAACCAGATACCGGAGGCTCTGGGGTATGTCCGCCAGGCTCTTCAGCTTCAAGGCGATGATGTCAACTCCCTGCACCTGCTCGCCCTCCTGCTGTCGGCCCAGAAGCACTCCCACGACGCGCTGAGCATCGTGGACATGGCCCTGAGCGAGTACCCGGAGAACTTCCTGTGAGTGACCCTGGGCTGGCGTTTTCCTTATGCGAAAGCTATTACATTCACTTCTTCCCAACGTCCTTCTCTGAAATCTGACTTCTTCGTGGACACCCTGAGAGTAAACAGTACAAAACCCCTTCTACTCTTTCTTCCCCGTGATATTTAGAAACACATATACTGTTGACCCTTGATGCAAGGGCGAGGGGTGCCAACCCCCGCAAGGTGGAGGGTCTGGGGAGAACTTCTAACGCCCCAGAAGCTTGACGACCTACTGCTGATGGAAGCCTTACCACTAGACATACACAGTGGGTTAGCACATTTTGTATGTTACATGTATTCTATATACTTCACTCTACAGGAAAGTAAGCTACAGAAAAGAGAATGTTATTTTAAAAATCTTAAGAGAAAATACATTTACAGTATTTATTGAAAAAAATCCTCATGTAAGTTGGACCCACGCAGTTCAAACCGTATTGTTCAAGGGTCAGCAGTAGTCTGTTAGGTTGTCCTTGTTAAGTTAAAATACGTGGTCTGTTTTTTCCATCGTGTACCCTTGCGCACAGGAGAGGATGTTAGATGGGCTGTGGACGAACGTTTTTACTTTAATAGTTATGCATTCCTAAATGTACATTAGAAAAATATAACTGCATATCAAAGTGTGATTGCATGGAAATGGTCGCTCGGAGGGAGACTAAGAAATTTTTTTAATGAGTTGCTTTAAAGTCACTTTCAATAAAAATGTTAAGTAAATACTGGTAGGCACACCTGGATACGGCAAACATTGTATTAGACGAACTCCAGTGACTGGAATGCGGGAACTACAGCTCAGGGCTTGTTTGTCCTGCGTTAATTCCAGGGTCTCCCTTCCAAGGTGTCAGATGATGGTTATATTTCAGCAACTTCAAACGAGATAGCTGACCTCTTTCTGCCTTGGCTTTATTCTCTAGGAAACAGAATTCCTCAAATCAGTCAATATTTGTACCTCACCTAAGAACTGTCGTTGTAGACTGCTAGATGCTTGAATGGTCTACTTATCGTCATGTTTCCGTAGAATTCCCGAACCCAGGCTTGTCGCCGAAGCTTTGCTGAGCAGGACTTTGTCTTTGGGCTCCTGGGCTCCTATTTTTTCCTCAGGGTACACAGGTACACAGGTACACAGGTACCTGTGGCCAGAGACAGTCGACAGCCCTGCGCCTGGCAGGTTCTGACTGTCTAAGGGGCAGGGGCAGGGGCAGGGGCAGTAATGGGGCGGGAAGCTGGTGGCCAGGCTGGCTCTCTCCACCTTCAGAAATCAGTGCAGACCCACATTTTAAGTGCATCGCCTTTGGCTTGATTTCTCTGCCTCATCACCTCACTGTGTTTTTAATCAGAGTTTCAGCAGCTCCCCTTGGAAAACCGGTGCACACATTTCCATTACAAACATTTCTTTGTCTCCAAGTGAAAAGAGCACTCTCTTCTCCCCATCCAGAAAATTCTCATTATAACCAGGAAACCTCTGACTAGAGATTTCCTTTGTAGGTTCAGCTATTTATGCAGAGCGAACTGAAGAGCTTTGCCGCAGTGTTTACTGCTTGCAGATCTCAGGCTTGCTCTTTTGCATACCGAGTATATCTCGGATTTTCGCCGAAGCTGGTTAGCCCATGGAACCGTAAAGTGGTGAAAGCACTTGAAAAAGTCTCCCGTCCTTTACCCATCGGTAAAGTACAGCCCAATGCAATTAAATTCCGCTTCTCTCATCCATATTTATAAAGCCCCCTTCCCGCCACCCCCCCCCCCCCAGTGCCTTCATTAGAGCTGAGACTCGCTGGCGGCTCCGGCAGATATGCCTGGGGGACCTTCCCGGGGAGGGCTTATTAGAGGCATAGCCACCCACACAGCAAGCAGTAAACAGTGGCGGCTAATACGGCAATGTCTCCAGTGACAGCAGCCGACAGCCTTTCAGGCAGTGTAAGGAAGAACAGCAGTAGAGACATTTGAGGAATGCAAGCCTGTTATTTTAATGTTGGGCCGTGAGCTCAAAAAAAGCAAGGCATATGTCAGCAGGTCCGAGAGCAGCCGCGACTTGTTTGCTTTTTAAATATTTGTATTTCTTCCTCTGTGATGAGAGACTTCTCCCCGAGAAGACTTTATTAAAAGTTGGGCCAGATGTAGTCAGTCGATCCCATGGTCTGTTCCCAGCCTGGGTAAAGCATTTCAGCAGCAGCCTACACAAGATCCTGCGGGCACCTGTCATGCGGTGTTACCCGCGTGTTTGTCAGCCTTGTCTCCAGCGGGCTGTGGGTCTCGGAGCGGGACTGCCCTGTGTGGTGGGTCCCCCCAGCCATGCCTCCCACAGGCTGAGGCATTAGTAATGGATGTGTGCTCAGCACCTGCCGGATGGAGGTGAACCCCTTTCCCACTGTTCAGCTGTTGAACGGAAAGCAACTTAGCCAGCCTCTTAGCCTGAGGATGACAGAACGTTTTGGTGCCTGATAAGCTTACCCCAGGTACTTAAACACCAACCTCTCTCATGTCCAGTGGCAGTGAGGATGAACACCAGAGAGGCCAGAACTCCCAGGGCATTAAGCTGCCTTCGCCAGTGCACTTAAGGCATTGCAAGCAGTGCCTTCCTTCCTTGTAATCATTACATGGTAGTCACTCAATAATTCGTAGGAATTCCTTTTTCTATTACTGATAACAGTGTTTTCAAATATGATATTTTAGAATCTTTTAAAATGGATATTAAATATTAAGTAGAAGCAAAAAGACTACGTAGTAAATATATTTGAAGCAATAATACAACTGATATATGTATGTATATCCCCTCTTCGTTTAAGAAAAAAAACATTGATATTGATTTTAATTTCCTGTATACCCCTCTGTCCTAGCCTTACCTCTTACCTCACAGGTTAACCACCGTTCTGAATTCTGCGCTGAGCACTATCTTGTGGTTCTATGCCATATATGCTTTACTCCTAAATAACGGAAATTTCTAATTTTGCATGTTTTAAAAAAAATTGTAATGGAATCATACTGAATATATCCTTAAAGTACTTGCTTTTATTGCTTAACATTATGTCCCTGCGGTTCATCCATATAGCACACAGCAGCAATTTATTCATTTATTCTATGAACAGCACCTATTGTAGAAGCTCACCGAGATTTGTCTTTCCAGCCTCCTGTAAGTGGTGTGTGGGTGGTTTTCAGCTATTATGAACAATGCTGCTGTAAACATTCCCGCACAGGCTCCCTGTGCACATGTGCGAGCATTTCTTTAGCTATACACCCACCTTGGAGTGAAATTGTTGGGCCATAGACTATGTGTATCTTCCATTTCACCACATCATTCCAAACTGTTTTCCAAAGCAGTTGTGTCGTTGTGCACTCCCACCAGCAGTGCCTGGGGACCCATGTGGCTCCTTATACCCATACTGGGTGTTGTCAGACTTATTTTTGGTGGTTGTTGGTTAATGGTGTCACGGTGTGAGTTTAAGTTGCCTGTCCTTCATAATTAATGAGATTGAACACCTTTTTGTTTGTTTGTTTGTTTGTTTGTTTGTTTGTTTATTGGTCATTTTGCTTCTCTCTTTTGTGAAGCACAAGAAGTCTTTCTGATTGGGTTCTCTTTTTTCATACTAACTTGTAAGATTTCTTTATATATTATGATTACAAGTGCTTTCATTGGTTATATGTGTTGCAAAAATCTTCCAAGCTGTACCTTGTCTTTGCTTTCTCTCACTGATGTCTTTTGATGAACAGAAGTTACTGATTTTAAAGTAGTTGAATCTACCGATCATATCCAAGGATAGTAATCCTGTGACTAGTTAAAACCTTGGCCTCCTCCGGGACCACGAAGGTAGTCTCCCAAGTTATCTTCTGGGAGCTCTCTCATTCTCTTTCACACTTAAAGCTGAGAGTTCATCTGGAATTGGTTGTTTTATGTATGTACTAGAGGCCTGGTGCACGAAATTCGTGCATTCGAGGGCAGGGGGTCCCTCAGCCCGGATTGCACAATTGGGGCCGGGGAGGGACAACAGGAGGGTTCCAGGGCGTGTCCGGCCCATCTCACTCAGTCTCAAATGGCCAGACCCCAGCAGTAAGCTAACCTATTGGTCAGAGCATCTGCCCCCTGGTGGTCAGTGCACGTCATAGCGAGCAGTTGAGCAGCCTTAGCCTATCATTAGCATATTACACTTGGATTGGTTGAATGGCCGACCAGATGACCGGACATTTAGCATATTAGGCTTTTATTATATAGGACTAGAGGCCCGGTGCACAAAAATTTGTGCACTCGGGGGGAGGGGGAGTCCCTCAGCCCGGCCTGTGCCCTCTCGGGAGATAATGACCTGCTGGCTTAGGCCTGCTCCTGGGTGGCAGAGGGCAGGCCCAATCCCTAGGTGCAGCCCCTGGTCGGGCTCAGAGCAGGGCCAATTGGGGAGTTGGGGCGCCGCCCCCTGTCATGCACAGAGCAGGGCGGATCGGGAGGTTGCGATGCCACCCTCAGTCACACTCAGGGTAGGGCCGATTGGGGGGTTGGGGCACAGTCCCCCGTCACACTCAAGGCAGGGTCGATGGGGAGGTTGCGGCGCCACCCCCTGTCACGCACAGAGCAGGGCCAATCAGGGGTTTGGGGCGCTGCCCCCTGTCACTCACAGAGCGGGGCCCATCAGGGGGGTTGGGGCTCCGTATCCTGTCACGCACAGAGCAGGGCCCATCAGGGGGTTGGGGAGCTCCCCCCGTCACACACAGAGCAGGGCCAATCAGGGGAGTTGGGGCACCACCCCCTGTCACACACAGAGCAGGGTGGATCAGGGGGTTGGGGCGCCGCACCCTGTCACACACAGAGCAGGGCCAATCAGGGGGTTGGGGCGCTTTTTCTTATCTGTGAAGCTCTTTATCTGACCTTCAATTCTGAATGATAGCTTTGCTGGATAAAGTAATCTTGGTTGTAGGTTCTTTCTGTTCATCACTTTGAATATTTCTTGCCACTCTCTTCTGGCCTGCATGGTTTCTGTTGAGAAATCAGCTGACAGTCGTATGGGTACTCCCTTGTAGGTAACTGACTGTATTTCTCTTGCTGCTTTTAAGATTCTCTCTTTGTCTTTTGCTCTTGGCATTTTAATTATGATGTGTCTTGGTGTGGTCCTCTTTGGATTCCTTTTGTTTGGGGTTCTCTGCGCTTCCTGGACTTGTAAGTCTATTTCTTTCACCAGGTAGGGGAAGTTTTCTGTCATTATTTCTTCAAATAGGTTTTCAATATCTTGCCCTCTCTCTTCTTCTGGTACCCCTATAATTCTGATGTTGGTACGCTTGAAGTTGCCCAGAGGCTCCTTACACTATCTTCATATTTTTGGATTCTTTTTTCTTTTTCAGTTGGGTATTTTTTGTTTCTTTGTATTTCAAATCTTTGACTTGATTCTTGGGATCCTCTTGTCTGCTGTTGGATCTCTGTATAATATTCTTTATTTCAGTCAGTGTATGCTTAATTTCTAGTTGGTCTTTTTTCATATCCTCCAGGGTCTCACTAAATTTATCAGTGGTTTCCATAAAATTCTTGAAAAACCTTATGAACGTGGTCTTGAACTCTATATCCAGTCATTTGCTTTCCTCCATTTCTGTCATTTGTGACCTGTTTCTTTGTCTCCACATTTTTTATGCTTCCCTGTGTTGGTAGAGTGGTTTTGTGTGCTAGGTGTCCTATAGGGCCCAGTGGCTCAGCCTCCCCAGTTACCTGAGGTGGACACTCTTGGTGCACCCCTTTGTGGGCTTTGTGCACAGTCTTGTTGTAGTTATGTCTTGTTTGTTGTAGGATCACTGGGAGGAATTGACCTCCAGGCCAATTGGCAGTGAGAATCAGCTGTGTCTGCAGTGGGAGAACTTCTGTGCTGGAGACACCCTTCTGGGGCAAGACTTGCTTCAGTGGGGCTTTGGTGCTCACTGAGTCTGCGCCCTGAGTGTGTCCCTTATGGATCTGAGGAGTTATAATCTGGATGGTCCCCCTCTGACCACTGGGAACACTGGCTCTTGGATCTAAGGAGGTGCTAATTTAGTCTTTGCCTGAGGTTACCCAGCAGGAGCTACGAAGAGAACTGCAGATTCCCCTTCCTTTTTTGGAGTTTGGAGGTGCCCTGATGAGGCCCAGCTGTGAAGCAATGCAAGCTGCTGTGGGGCCTTGGGCCTTCTCTTGGAAGTTCTGGGTCTGTCTGGCCCAGCTGCAATTTGTTAGGTAATTTTCAAGTTGCAAAGGGCCAGGGCATTCATATGCAAAAGCCTCTGCTGCAGCCTGGGTGGGGTGGGGTCTCAGGGAATCAAAGGGCGCGGAGCAAGCAGCTATGGCAGATCCTCAGCCCTGCCCTAAGGGGCCCGCGTCTCAGTGTCCAGGTAATTGCTGCAAGCACCTCTGAGGGAAAGCCGCTCTCAAGTTCCAAGTTCTGCCTGCTGCCAGACAGTCCAGTTTCTCCCTGTATGAGCCCTGGGTCCCCAGAGACTTCCCGGAACCGGAGTTCAGAGTAGTCGGGAGCTTGTGACTCCCTCCCGATTCAAAAAGACAGCCACGTCCTCAGGTGCCAGCCCCTTTCCGCGCGCACTTGAGCCTCCGTACCTCTGCACTTTACTTCCGCAGCTCCTGAGTCTCAGAGTGCTTTTCTTTTTCCTTCTAGTTGTAGAATTTCCACTCAGCCAGCCTTCCTGTAGTTCTGGATGATGTCCGTTTTGTCTTTTCGTTGTATTTTTGAAGTTGTTGTGGGAGGCAGCAATTTCCGGTGTTACCTATGCCGCCATCTTGGTTTCCGCCCCACATTTTAAATAATTTAATCATCAGTACAACCATGGTCGGTAGTATTATTCCCATTTTGCAGATAAGGAAACTGAGGCACAGAGAGGTTAAGTAGCCTACCTAGTATGTGGTGCAGTTGTGATTTGAACCCAGGCAGTCTGGCCTCCACATCTGTGCTCTTAACCGCCGCTTCCATCTTCCCAGCACTCTGCACGTCTCTCTCTTCCTGGCTCCCGCCTGACTTCAGTGGAGGGAGCCATTTCTGTCTTACAGGCTGCGTGGATTCCTTCGAGTCCATGTCACATCCTCAGACTTGGGAATGTGGGGAAATTGGCCAAGGGAGCTGAGTCAGGGACCCCTGGCGTCACACTGCCCCGTGTCAGCGACCTGGCCTTTGGGGAGACAGGGACATGGCCTTTGGGGAGTAGACTCGTTTGCAGGTCACCTGCTCCCCATTTAGAAATGACCCATGGCTTTGTGGTTTAGGAAGAACAGATTATTTTATTTTAGAGCCAGAGTAGATCAGATAGTTCCTGGTCACACATTTCCTTACCAGAGGCTGTTTGACGCCTTCTGTGCCGAAGACGCTTGCTTGCCAGCCGCTCCCCAAGCCCCAGGGCAGGTCCTCTGCCTCGGACTTCCTTTCCACCCTCAGCCCCCAGCTCTGCTGGTCAGATAGCACCCAGGCCCCGTCCTGCCTGCTGGTGCCCACGTGCTGCTGCTCTGTGGACGGTGCTAAATGAAAGGGCCCCTTCATAAAGGTGCCGCCCTCGGGCCTGGGAGGAGGCCCCTGACACAGGGTGGTGTGGCTCCAGGGGCCCCTGACCTGGGGTGGTGTGGCTCCAGGGGCCCCTGACCAGGGGCCCCTGACCCGGGGCGGTGTGACTCCAGGGGTGCTTTCAGTCTGGGCCATTTCCAGCTCAGTGCTGGCTCTAGGACACTAATCCGATTAGTGGCCGAAGCAGGAGCAAAAAAATGAGCCAAACTGGGGTTTCTTGAGGTGATTTATGTTAGCTAAATGTGTCAGTTATTTGTTCTAAAAATATCGCCAGAAGGATGGGGGAGCAGTCCAGATTGTCGACACTCTGACTGAAATGAGAAGCAAAATGTAACTGATAGGGATCTAGCAGGAGCTCCTGCCTGTCAGAAAGAGGAGGCGGGACTAGGCCAGGAGCCCTCCTCTTTGCCAGCCCTTGGAGAGGATGGACCGTCCCCAACACCCGCCACTCATGCGCAGCCTCTAACCAAGGATGAGGGGCTGCTACGTTCCGTAGAGCCAGGCGTCTGCCCCCAAGACTTCCTTTCGCTACCTAAGGGTGTGCGGTGTGGATTTCCCCAGGAACTAGCAGGTCTGGGAGCCTGGGCTGGGACAGTCACATGACAGCAAGGCCGTGTTGGAGAAATACTGAGTGGCCTGCCCAGTCTCGTGGGCACATTGCACGGCGCCTCCTTCTTGAGGAAACGTGGGCCTTCGACGTGGTCGGAGTCTAGAACTTCCTCAGGGGCTAAAACTCCCAGGTGGACGCTTGCCAGTGCGCCTCCCGGATCAGTCGCTCGACGGGGCCTTATTCTGTTTTTTAAAATGTCTTTATTGATTTCTATTTTTAGAGAGAGAGGAAGGGAGAGGGATAGAGGGATAGAAACATCGATGAGAGATGAACATCATTGATTGGCGGCCTCCTGCACGGCCCCTACTGGGGACCAAACCCTCAACCTGGGCATGTGCCCTGACCGGGAATCGAACCAGTGACCTCTTGGTTCCTGGGTGGACGCTGAGCCATACTGGCCAGGCAAGGGCTTTATCCTAGAGAAGACGCATGGAAGGGAAGAGCCCTGCCCTCCCACCCTCCTGCGGGGGCTCTGCAGGCACTCCGACCAGCAGTAAGCGTGTGTGTGCTTTGGGGTTTTGCCAAGGGAACAGGTACTCAGAGTCGATCCCTGAAAAGCCCATAGTGTAGGGGTCTCCGTCAGGCGGCCTGTGAGCTGACATCTGCTGGTAGAGTTCCATTAGGTCTGCGCACATTTCTGTTCGTTTTAGTCCAGTTGGTTAACTGGACCCTTCAAATGACTAGAGTTTTATAGGCGCCTGACTTTTAGGTGAAAGAGACAGGTCGCAGAGAGCACAGGCCACAGGCAAGTATTTTAAAGACCCGCGTTGATCTTCCCCAGGAACTGTGCTCCGCAGCCCAGACTCCGGCTCTCCTGCCGCCCTCTCACGCCTCAGAGCCACCACCTGCCCCCGTGGTCTGGCCTCTCCTCCTGGTTGGACTGTACATTCTTTGAGGGCAAGGAACTGTATTTTATGCCACGTTTAATTCCACACGGTAGTTGGTACGGATCTTTACATATCTTAGGGTGTGAGCTGTTTGGCAATGGATTAGAAAGTGCCACACGGCATCATTAGCGTCGGTGGTGTGGTTAGACCAGTTGAAGCCATTCTCGGTTTGTTCGGTGCCCTGAAGCCTCATGGGTTTGGGTTTGCATCGCTGTCCGCCCAGTGCCTGGCAGTGTGAACTTGGACACGCACTTCCCTCTCAGCCTAACCTGCAGGCTGTTGTAAGAACCAGTGATTAAATGTTTAAAGTGTCTGACAGCTGCTGCTGCTGCTGCTATATCACTTGTCTTGCAAGCAGAAGTTTCCTGGCTTGTAGCTTGTTATCCCACAGTTGAGAGCGCTTGTCTTTTCTGGAACTGCATTTCCATTTGGAAGTAGATAGCTCCTGGTACTTAAGGCTGGCTTCAGTGAAGAGGTGCTGTTTGGCCTGAATCTTGAAAGATGAGTAGATGCTTAAAAAGCAGAAAAGGATGGAAAGGCATTTCAGACAGAAGGAACAGCGTGTGCAGAGACCCGGGGGCATGAAGGAGGGTGGCAGGTGGAAGAAGCTGATGTTGGTTGAAGGAGGGATGAGCACCTCGGGCAGTGTGCCAACGCAGGGTAAGGACATGGGCAGGAGCCAGGTCTCGAAAGGTGTTGCGTGAGACGCTAGATTCGGGCTGTCAGTAACCGTCAGATGGGCATTTTAGCAAGTTTCTCCTGTTCCTCATTAATTTCCTCTAAGTTTTCAATCAGCCTCTGAACAACAAATGTGTAAATTGGGTTAATGAACTTTGAGCCAGAGATAGGGGATAGGAGTGGACCGTTTTCCCAGCAGGTGACTTCTTAACTATTCTTAGAGAAACATCTCACTTGATTCATGGTCAGACTCGGGTGCCGGGCAGCAGACCGTCTCTGGCCGCCACTCTCCACTGTCCCCCTTAAAGGTGCCACGTACTGAGATGCCGTCCGTGCTGGTTGGTCCCACGTTTTCTCGGAGCTTGTTTTTGGCCTCGTGGTTTCCTCGGTAGGCGAGTGTCATACCTGTGGACATCAGCTGCACAAATTCATGCTAGTCGTCGTCGGCGTGCTCAGGTGACACAGGCAGAGGTCCCCAGCAGCCCTATCGTGTGGAGCAGGGCTCGGCGAATATGATGGTCTCCTTGTCCTGTTTTTGCTGTTGTCTTTGCCTGTGAATGATCTCGGGTTGGGGACATAGTGATGAGGAGCAGTCTCTGAGGCAGAGCCTTTGTCTCCGCCTTCACTTGTGCGTTCATTCGAGGGCGTATCGCAGGGGGAGGCTCGTCGAGGCGTCCTGCCCATTGTACTGGGAACGCAGACGGCGGCTGAGCCCTCACTTCTCCCCACCCGTGCTTTTGGGCTGCCTTTCCCTGCCAGGCTCTCTCCTGTGCTCCTCTGTCTCTCTCTCCATCAGCGGGGCTCAGCAGTTCACCTATTGTTCTTCCTGTCTGGCTCCCTTAAATCCAGCCCACACCTCTTCAACTCCACATCCTCAGTCAAGTGCGCGCAAGCTGTTATTTCATGTTAATCAGAAGTTCTTTTTCCAGCCAAGAACCTTGCTCAGAACTGTCCCCCACCCAAGCTGAGGCGTGGCGGTGGGCTCTGGCGTTTGGGCACCATTAACGGGCCCGTGGGCACTGCTCTTGGAGCCACAGCGCTGCCTGTGTGGGGACAGTCCCCACCAGCTGGAGGCCCTCCCTGGGGCAGGCGCCCGCCGAGCCCGGCCGAGCCCGAGGAAGTCGGGTGGCTCCCAGAGAACATCGCCCCGTCCTAGGCAGGTTTCCGAGGCCAGAATTGCTTGGCAACCAGCCCGCATCCAGGCGGGTCTCGGCCTCCGGTAGGTCTCCACCAGAAGCTGACAGGTGACCCTTGGCACCTCTCCTTCTGTGGTAGCAGCTCTCCCCGTTGACCCAGTTTGGTGGGAGGTTCTGGTGGAAACGTTCCACCACCTCCCGGGCTCACTGAAGACATCAGCAGGCGTCAGCATCTGGCCCCTTAAAGCCCCTCCACACCCCCCCGCCCCCCCCAGTGGCTGTCACTCCTGCAGGTGGGCCTGGACAGGCCTCAGGGAATTTCCTCTTCCTGAGAAGTTTTTGAGCAGAAACTGAGTCCTGGCCTCCTGCCTGGGCTCCCTCTCTATGCCCACCTGCTTGCAGCTGAGAGACCGCATCCCTCGCACTACCTGGCTGCCGTTCCATCATCCGGCTCCTGAAAGCCCGGGCTTGAGGAAGCTGGCCCCCGACTCCCCCGAAGCCCGCATGTCCCCTGGGGCACCCTGCGTTCCATTCAGAGGGAATGGTTGGCGCCAGCTCGCCCCTGAGCTTGGGCAGTGACGGTTAGGACACCCTCCTTCCGTCTCGGGACCCTGGAGGAAAAAGAGACTTTCCTCCTCCAAAGGGCTTTCAAACGAGGCCGTCACGCTGCAGGTGGCTGAGGGATTCTCCCTGATGTCTAACTTAAACCACTAGAAACATGTTTGTTTATATCCTGCTTTATAGAGAAAGTAGTCAGTGAGCAAATGCTGATTTCAGGTCCATTGACCTCTGAGCACAGCTCTAGGTGCCATGGAGGTGAGGCCTGAGACAGGGGTTGGGAGAGAAGGGAGAGAAGCACCAGCCACTGAGAAGGGGTTTTACAAAGATGGCATTGACATTGTTCTTAAAGGGCCAAACGCAGGGCCAGGTGCACAAAGAGATGAGCTCCTTCCTCTCTCCTCCTCCTCCTCCTCCTCTTCCTCCTTAACAACAAGCACCAGCTAATCTGGTCCGTACTGGGTAGAGACTATGAAGGGGTAAAAGTGGTATTAGTTGAAGACTTATTTGATGAGGTGGGGTTTTAGGTGAATTTCGGAAGAATGAAGAGATATGTGGATGAGTAGAGATGATTGAGAACAGGGTGTATATATTCACAGAATTATGGCAGAACCATAGCCTTGGGCCCGTGAACTCTATTAGCAGGAGTAAAGGGTCCATCGGAGGGATGCCCAGACCGGATGTGCCATAGGCGTGGCCAGTGGGCCGAGTGCCTTAAAGGACTCAGTGAGGGATTTGACTTATTACAGACAGTAAGGAATCACTGTAGTTTCTTGAGCTGGGAATGAAAATTATTTTTGGAGATTTTTTAAAATCCTCATCCAGGGGTATTTTTCCAATGATTTTTAGAGAGAGTAGAACGGAGGGAGGAGGGGGAGAGAGAGAGAGAGAAAGAGAGAGAGAAAGATCAATATGAGAGAGACACACACTGATTGGTTGCCTTCGGCACGTGCCCCAACCCAGGCCAGGGATCAAGCCTGCAACCAAGTTACGTGCCCTTGACTGGGAGTCAAACCCGTGACCCTTTGGTCTGAGGGCCAATGCTCTAACCCAGGGGTGGGAAACCTTTTCGCTGCCAAGGGCCATTTGGGAATTTCTAACATCATTCATGGGTCATACACAACTATCAACTTAAAAATTATCCTGCTGTATTGGGTCAAACATTTCATTAACTCCCTCCTAATGCCTTGGCAGGGCCAGACCAATTACTTCTAGGGCCTTGTACGTCCCCACCCCTGTAACCACTGAGCAAAACCAGGGCAGGAGATCTTTATATTACAGTTTCTTGGAGTTGTGCAGGCCAAGGGGTAGGAAGACCATGAAGAGGTGCCTGGGCTCATGCTGGGGCTTTCGCAGGTCCTTGGTCGTGATGAGCGCAGGACCAAGAGAGCTGATGCGGACAGAGAGACCTAAGTAAATTTCTGGGTGGGAGAACGCTGAGGGTCCCAGAAAGAGAGGAGGGTCTAAGCTCAGTGCTCAGAAGGTCTGATGGTGAAGCCATTGGTGATAACAAAGTAGGGAAGAGACGGCGGTTATGGAGGGAGGTGGTGAAGTCCTGGCTGCTAAATAGCAGGCTGGGAAGACAGAGAGGGGAGGGGTCGCCCTTCCTGGCAGCACTTCAGCTCCAGCTTTTCAAAGCTCATGAGATCTGTCCACCTTCACGTGGCGAGGATCGCTGTGGAAGGTTAATTGCAGATATTTACATCAATTGAGACACATCTTCTGTGTCATTTTGTAGACAAATCAAGATTAGCTTTCAATAAATTTTTGCAGTTTTGCAGGTGAATTGGTTTTGTTCTGAAAAAGCATGCTCTTAATGAAATCCCTGTGTCCTGAATAAAATGAGCCACTCGGATGAATTTCGCCCGACCACGCACGGTCATTGCCTGCACTGGCCTCAGGTGTGGCTCAGACGAAGCCCCGTGCTGAGCCGGGAGCTCTGGAGCCCTTGTTGGGGTGAGGCCCCATTCTGGAGTGAGTGCGAACCAGGCCACTCCCTCGGGTGTCAGCGGTGTCCTCTTCTCCCTTGTCTCCCCACCACAGACTGCTGTTCTCCAAAGTGAAGTTGGAGTCGCTGTGCCGGGGCCCGGATGAGGCGCTGCTCACTTGCAAGCACATGCTACAAATATGGAAATCCTGCTACAACCTAACCAACCCCAGGTAAGAGGCCAGCGGGGCCTGTTTTGTGTGGGGCTCGCGTGGGTCCCTGCCTCTCGGTGCCCTCTGATTGGCATTGCGCAGTGCCCCTCCAGGTCCCCACACAGCAGATGGCAGCGGGGAGCCTCCCACGCACTCTCTTTAAGGGCATTTTCTCCTGGTGGCTGGTGAAGCCATAGGTCATGGGTTTCTTTTGCTTTTGCTGCCGTGGTGGCCACTCGGCTCAGCTCACAATGGATGACTAGCTGATGATTTATGAGTAGGCTAGTCGGTTATATACTCCAGATCGGATTCTTACAGGAATATTTAAAAGACCTGCCTAGACGAGAGGCCACATCCTCCTAATTGCTATGGGCATAGTAAAGTGCTGTTTTCAAAAAGTTAAAATCATGACTCAAATAGAAATTACGCATGTGTCAAAGATTTTATTTACCTCATTAGCTAAAGAGGGAATCAGTAAAATGGTAAGGCTTGTTCAAAGAAGACTTTAAAAATAGATACGCTGAAACAAATTTGCAAATACATGCAAAAACACTGTCCTGTAGGACAATGAAATATGTTGTTTGGGATTATCTTTCGTGCAAGGTGGAAATCAATTGTATCTGGACCAGGCGTGGTCAGTGGAGTCACTCCTAGGGCCCCACCCTTCAGAGGCAGATCACCTGGGGGCGTGCACTGTCCACCCCCGGCATGTGCTGAAAGACACCCCATAACCTGCAGTGGCCATGTTCAAGCCTGGGCAGTTCTTTCTGCTGCGTGTCTAGGTTACTGATGCACCTGCCTTATCAGGCAAGTACTGTAACAAACAGGGATGTGACGATTCCAGTGATTTCAAACAACTGCTCCTACATTCAGAGTGTTTTTCAAGCTCGTAGGTAGATGTAGGGCCAGCTCACATTATGCTTTTAAAAGTCAGGAGCCTAAAAATGTATGACTCAGATGGTACATGTGGACTAGGGTGTGGCTTGCTCAGTCTGGCCCCGCAGGAGGCCGCGATGTGGCAGTGGCCGTGGCCGTGGCCCCCAGCTGCTGGCCTGGGGAGAGGAAAGGTGGGGTGGGCAGCGGGGAGCCGCAGAGTGAGTGTAGGTGGGGCTCCAGGGGGGATTCTGTTTCACAAAAGTTTCTGCAGTTAAGAAACATGTCATGATCAGGGCCCTGCTAAGGGCATGGGTCCTTGGGAACTGACATTAACAGTCGGGACCGCAGGCCCCATGGGGATGCAGCAGGAGGGGGCTCATGCTGGAAAGTCACGCAGTCCCTTGCAGAGCTGGGGGGCAGGACTTAGACGAGAATTCCCTTCGTAACCATAAATCCTCCTCTTGATGAGAAGCCTATCTTTCCTTTGGTGGGTATGTTCTGAAAATAAAGATCATTTTAATTTTTTAAAAATTCTCCTTCTCTAAGTCTTTAAGCAGAAATAGAAAATGCTCGTATTTATGCTCCCTAAAGCCCCTCCCTCCTGGCCTATCAGCAGCAGCAGGTTTGGGGAGACTCTGCCACAAGCCCAGCGAGCAGGAGACCCTCCCCAGGCCGCTGCTACCTTCCGCGCCCGAGCACCGTCCTCTGCCTGTGCCCCCTTTAGAAATGAGAAAATAAATCCACCCGCGTGCGCATTGCCAGTTTCCCCTAGTTTCTCCACACTTCTCCCACCTCCCCACATTTCCTCCCACTTAGCAACCAAGAATATTGAATGTGAAGAGAAAAAAAATAGCAGAATTGGAAAGCTTTTTAAAAATACTTAACCAAATGCCTGGGCTGAGCCCCTACTTCCTCTGTTTCCTAAAGGGTCTTTGAGGGCTGGAGCTGGAGAACCCTGGCTTCAGGCGCAGCCGGGATGGGGGTGGGGGTGGATAGAGGGGGACCCATCACAGAACTGCACCCTCCAGCTACTCCTCCCTCCAGCTACTGCTCCCTCCAGCTACTCCTCCCTCCAGCTACTCCTCCCTCCAGCTATTCCCAAAGCCTGAGGGAGGGGGTGGTAAGCAGGCAGCCCCTTATTAAGGAGCTTCCTCTTTTTTAAAAAAACTTCATTTATTTTCTCTGGGATATAAATAAATGTTTCTCCTGTAGCCCTTACCATTGTGCAAATTTAGACATCCTCCCCGAATGGTGAGGAGACTGACCTTGGCAGGAGAATGGAGCTTCCAGAGGGGAGGGCTGTGTCCTGAGAGGGACAGCACGCGTCGCAGTTCTCCAGATCAGGGCAGCGCTGGGCGCAGCAGCCGTGAATCTGCGATCGATCGGGTCACAGGGGGTTTTAGAAAAGGGTGGGATCGCATGAACACATGCGTGAGCAGCATCCCTGCTTAAAAACCATCAGTGACAACAAAAGCGGGGCAGCAAGCATCTGGGCGGGAGGCCGTTGGTTTCTACCTGGAGAAGGTCGACACTGACTTCCCGGCCTGATCAGGGGGGGAGTGAAAGTGGGGGTGGGGTCTGGCTTGGAGCCTGATCAGGGGGAGGGTGGGGGTGGGGACTCTGCTCAACCTGCCGGGGCTCCTGCCCCTCCCAGCTCCATCCTGAGGCGGGCACAGGCCTGCAGACCACAGGACGACACGGGCAGTAGTGGGGCCAGATGAGAACAGACGCAGCTTGTGTTCTCTGCGCGGCCCTCTTCTGCTGGAAGGAAGAGCTCTCTGAGCTGGTCCCTGAACCGCACGTAGACAGCTTGCAAAGAGCGTCCCACCTGCCGCCCGAGGACGTGTCTCTTGCTGTGAGCAGGATGGTGGGTGTTCTCAGGAGGGTCCCCTTGGCAGGGTGTCTGTCCTTGCAGAAGCCTGGATTTGCTTCCCTAGGTCTGCAGTTTCGCTTGCATTTAGGATAGAAATCCGCCTGCTGTTTCGTCTTCACCCTCTTAGTCGTCTCTAAGGCCCCCTCCGCTTGTGCGTTGTCACTTGGCCACCCAAGACGATGTGACCTCTGACCGGCCAGAGCCCCACCCGAGGCCCAGCAGCTCCTGGACCGCACAGGACAGCCTTCAGCTAGGGAGGCGCTCCCTTGGGGCGGCGCTGGCCTCCGCCATTCCCATGCGGTCTTCAACCCTGTGCTGTTAGCCTTGCAGGATAACCACTGCCCTTCCATTCGTAGGAGATAAAGTTAGAGCTAAGCAACCAGTGAAATCAATAGTAGAGCTGAGTGAAACCCAGGTCTGACACTAAAGCTCCCTCCACCACCATTCTGCCTCTGAGTGGACAGCCAGCTTCTTTGTTAAAATATGTTTCTATTGATTTTTTAGAGAGAGAGGGAGAGTGTGTGTGTGTGTGTGGAAGAGAGAGAGAGAGAGAGACACAGAGAGAGACACAGAGAGAGACACAGAATGAGAGGTGAATTGGTTTCCTTCCGTATGCACCCAGATCGGGGAGTGAACCCGTAACCTGGGCCTGTGCCTGACGGGAATTGAACCGGTGTCCTTTTGGTCTATGGGACGATGCTCAACCAACTGAGCCACACCAGCCAGAGCCAACTTCTGTTATTTCTGTTTCTTATTGTTAACCTCTCCTTTCCCCTGCTTGTCACTGCCACGTGGACCATCTCCAGCAGGCAGCCATGTGATGGGAAGGAAACTTTCTCCCTAATTCTTACTTCAATCACTCACTAATGAGTAGCATTTAAAGTTTGGGGTTTCTTTTTTTAAGATGGTTGCTTTGCTCTAACCTCAGTTGGAATTTGGAGGCCCCATTTCACACTAATTCACAGCCATTTTGGCGGAACTTTTCCTTTACAAAGTGTGCCCCGATTCCATCTGGAAAGTAGCCCTATAAAATGGGAAAATGTCATGTTATGTCATACCCATTTTACTGATGGGAAAATTGAGGTTCGGGATGTTGGGAACTCGCGTTGGCTCTTGTAATCCAGCCTTCAGCATCCTGCAGGAGGCCAGGCATCGGGTGTCCTGCCCAAGGCCCCCTCTCACATCAGCTCATTGTGTGCCAGGCACCCCCGGAGCTGGGAGGAGGCAAAGCTGCGACAAGAAGTCCAGGTTCCGTCTCCTGGCCCACCACCGGCTTGTCTCTTGGTTACCCTCCGTGTGTGAAGAAAGGTGGAGGATTTCCCAGAGAAGCTTCCAGTCCCCACTGTAGCTTTAGCCATCACTACAGCTCACTCTGAATTTCAGTCCTGGTGGGGAACGGAAATCATTGCTGTGCACATCACATGGGTGGATCTCTTCAGCTTATGTACCGTGGATTCGGGGCTCCTTCCAGTTTTCTCGCCCTGAACCCTCTCGACCACTGACCGGGAATGGTTTCCTCCCCTTGGTGGGAGCGCCTGGCAGCCTAGGGCCCCGCAGAGAAGATGCGAGATACTTGGGGGGGCGGGAGGTCTGCGGGGAGGGGTCCAAGCAGAGGTGACCGGGAGAGAGAGGAAGCAGCTTCCAGGCTTCCGGGAGAGACACTGGCCAGAGTGAGGGAGTGACGGGGACTCGGGGTGGGCAGGGCCCCCTTTGCCCCTTCTTCCACATTCTCATCCATCACAACATTCAGAGCGGAGACCACGGCATCTCCGTGTTGAATAGTTATGCGTATGTTCTGTTTTCCAAAGGAACTAGGGAACGTAGCCAAATAGAGTTTCCCTGCTGGTGGAGGGGAAATAAACGCCGTGTCATTGTCGCGGGGTGAAGGTCACAGGTTAAGATTTTGGCCTCAGTTGGGGTTTCTACCATTTGGAGTTGGAGGTGGTCCTTCACCCGGCTTCCCCGCCCGCCCGTTGCACCAGACGGCTGGGAATTCTCCAGAAATCAGCCAACCACACGGCCCTCAGGTGCGTGTTTGTAGGTGTATATAATGACACCTGGGTGTGCCTAGACGCTATACCTCTTCTGACTCCTCAATCTGATGGGGAGCCTCTGCGGCACAGGAAGTGGCCTTGCCCAACTCGACCTACTTGATAGGACAGATGTAGGGACAGATCCCCGCTGAGTCCCAGGACCCAGCGTCACACGTGGCAGCCAGCCCTGTGCTCGAAGACGGGGCGAGATGGAAAGCCTCCAGGACAGTGGCTGAAACGGACATTTCTGATCCACTTTCTCGGATTTGGTCCATGGAAGCCCAGGCATACCCTCCTTTTCAACACCAACAGCTCAGGGGGTGTCTGGGATCCCCAAGATGATGGAAAATGCACTCCCTTTTGAGATAACATCTTCTGAAAAACTCCTAAGTGGGAGCCACTGCAATATTCCTATTTTTGTAATGTTTTAGTAATGTTTGCATTAAAAACACATAGACCCGTGCTAGAAACATTTAGTCAGTAATGTGTTCAACGAAAATTTGCATGTACTTTTATGTTATCTGCTGCTCAGAGACATTTATTGTTCCTTGGTGGTGGAAATAAGTAATAGGACAGTTTCCGGAAAACATGTGCCCGGGGATGTAGAACGTCTGGGCGGCCCGGCCCTCTGTCCTGAATGCAGCAGGCTTCCTCCTGTTTCCTGTGGATTTCTCTAGCTCCATCCCTGAGGTGGAAACTGACGCCTGCAAACCATATTAAGTTTCAGACCAAATCTTGTTTGTGCCACTTTTCACAACAGCTGCAGCGAGGAAGGAAACTGTGTTCCTTTATTGTAGAATTTGAACTTCTTAACCAAAAATATCACCCTTAGCGCCCCCAGCTTGATAACAAACGGACAAAGGAACGTATTAAAGACTCACAGTTCAAGAGGCAAATCAGCTTGTTTTGGGAGGTTCTTTGATGGAATTATCATGAGAGAGGAAAAAAGAAGAATAGTATTGTTTTTGCTTACAGGCTTCTCAAAATTTTAAAGAACAACAAAAACAGGAGTCTGTGTAGTGGAAGTCCCTTAGCTGTGTGTCCTTCCAGTTACGCCTGAGGGGGTCCCATGTGGGAGAAAGCTGGAGAGGGGATTCGTGCAGGAAGTGGCCAATGACCTGCTGGGCTGCACCCCCCTCCCCCCCCAAGGCCACTTCTCCGGCTCAGGAACACTGGGCGGCGCTACGGCTCCAGCCCTACCCACGACCCGCTCACTGTGTGCCCTCACGCCTCTTCTTCGTGTGCCAAATGGGTATCGAACACCCAATTTATCTTAAAGGCTTGTTCTGGGACACAAACGAGGCCATGGCTGTGATTGCCCTTTGAAGAGTAGGGGCCAGGGGTCCTTGCATCCACCTGTACATTAGAACCTTCTGGGGAGCTTTGAAAAGTGTTGACAGCCCCGGAAGTTCTGATTTCGTATTCTGGAGTGGGCCCTGGGCATGAGTGGTTTTAGAAGTGCCCGGCGACGTCCCTGCGCGGCGAGGGCTAAAAAGCACTGGCACCGAGTGGACACATGAGGAGGGCATGTACAGGCGTGATGAGCTATGGACTCAGAGTAAGGTGGAGGGGGCCCTGGGCTTGTAGTTTTTATATTTTACTAGAGGCCCGGTGCATGAAAATTCATGCACGGGAGGGGGGGTCCCTCAGCCCTGCCTGCCCCCTCTCACAGCCCTCAGGCGCGGGAGGTGACCAGCGATCAGGGAAAGGCGACACCCATCACACCTCTGCTGCTGCCACTGCCAGCAGCGCAAGCCTCGGCCGGCCCTGGTCACCTGAGCCTCTAGTGACCAGGGCCGCTATTCAAGGCCCACTGGGGTTAGGCCTGGCCTTGCCGCACACCTGCCGCCCCGGCAGGGCTGAGGGGACTGGGCGCTGCCATCTTGTGGCTGTGGGCACTGCCATCTTTGAGGGTGGGACAGGCAGTTAGCATATTCCCTCCTTATTGGCTGTGGCGTGACAGCGTGAGGGTCAATTAGTATATTCCCTCTTTATTAGATAGGATAACGACAAAAAGAGGCTGAAATCAGCAAGGTCTGTGGGTGTGGTTGAAGCCGCGCTAGTGATGTTGATGGCTGAAAGCAGTCCCAGCCCCAGCCGGGAAGCAGGTGCTCTGTAACCGATGAAAAGGTGCCGAAGAACATCAGAAACACACCCAACAGCAACAGCTGCTCTTCAGGAGTCCTCATTGGTGGGATCTGTTTCCTCCCGCCAACCCTTCACATGACTGACATTCCTCGCTGTTGTTTTGCAGTGACTCTGGACGCGGGAGCAGCCTCTTAGATAGAACCATTGCGGACAGGCGGCAGCTCAATACGATCACCTTGCCAGACTTCAGCGACCCGGAGACAGGTGAGAGTGAAGAGCCGGCGGGGCGGACTGGTGCCAGCTCCGAGGGACGGGGATGAGGACGGCCACTGGGGCTGGGAGCACAACTCACGCAAGTCGGTCAAACTCAACTGAGGTGCATTTTCCCCGTGTCCTTTCCAAGTGTGTGCACCGTGGGGAAGTCGTGCGACATGGCCAGCACATCGCTGAGGGCTGTCTATTTCTTCCCCTTGCTCTTAGAGCCTAAAATTCAAAACTAAAATTAGATTGTTCCCGTCTCCACAGCTTCCCCTCTGCTTTCCCGTTTCTGCCTCTTGCTTTAGATTGCAGACCTTGCTGAAACCCAGGTTTTGCTTTCTAATCAGTTGCACATGTGAACACACATACATCCAGCACCAGAGCCTCTAGGAGGCGGGGGGTGGGGGGGCTCTGAGCTCTGATTCCACTGTCCCACGTGGAGGCCCGCAGCACGCGCCGCCTCTGAGAGATGTCTGTGCCTCCCTCTCACTGGCCTTTCCCCATCCCCCTAAGTGCAGAGGAATAAATAGTCCCCGTCATTGCCAACACTCCCAACAAGCAATTCTAATAGTAATTCCGACTGTTCAGTGGCAATTTGGAGGACTCAACAGACCCACAACATATACAGAAGTTCCCTTTGCTTTGAGCCTCAAGGAGTTCCAGTGCATCACTCGGAACCTGGCTCTGCTGCTGCTCCGCTGCCCCGGGGCCTGCGTGAGGCCAGTCCCGGGCTGGGTGTGCCTGCTCTTCATGGGCTGGCTTTTGGAGAGGAGCCTCCAGGTCCTTCTGCCCCGGGCCAGGTCCCAGCTCCTGAGCAAGCGCCCCCAGAGGAAGCGAGGGAGCAGGCCTGAGGCACGCACAGCCGGCTCCTGGCAGGCTCTCCTCTGTCAGGATGGGAGGGATAGGGCCTCTGGCAGCCGCCGTGGTACCCACCCAAGCCCGGCGGCGTCGCAGCGGCCGGGAGGCTGCGTCCCTGTGCTGAGCTCCCTGTTGAAAATCAGCTTGGGAAGTCCCATCCCAGGGTCCTAGGTCAGAGGACATCGGGCCTCGGAAGCAGCCTGAATTGCACACTAGTGCATTTAACATTAACATCCCGCAGCCACTGCGCCAAATGCAGACTGACAAGCCGCACTCCGCCTCCCCCTGCGATGGTCCCGCCCGGACTGATCTGCAGGCCTTCCTGGGTGTAGGCCACAACCCAGGCAGAGACTCTGACTCAGACCAGTCCAGTCCTGCTAGAGGGGACTCTAACCCCCTTTTTCTAGAATTGGAAGGTCGGCTGTCAGGACCAGGCTGTCTTCCTTCCTGGGCCCCTTCCCCAGGAGCCTGCGAGGACAGTCGTACTCAGACCCCTTTACCTCAGGGGCCTCGCTGTTCTCTAAACTCCCTGACTTAAAGGGCACGGGCATCCGCCACAAGCGAAGCCGCACCTGTTGGCGTCGGCAAGGGCATGTGGCCAGTGGACGTGTGAACTTCCACCTCACAGTCCTGCCGATGCTGCGCCGCCCACCGCCCATCGACTCCTTTGTGAAGCCATGGGCACGCTTACATCTCTTGTTTTTCTGTTCCAGAACTAAAATTCACTCCCTGTTTATTTTTTATCTTCTCCTATAGAAGATACTCAGATACACCAAGCTGCAATATAATATAATGAATCCCCACGTGTCTGCTGCCAGCCTGCAGGAACTAGTGTTCTTTTCCCAGCCATCTCTCCCGCCCCACACTCGGGTTTTGTAGAGCATTTTAAAGCAAAGCCCAGACATCATATTTCACCTGTTAAAATGTCAGTGTATATGTCAAACAGATAAGAACCTTTAAAAAGTATTAGCACAACACCATTGCTATACACCTAGGTCAGTATACAGTACAGGTGAGGAGTGCTTGGTTTGGGAAGTGGTTAGTTACTTAGAGCATGGGTTTCCACCTCTGAAATGGTCCATACACAGATCTGTGGAGTCCCATTAGGGGAACCCATGTCTAGGAGCTTTGGACTGACTGTGGGTTTTATTAAATGGATGTGGCAAATTGAAAAGCCCTCCCCCCGAAAGAACATGATTTCCCAGCTAATATCACCTCTGGCCCTCCTGCCCCCCCCCCCCGCCCCCCGGTCATCAAATGGTCCCAGCCATGGAGAGAGGAATCCAGTGGGGTGACAGTCGTAACTCTGAAGCTGCAAATCACTATCTTTTCTTTGGAACAAATCGGTAGTTCCTTAAATAGAGGGTGAAAAAAAAGTGTTTTCTTCCCTTGGCCTCCAAAACAGGATGCAGTTAAAAGAATGATTTTGCTTTGGCGAGGTGTTGGGTTAAAGATAAAGCCCCTTCTCCAGTGCCCAGCACACAGCCACCGGCCAGCTTAGAGAGCTAGCGCCCCACTGCCCCGGGCTGAGCCCTGGCACGTCCTGTACCTCAGTGTCCGCACCTGGGAAAACATAAATGCAGTCAAACCTCATTTCTGGAACATCTCCCATCTCGTGCACTTTGGTTCTCCACCGAGTTGCTCACAGAAAACATGTCTGGGTTATTGAACCAAACTTCAATTTTCAAACTGACAACCCTTTCAGGCTGATACCCTAGCATGACAAAAAAAGCATCTCTCAGCCAACAAACAAAGGAGAGGATGCTTTTGTGGCTGGTGGAATCAATGATTAGCACAACCTAAAAATATACAACGGCCATCGGGAGTGCTAATGTTGCTAAGGGTGTGAAAGAAACAATGATCACAGGCAGCTGAAGAGGCGGGAAAACTGCGACTGATTGGATAAACGAAAGCGGTTAGCCGCTGACCGCGTTTTGGAGGCAGTGGTACTAGGATGTGAACAAGCAAAGACGCTGCAGGCTGACCTGAAGGACACCCCTGGAACGAGGCTAGGAGGGGGTGGTTTGATAAATTTTAGAAAAGAAGTGTTTGTTTATAGATTAAACAGTACATTAGACAGGTACTGGATATAAGAAAAGTTAAAACGGAATCATCTGGAGGTCTGGAACGGATTAATTCAACTCACATTGTTTCTAAGGGGGGGCGGGGAATGATTCGGTTTTCGAACACATCGCCCCTCGAACAGCCTTCCGGAACGCATTAGGTCCGAGAACCGAGGCGCCACTGTACGCTCTGTGTAAGTGCTTCTCATAAAAAGCAAACCTAGGAAAAGTCAAGCTCTCACCCTTTACAATGGACAGGCAAATAGCTTCCCCCAGAATGCCCTGGGTGTTGTCGGTGACAGACGTGTTCTTGTCAGTGGGTCTCTGGCTGAATCGGTGCCCAGGTAAACCTGAGTGGTGTTGACTCCATGCTGTTACTGCAGAGCAATTAAATAACCAACGGGAAACAACAGATTTGTTTTCTTCAAAAAACACTTGTATTCTGTTGTCAAGTAGAGGAATGATTGTGTATGACATGACCTCATTTTCTTTGCAGCTTATGTGAGTATATTAAAAGCTAGTTTTATTTTTTCTTTGTGTTTCTAAAGTTTTTTTTGCTTTTATCCTTTTTTTTTTCTCTTCACTTTTTAGTGTCAGATTCCTCCTCCTCCTCCTCTTCTCTTTCAAGAATCGAATCTCCTCTCCACCTGTTTGTATCTTCTCATCTTCATTCTCATCCCAAACCCGATACCTTTGTGTGGCCCTCCGCAGCTCACTCATTCCATGGCCCAGGTCCCCGCCAGGAACCCTCTCGGTGTAATCATGGTTTATGGCTTTTCCTTTCTTGTTAGATCTGCTTCATTTGCCTGATGTTTCATTTTCTGATAATCTTCCTAACTGATAAGCTGGATGGGAAACTCCATCAAATTTATCTGAGAGCGATATCTTGCTAATTTGAAAATCCAAAAGGCCGTTTGGGGCAGGAGGAGGTACTGGTGCCCGATTTCCAGCCTTCTCTGTGAAAAGTAAAGAAACCCATTTTGAGCAGAAGAAATAGAAGCTTTTCTAGGTACTTCTCTGCTTTCCTGGCATTGATATAAAGGCATTAATTAAAGTTGCAGTTTTTGAAAAGGCAAATTAGAACAATTGGCAGATAATTTATTCTACCTATTTCTGGTTTTTCAATTTACAAATTAATTCAATAAGTATGCAATAATCAAGCTAATTCTCTAAAGATAATGGTCATATGCCCTTTAAATATGTGGTTCTCGAACTTTCCTGTGCATTAAGATCACATGAAGAGCTTTGAAAACTGTGGATTAGATCCACTGGGCCCCACCCCGCGTGTGTAGTCCAGTCGGCCTGAGGTAGGGCCCAGGAAACTGCATTTAAAAAATGCCCCATATAATTCCAGGACTCATGGGTTCTGCACAGCATTTTGAAAAGCAATGCTGTAAATTATTTTCCATTTGCAGGGAAGGGAAATGTAGGGTTTATGTTGTGAAAATAGGCAGAAAAATTGAGCAGCATCTTAATCTAATCTTGCTTTTAAATAATACTGAAATGTTCAAGTCTGTTTAGGGTGTCTGGGAACCTGTCGATGAAAAGAAAAAGCCTGAATTAAATGGAATGCTGGTTGGTAAAGGCCTTAAATGGGACCTAAATATGGCTCTCATGAGGAGATCCACCCTTGTTTTCTCAGACTCATTTATTTAATGTTCACTTTACTGGGAGGGCCAGAAAAATTAATCTCTATATCCATGATTTATAAGGGCTCATCTTTGTTCCAAATGCGCAGTTATATGCTGAACAAAAGCTCATAAGGGGAACTATTGCCAGAGAAAACTACTTTCTCTAATGTGCTCATCTTTTGGATGGCTAGCCTGCTTTGTTACACATGCACACACACACACACACACACACACACAGCCAGGACAGAAACAAGGCTATCACCTAAAACAGTGGTTCTCAACCTTGGCTGCACAAGGGAATCTTTTTAAAATCCTGTTTTCTGGGCCTCATCCTCCAGAAATTCTGTTTCTTTGCTACTAATGTTGTGACCCTACCCCATAACAAAGAAACAGAATTTCCGGAGGATGAGGCCCAGAAATCAGGATTTTAAAAAGGTTCCCAGGTGATTCTAATGTGCAGCCAGGTTGAGAACCACTGACCTAAAATAAGACATCCAGACCTTGCCTGTCTGCATACCAGGTGTTCTGAACCTTGCTTGAATGGCAATCCCAGTTTCATGAACTGGAAGACGGAGATAACTATCCTATATAATAAAAGGCTAATATGCAAATCGACTGAACGGCCGATCGCTATGATGCGCACTGACCACCAGGGGGCAGGCTCTCAATGCAGGAGCTGCCCCCTGGTGGTCAGTGCGTTCTCACAGAGGGAGTGACGCTCAGCCAGAAGCCGGGCTCATGGCTGGTGCGGGAGCCTCTCCCGCCTCCGTGGCAGCGCTAAGGACCCCTCAGGGGATGTCCACCTGCCGGCTTAGTCCCGTTCCCCACCCCCCAAGGGGTCCCAGACTGCGAGAGGGCGCAGCTGGGCTGAGGGACGCCCCCCCCCCCCCCCAGTGCACGAATGTCGCGCACCAGGCCTCTAGTAAACTATAAACTGCTTATGTTGTTTTTAATCCCCTTCTTAAAAATAGATATTTTTTTCCCTTCAGAACAATGCCTAGCAGCAATTGCCAACTTCATTTTTTTCCATTAAAACTGTCTTTTGCATTGACTTTTGCCCAGTGTTTTGGTCATAAAATGGGATCTCACTGTTCTAGAATACCTCAGCAATGTTCCCATGGCCGTTCACTCATTTGCACAACAAGCCCTCCGACCTCCAGGCCCTGCCAGTATGTATCATGTTGCATCCCCGGGACCCTGTGTTCCTTTAAACCCGGACAATTGAAATCCTGGCTCTAGTGAGGCACTGTATAGCAGGTTAGTTATAAAATGTTGGGTGAGGAGCACCCACTTGGCTTTCTGCTGAACGTATGCATATGTCCCAAATGGTGCTCAGTTGTTCGTTTTTGAGGCGATGAGTCATCTCCCCCACCCCCTCCTTTAGGGAGTACCTGGCCCTAACCAGGTGTTTAAACTAAGACTGGCTCTCCCGAGAATCTCCCCCACCCCGTGGATGCAGCGCTTAGTTGGAGACGGGGAAAGCGTACCATACGTCAGCGGTAAGTGTAGAATTTCCTGATTAAAGTTGTTTTGAACTTGAATCCCAAGTCCTTTCTGTAGGACAGACAGCCACAACCTGACGTTTTATGAATTTCTCCCTCCAATCCTTTGACTTCATAGAAATGAAAACTGGCCAAACCCTACAAACTCTTGGAATCATAATCAGGGTTCATGGGTGGAAAGATCTGAAAACCGCTTGTTTGATTATTTTTCCCTTCCCTTTGGAATTTCCTGCCCTGGAAACAAAACACAGCACATGAATCGGTCAGCTTGCCTGCGCCCGGAGCGCTGAGACGGAGAGGGGAATGCCCAGTTGGCCTTTGTTTAAAAAAGAAAAAAATCACTGTTAGTGGAAAACTCTGTGTCATTCTCGAATTGCAATCCGATTCCAGACAGCCAGACTTACAGTTGGAAGGTTATTAGTACTCTATTTGCTTTTTTAGCCTCAATTTTGATTTTTCAAATGTTTTGTTTCTTGGTTTTAATTTTTGGTTTGATTTGTTGTTCCAAGGCAACTCTCCAGAAGTATACTTTCATGGTTTTCCCTCCCTTTTTTCAGTTAGTAAGTAGTCCACCGATCTGTTAACCTTCCCCAGGGCCTCGGAGTCACGCTTCCCTCCCTCCTGGAATGTGTGTGGTGGTTGCTGGCGGGTGGTTGTGGAGATGGTGTGGACATTCAGCTGCCACCCGCTTGCCCACTCGCCCCCCGGGGCTCATCTCTCCTGAGGTGCTAACGCTTGAATTTACATTCTGAGGAGGCAGTACTTGCCTGGAAAGGACCCCCGGAAGAAGGCACAGCGGGGAAAATGCCCAAGTCAGGCTGTGCAGTGGAGGGTCAGAAGGCCCCTGAGCTGATCAGACGTGAGACACCCGGTGGCCCAGGTGCGGGCCATCTGTAAATTTTGGGACGATGGAACCAGTTGGATCTTAAAATTCCTTTCCAGTTCAGCCATTATTGCAGCATAGAAAAGCAATTCTAATCATTAGTTTTCCTAAAATAAGCTAAACAGACATCATAAAACGTAAACTACATCTGCCAAAATTTAAAGGAGACAAAGCAGTCCCCCGGATATAGAACTAGTGCTTTAGGTGGTATTCTTCAAGGCACTAGTGAACGATCACGTTTTCCGAAGGCTGTTTCTGAGACGCTGATTCTGCCTGGGCAAATATTTTTAGAGACTCACAGTTCACATGAGCACGTTAAAGGCTCTGAGAAGTCCTGCAGTTAAAAGAAAAATTTCAAGACTCTCTTAGCTCTGACCCAGTGTGTCCAACCCGATTGCCTCGTTTCCCCCACCCTGTGGAATCGCTGTTCCAGGCCCCGCATCTTGGAAATGCTAAGGTACATGATGATCCGGTGCATTGGAGAGCTGAGCCTCTGCTGCCTGTGGCCAATGCACCCCTCCGGGAGGTGATTTTTCCTCTGAAATCTTGCTTGGCCTATATGTGCCTTCATTTTGCCTTTAAAAGTCCATAATAGAAAACAAATGTTTGTCATTACCCTCACATTAGGGTTCTTCAGAAAGAAAAAGGTTTCACGCCAGGGTCCCTGCAATAGCAGGCTCCTCGGACAAATGAAAAAGCCTTGATTTTTAGGAAGTCGGGCAACATTAAACCTTCGGGCAGTCCTTGTTAGTTACAGTGAGGCGTCATGGTTCATGGGGGAGGGGGGGCATTTATACCAGGGACCTGTATTTTCTACTTTCCCTAGAAGCAGCCCAGCTCTCAAAGGTCAGGACACTGGGTTCAAGGACAGTTCTGTGGCTGACCCCCACTGCATTTGAGGGGTGTCCATCCTAAAAGTTCAGCCTTAATGATTCAAATATAAATCTTTTCTCGCTAATTGGGTTAAATTAAAGTCTGCATTAGTCCTGTGGTGTCTTTAAAAAGATGGAATGGAGTTTTAGGAGATAGACAAGTCAATAATAAATGGCTCTCAGGTAGAAGTTGAGGAGTACGTGTCCAGTCATTAGACGGTCCCCCAAACCCCAGAGGCTGTTCCTGTTCGCTGCATTCAGAGACGAACACACCTTCCCCAGGCAGAAGGGCACTCAGGCCAGAGACGCAGCCTTAGCAATCGGGGAGGGTTTCTATGGAGACGGGGGCATCTTCCCGGTGTGGTCCTCCAGCAGGTACTGTCTCCAGCCCAGGCCGCGTGGCCCTGACAGCTGGCATCTCCCTGCATGCATGGGAACGGCGTCCCCCACGCTTCTGTGTGACACCTGGCCGGGCCACCCCGCATGCCCGCCTGGGACAGTGCCCTGCCTCCCCCTGCCTTAGCGCGACCCTTCCCTAACGCTTTCCTGGGAAGAACCTTCCCTTTCAGAGGCACGTTTGTCAGGTTTCAACTGTGCTTGATAATTCTGTTAGTCGATGGGAAATTGTGACCTCGTCTGGGGACTGGGGTTGCTGTCCTGTTCTCTTCCATTCCGTGAAAAGGAACAGTCGCTACTAGAATGGTGACCAAGCTACGTGTCAGAGGGGCCCACAGCTGGAGGCCTCCTGGCCAGTGGGGTTGGGGGAGGACCAGGCAGCTGTCCCGAGAGCCGCTCCAGCCCCATGTCCCCGTCACATTAGTGGGCATGCTCCAGAAAGGGGGCGGCAACCTTGGGATTAGAAATGTGGGTGGGAGGGCGGTGACAGGCTGCTCCAGCAGGCCACACGCCTGCCGCCTGCTCAGACAGGACTACCCCCAGCAAAGACGGGCGGTGGAGACGGACCAAAATGTTTCATGTTCTTACAAAGGTACCGAGAGAATACACCTAATTTGAGGGTTGAAGTGAGCGTGGACTCTATCTCTCCTCCCCCTTCAAAAACTAAGAATCATCACTAGCTACTCAGCCGCCACCTCCTTCAGCCCAGGAAACCCTGGTTTTCCGTGCACAGGTGGCAGGGTCCGGGGTCACCAGCCACCAGCAGTCTGCAGTATTGGACTAACTTGCTCCCAAGCCCTGACTTGAGAAACAGAAATTCTCTTCCTGCTAAAAATGAAAAACGTTAAGCACAGCTCTGCGGCAGAATGCTTAGTCACGCCGATTGCCGCTCGGCAGTCGGGGTCTTTAGAGGTGAATCGCTCCTCTCTTCCTGCTTATTTTAATAGATGAAGGGGGTGGGGGGTCAGCCTCCAGGACCTGGAAGCTGAGTAAACTCTGTTGACAGATAACCTTGAATGACGTCGGGACCGAGGGAAAATGAACACAGATTCTTGCGCGGCAGGTGATTCGAGCACCAGGCTGGAGCCGCTCCGCGTGGTACCAGCGCGGGCGGGCAGGTCGCTGCCGGGCCTCAGGCAGAGAGAATGTGAATGGCAGGCAGAGAGAGGGGCTGGTGCTCCACCATGGTCCCATGTTCATGCGCACGACGCCGCGGAGTTCGTTCTGGGGCCGGGAAGCAAAGAGCAGCCAGAATCCCGAGCACACGTGTGCGATGCATCTACTGAGGTCTCTCTGGTGGAGGATTTTTTTTCTATGCATCACGTGACCGTTGTCCCTTGTTTTTGGACCCTGCGGCTCGCCACTGGGAGGACAGGGATTCCTCTAGGCCAGTGGTTCTCAACCTTCTGGCCCTTTAAATACAGTTTCTCATGTGGTGACCCAACCATAAAATGATTTTCGTTGCTACTTCATAACTGTAATGTTGCTACTGTTATGAATCGTAATGTAAATATCTTGAATGCAGGATGGTCTTAGGTGACCCCTGTGAAAGGGTCGTTCGACCCCCCAAAGGGTCGCGACCCACAGGTTGAGAGCCGCTGCTCTAGGGCAAGCTTACCTTCTGCGTGCTGTGAAGATGGGAGGGGAGAGGGAAGGTGGCTGTCCTTTAGACCAGAGCCACTCACTCAGTGCCACCAGGCCCAGCCAGAGGACAGCGGGACAGAGCATGCTCTGTGTCCAGTGCCCTGCTTGTGGAAACGCCAGGTTCTCAAACAGAACCAAGCCGCCTAATGCAGCGTGCCTCTGGCTGAACAGAATTGTTGGCTGTGAGATCCTCTGAATGATGAACTTGGAGAGGTGACATGCAGGCCGTGTGCGATTGCCACACCGGAGGTCTGCGTGAAACGAGCCGCAGGTCTCGTGCTCCGGAAAAGGGATTTTGGTAAAGGCTCAGCCGCAAGGGCAATTTGAGCTGACTGTTCGCAGTGTCCGGCTTGTGACAGGGTTTCTCAACAGGCTCCGGCATATGACAGGGGCTGGGTCAGAAGTCCTCGGGAGGGGCCGGAGCTTGACGCGCAGCTTCCGAGGCCAGCGGCCTTGGTTCCTGGGCCCCTTGGTCCGCAGGGCAATGCCTCGCCCCACAGTCCCTGGGCCCTTGCCTCGCTCCCCCCCCCCCCTCCTGCCCCAGCACATGGCGGTCCAAGGGAACCCCAGACAAAGCCCTGGGTGCAGGGCTCAGGGCTGTTCTTAAGTGGCCCTGCCTTCCTTCGTGTCAGGTGTCCGAGATGACGCTTCCACTGGGGCGGCTGGGTGAGGAGAGAAAAGGCAGTGGGCTTGGGGAAGCACAGATCCCGTCAGCCGCGTGGCCTCTTATGGCGCCTGGACCATTCAGGCCATTAAATTAGGTCACAGAACCTGGGCCAGGTCTGGGGGCATGCTCCCTCTGCCTGCAGCAGCTCCCAGGGCCCGGTTTCAGAGCCACTGTGTCCTGTGACCGAGGGACGCGCTGGAGCACAGCAGCTGCTCACCCTCAGGGTTGCCACGGCGACAAGCACTTCTCCAGCAAGTGTGGTAAACAAGAGGCACAGCAGCCGCACTCGCCCTGGCCTACCTGTCGAACCTGATGACTCGGAAGCTTATTTCTCCAGCCATAGGTTCCGTTTAGAAATATGTCCGATACCCTCCCTCCGATTCCTTTTCCAAGCTTCACACCATGCATGCTGTAGGAACACGTTGGCTTTGGTGAGAAAGAAAAGATGTAGGTTAGATGAGCACTTCTCGGTGTTCACGTACATAAATCAGAACCCAGTATCTACAGTATTTTGACATGTACCATTTCAGTCCTATGAAACAGTAAGACACAAGTTATTTTGATTATATTTGGATGATATTTTTTAATCAGATACATTCATTCTGATTCAAAATGATGTTTAGCCCTTGTCTTCCTCCAAATTCTAATCCAGTGGAAGAATTTTATTTCCTGCGCCATTGCCAGGAATATAGATGTTAACTGTTAAATACTTTTACCATTATTGTTAGTCCCCTGCTATTATTAGTAAATATCTGAATGCTCCGATATCCATCCCTGGCCCAGAACATGAAGGGTCTCCGCCCTGTGACATGTATAAAAAGGGATTGACCAGGAAGGAAGGATTAGTTCTGATAGCACTCACGCTCCATACCCAAATGGGTTAGTTCTCCTCGAGATGTGGAGTGTCGGGGGGGAATCCCTGAGTGAGGTGCAGTGTTTACGTCCACTGTCAGTTTTAGTCCAGGGCATGATGACCGCCACACCGAGCAGCCCTGTGAGACAGTGAGGTCTGGCTGTGAGCCATTATCAGGGAAGGAGAAGGAGAGCATCTGAAAGAGAGGGCCACTCATCCAAACCCAGACAGTGCCGCATTTGCAAACAGCACACACTCCTTCACACATGCGATCCGCAGGCATCTGCCACGGGCCTGGCACTGCTACCCCTGAAAATGCCTCAGTGGAGGGCCTGGTTCCTGTCTTGTGGAGCCGCCCACGGTCCGATAGGAGAGACCGTGACTTCAGCTTTCACAGACAACGGTGTGGTAAGCTCCTGGGAGCCCCGAGCACCGAGGCCCGCTGTCTACGGGCCAGTGATAGGGGAGAGACAGAAGGCTCGCACAGCCTTCCTGGAGGAGTGCTGTCAGGGCTGGATTTAAACGCTGGATTTGGATCCCAGCGAGGGTTTGAGTCCTGGCTTTGCCATCTGGTGGCTGTGTGACTTTGGGTAACTTACATAACCTCGTTAAATCTCAGTTTTGCCTCAAGATTAAATGAGATAATATGTGTAAAGTGCTGATCCCAGTGCCAGGAGCATGGAATGTTCTCTGGAAGTGGTGGCCGCCACTGTCAGCATCGCCATCACTCCCAGAGCTTGTTCACAGGGAGACATTCCAACGAGAGGGAGCCACTAGCTTAGTTGTACGTAGGCACCACGAGGGAAGGTTCTGACCCGTTCATTTGGCAGAAGTTCTGATCCGTTCATTTGTGGCCCAGACCAACAAAGCGGTTCATCCAAAACGCACACAGAGCCCCTCCCAAAGCCATTAAGTTCTTGTAGCAAAGGAGCCAGAGGACCTGGTGGGAAATTCGCAGAAGTTTTCTAGCACCGTCATTTATTATTATTTTGAAGTGAGTTAATGACTCTTTTAAACATACCTCAGTTTTGACCCCTAAGGTAAATACCAATAGACATAACCCATGTAAACAAACTCTCTCGAGGGGTCTCAGCAGCTCTTTGGTCTAAAGGGGCTGTGGGACCCAGACGCTGGGGAGCTCTGTGCCCAGGTGGCTGAGCCGCAGGGAAGCAGCAGAGCCAGGCTGTCGGCGTGTGTAGAACACGCCTTCTGGCTTTCCTTGGCGGAATAGTGGTACCATCCATCTCAGCCGCACCTTGGAATCACGGGGTGTCCGACGAGTAGACGCCTGGCCCCACCCCTGGAGTTAGTGATGCCCTTGGTCTGGGATGCATCTATGGCATCATGATTTTTTAACCCCCGAGTCATTCCGAGGTGAAGCCACGGCTGAGAACCGCTTGTTCAGCGAGGAGGTAAGCCAGCGTTGTCAGGTCAGGCACAAGCAACGGCCACCTCCTTTATTTCACTCAAAATCTCCGGGAAACTGCAGCAAGTCCTGGTTATCAAAGTTAAAATAGCACTTTTCCATAAAAAGGTTAAAATCAAAATAAGACCTGAAAAAACCAAAGCAGTTCTTCCACCAGGTTCCGTGGGCCAGTGGGCGAGCTCCTCTCCTCTCCCTTCCTTTCAGAGCAGCAGGGCTTCCGGGAGCGTCAGGCAGGAGCAGGCGCTGGGCCCGGGCGTCCTCGCTGTCACCCGCCCTCCACGCATCTAGTACCAGCCTGAAGTCGTGTTCTAGAACGTGGTTTCAAATCTGGGGGTGTTGCCCACCTCCCAAAGGCCAGGGAATGAAGTGGGGAGTTGCTGTTTGTCCTGAAAATGGCCTCCATCTACTGCAGGGGTCGCCAGGAGGCGAGCATGCTGTTTCTAGGGTTAGGCCCTCACGGGGATGCTCTGTAAGTTCCCTGTGTAGGCGTCACGTGTGCCGTGTTTAACAGGTGTGTCCCAGCCGTGCACTGGCCCCGCCCCTCCTGCCCCCGCTCACACCCCACAGATGGCTTCTGGAGGGAGCTGGGAGCTTAGCAGGTGCGCTAGTTGTTGACTGAGAGGTGAGCTAAAGCAGAGAACAGGAAGTCGTTTCGGCTGCCGTGACTGTATTTCTTTATGGACAAGGAAACCTAGAAACCTCGTGGGGAAAGGGGCGTGTGTCCGTCTTGCACCCCTGTCTGTGTGTGGGAGGGGGTGGCGGTTGGTTGGTTGGGTCTGTGCTTTCACTCCTGATGTTATCTTCTCGGAAACCTCTCACAGGCTCGATCCACGCCACATCCGTGGCGGCCTCCCGCGTGGAGCAGGCGCTGTCCGAAGTGGCCTCGTCTCTGCAGAGCAGCACCCCCAAGCAGGGCCCGCTGCACCCCTGGATGACACTGGCACAGATCTGGCTCCACGCAGGTACGCTCTGCCCCGCGGTGGGCCCCGCCCCGCCCACAGTGGGCCCCGGGCCAGAGGCTGCAGGATCCCGTGGGCACTGCCTCCGGGGCCCACAACCCCTCAGCAGGAGAAATCGGAGCTTTGGCAGTCACACCAAAATGTTAGTGCAGTGGTCCCCCTTATCCGCGGAGGATATGTGCCGGGCCCCCCATTGGATGCTTGGAACCCTGGATGGTATTGAGCCCTCTGTGTGCTGTTTTTCCTTTTCATACACACCTGTGGTAAAGTTCAATTTATGAACTAGGCCCAGTAAGAGGTTAACAACAATAATATTAAGATAGAAGCATTTTCCGGCCTCTCTTTGTCATATCTGAATCGCCAGCATCCCTACTCTCGCACTTTGGGGCCATGATTCAGTAAAATAAGGGTGCCTGGAACACGAGCACTGTGATTCCCCAACAGTCTGTTCTATAAACCAGCGGGCTAGTAGGTGACTCATAGGCGGGTCATCTATCCAGTGACCCTGGACAAAAGCATGAATCTTGTCCAGGTGGGAGGGAGCAGGATGGTGCGAGATTTTATCCCATTGCTCAGGTTGGCGTGCAGTTTAAAGCTTGTGGATTGTTTATTTCTGGAATTTTCCATGTAATATTTTGGGACCACAGTTGAAACATAGAAAGTAAAACAGCCGATGAAGGGGAGACTCCTGTACTTCTTTGCAGGAGCCATGAATTCTTCTGTCTCCCCACCCTCCCCTGCCTCAATCCCCTGACCCAGAGCCCGGCACAGAGCAGCACCCAGGAAAGCTCTTCGAGTTGGACTCTAAGGGTCGCAGGGAGCTTGCTGTGCGTGGGCTGTGCTGCAGCAGGGCCCAGAGAGCTACGCCCCAGGCTTTCTCTGCGGGAGACAGCGTGCCATGGAGGCCCAGACCCAGAAGTCTGGAAGCCCCGCACACTTGGAGCGGAGTCCCAGCTCTCCTACTGAACAGCGCAGGGACTGAAGCTAATAGCTTCCTCCCAGCCTCGGTTTCCTCATCTGTACAATGGGAGTACTAGTGCTTGTCTCCGGGGTTGATGAGCACAATGCCTGGCACATCCTGGCAGTGAGACTCGCGTCCCCGGGAGAGGCACAGACAGATTGCCGACACGGTGCCTTTATCGAAGCAAAGGAGGGGCAGTGTTTTCCATTCCCCGCTCCCCGTTCTGAGGCGCTCCTGGTGGTCCACAGTGAGGAGGCAGGTACGCGCCCGCTGGGCGAGAAACTAGCCCGGGAGGCCGGCACCGTGTCCCTCCTCCGTTTCACGCGGCTGCTTTTGCGTAGCTAGAAATCCCCCAAATGAATCCAGCACGCAGGCATGTCAGCAACAAGAATCCTACTTTACAGACTCCAAGCGAACAAGGGCTGTGGTTTGCTTGCATTTTTATGTTTCCATATAAAAGACAGTTCTCTTCCTCATGTTTTATCACTTGATCTGCAAGGCCCTCCCAGGCCGTCCCTGGCTTGACTCTCAGGGCGCGTGGTGAAAGCCCAAATGCGGCTGGGAAAGTGCTTGTTGTCCTCGCTGGCCATCTGTTTGCTGTTTGCCAGGTCCAATTGTATGATGTCCAACCTGGTTTGGATCTGTTGGCGGGCCTTCCTACAGGAAAACCCGGTGGGTTCACCTGGCTTTGGCGTGTCGCAGACCGGGCTCAGCCAGCCTCTTCTGCCTTGGCACCTTTAATTGAGCCATAAAACAAGAGCAAATTAACAAATTATATCCTTCTGAGCAGAAATACACGCGAGGGCTGATTCAGGAATGTGCCGATGGTCCTTCCTGCGCGGACGCACGCCAGCACCGGCCTCTCCTGGGTCCTGGGCGCTGGCGGGGAGAGCAGGGAGCAGCGTCATGCCTGCCTCCACTGCTCTCTGACAGAAGGCCAGTCCCCGTCCAGGCGCCTGGCCGATCCAGTGGCCTTTATGAGCAGTGACTGCAGAATACGGGGGGAAAGGAGGACGGGTTACCGTCGGGTCAGGAGACTCTGGCTGAACCTGCAGGGCCAGGGTGGGAGCCACTGGGGAGGCGAGGTTGTCTTCCAAATGGGCCATAGACTCTAGTTTGTTTTTTTAATATCTATTTTTTATTGATTTCAGAGAGGAAGGGAGAGGGAGAGAGAGAAACATCAGTGATAAAAGAGAATCATTGATCGGCTCCCCCCTGCATGCCCACTACTGGGGATTAAGCCCGCAACCCGGGCATGTGCCCTGAGCGGGAATCCAACCGTGACCTCCTGGTTCATAGGTCGATGCTCAACCACTGAGCCACACTGTCTGGGCTGGAGTGTAGTTTTGAAGGGCCAATGTCTGAAAAACCAGAAGAGCTGAAAGGGACCCTGTGGGCTGGCATGAGCTCCGTGGACCTCACGGGCTTACTCCTCTTGCCTCTTTCTTGGAAAAGTTGACGGCCCGAGTGAGAGCCACGTCCCAGGACGGCTCCCCCTGTGGCTTGCTGCCACTCACTCAGTCATCCAGACTTGGTTCCTCTTTGCACGGCTGGCCATGACTCTCGGGAGGAAATGTTGTGGCTGCTGTTGGAACATTGCAGAGCAGTGTGGAGATATCCTGGGGCTTTTATGTAATCATGTCGCTTCCATGTCTCGCTGCCATCGCCTGCAGGACAGGATAAAGCCCTCCCTGCTGGTAACGGGTGGCGGGGGGCACTCTGCCTGTGAGTGAGATTGAACTTACAGAAACCGGGTGCCGCATCCGCCTGACTCTGGGCAGAATAGGCATCGTGCTTGTGTGCGCGGGCGAACGTGTATGTCATGTGAATGGCTGGAGTCGATTAGGACCTTTGTAGGGTTTGTGCCGTAAGGACCTAAAGCAATGGCTTTGTTAGAATTAAGATGTAGAATTTTATCCTATATTCATATCATGTCTTCTTCATATAGTCTTTGAAGAGGTCAACTCAACAAACAGGCTCCCTCAAACTGCCGTGTTAGCTACTGTGGTGGGAGCTCTGCTGCTCTGCGGGGCACAGTAAACGTGACCCCGCTCTCTGACAGCTGATGGAAACCCAGGTAACACCCGCGTCCACATCAGCTCTAGCAGCACTGCCAGATTCTGTCCATTTTGCAAGCTCCAGAAGCAACTGGTTAGATCCAGGTCTGACACCCACGGCCGAGGCGTTTCTGTGACGTTTGTGGGTCTCTTCTATGGTGGTTGTTTTTCCGGCAAGCTCAGTGGAAACGGGTGATGGGAGCCCAGGGTAGAGCTAGCTTCAGATCTGAGGGTCACAGGTCAGATCTCCCCCCTATTGTAGGAGAGGGTCCCTGTATGTCCATTTGAATGGCAGAGAGATCGTGAATAGGACCCCCGAGCTTTCATCTGCTCTGTGAGGGTCCGGCCGGAGCCCAGCGGGGAGCACAGACCCAGGCCGACCAGGGGTGCTTGGGACAGGGTGCCGCCTTCCGATGGGGTGGGACCCATCCCCTGGTTGCCCTCCCCCCCCGCCAGCACCTCCTCAGACTCTTCCTCATAATACCTGGTGGCCGACCTGCATGGGTTGTGCATGTTTTTCCCCTGGTTTGTTTGGATCCATGTGACAGTTTTATTTAAATTATTTTTGAATAAATAATACAATTTTGAATAAATAGTGCACAATTGGAAAGGTACAAAAGGCATCGAACGAAAAGACTCTGCCCATCTCTGAGCCCGTCTCTCCCGCCCACAGGCACCCACTGTCAGCAGTCGGCACCTTTGAGATGCCACACTCGGAGGTCACTGCTGCCCCACGCGCGAGGCTGACTCACACCTTCCCGCAGCTGCAGAGCATGAGCCCATTGTATGAACTTGCCATCATTTCACCAGACTCCCTCACTTAACATTTAGATTCTTCCTAGTATTTTGCTGTTACAGACAATGCATCAATAAGTATTGTTATGTGTATTGTTCTATATCTGTATCTAAACGTGGAAATGATGCATCAAAGGGCGCATACTCGAATTTTGATAAATCGTGTCAGATTGTATGAATTTATATTCAGTCACTAATGTCTGAATGCCCATTTTCTCGCATCCTTGCCAACGCAACGAATTACCAAACTTCTCGATGTTTGCCAGTCTGACGGGTGAAGATGGCATTTCAGTTGCCTGCTCAGGACGCTCGCCCAGTCATCTGCTTAGATGCTCAGCTTTTCTTTCCATTTGTAAGCATTTATTATGTCAAAGAAATGTGCCTTGTCTGATATGTGCTGGAAATATTTCTCCCCGTTTTTATTTTGTTTGTTTGTTCTTTTTGTCCTTTTTATTGCCAGTTTTTAAAACATACATTTATCCGTCTTTTCTTGATGGCAGCTGGCCTTCATCTGACATTTAGAAAGCAGCTACCCATTTTTACGGTCTCTTTTCCTGAAAGTCCGGGGGATCTGCCAGTGCCACTTGTACACTCGCTTTATAAAGAAGGTCGGAGGGGTTGTCTGCCCCTCTTGCAGGAAGGAAAGCCAGGCTAGACAGAAGGAAGCGCCTCTGAGCTTCCTGCAGCAGAGGCGGAGGTGGAGCAGAGGACTTGATGCTCACTCCGCGCACCCATCGCCCTCCGCTTTGTCTGACGCAGACCTCGGTGCTGCCACTGGAGCCATTCATTCCCAGTGACTCGGAACAGAACCAGGGCCCTTCCCAGCCAAGCAGCCTGGGCGCCATCTTTCCATTTCCACATTGGGATGGCAGCTAAAAATGACTTTGCAGTAGGTGGTTAATTTCTGCTTGTTACTTACTAATAATTATAGCTTTCACTTTGGCACCTCTCACAGTCGAAACCGACGGCTATTCTTAGATGTGCAAGATCAGATTTTTGGATTTCTGCTGGGAATTGAGAGCCATGATCCTCTCACAGACTCCTTGGCCCTGGCCTGGCCTGGCCCTTTGCCCTTCCCCCTGCCAGGCTCCTCCCAGCCACCAGCAGGCCGCATGGGCAGAGTCGAGGGATGACCCTGTGGCACGGCCCCTCCCCTGGCGAGATGAAGACAGCTCCCAGGCAGGTGGCCTGCTGTCACTCAGAGGGAGCGCCCGCCTGTGGGAGGGACCGTGGTCCCTGGTCCTGCCTGCTGACGCAGTGCCCTTGTTGCTCAGTCAGCCCCACCAGACTGCCCCTTCCTCCGCCCAGAGGCGGGTTTTAATTAATGGTCTACAGCTTGCAGGTAGCTAACTCTCATCAAGGACTGTGCGCGTGTCAGACAGTATTCCATGAACTTTATGTCTCGTGTCGTTTAGTCCTCATGATAGCCTTATGGGGCATGAATGCCCTGTTCACCTCATTTGATAGATGAAGAAACTGAGGCACCGCTGTCGTCCCTTGAGTGGCTGGTGGTTCGCTTTTCCGCAGCGGGAAGCCTGGGGAAGAGCTGGTGTGTGGGGTCAGCGGGGACGAGAACTTGTGTCAGGTGCCTGAGAACATGCAAGTGATGATGTCAGGCACAGGAGTTTGGGGGTGGGGTTCAAAGCCAGGGAAGTGATGCGAATGTCTGGGAAGAGAATGTCGGTGGAGGAGGGAGAGGGCTGGGACGGGGAGCTGAGGCCCCACATTTAAAACCTGCTGCGGGAGGAAAGGCCAGAGAAACGGAAGGAGTGGGCAGCAAGGCGGGAGGGGACAGGAGGGGCGGTGGTGGCCGCAGAAGGGGCGCACACAGGAGCCCATGCGGCAGTGGGGAGCGAGGGCTCTGGACTTGGACGAGTGGAACCCGGGTCCCACCGTGGTGTCCACGGCAGGGCGACCCCTCTGAGCCCTAGCGCCCTGCTCTCCAACATGAGGACAGGTGTGACAGGTGCACCAGACCGTGCGTGGAGTGCCCAGCGCGTAGCAAGCACCGCACAGCTACTAAAATAACTGTTTTTAAGCAGGAAATGCTGATGAGCGACCAAGTCAGGTGGAGACAGTGTCTGTTGGATTCACCGTATGGTGTTGGTGGCCTGACAGGCAGGTGGTGGCGTGGCGGAGACGGGCCACACGGATGTGGGCTGCATGCAGCGTGGATGGCGAGTGAGGTGACATCCCCACTGGGGAGCACAGTGGGGACGTGAGGGGAGCTGGAGAGGAACGCGGGTCAAGGGAGAAGGCTGAAGGCGGACACGGAGCCTGCTGACCGCTGATGGGTGATGCAGTCAGGATTGAGACCCTGTCTGTCATCCAAGACAGAGGACATGCGCCGGCGTGATGTGCTCGAGAAGGCCAGAGCGCCGGCACCAGGGCTCGGGCAGCGGGCTGGCCCTCAGAGCAGAAGGGGCAGCGTGGATGGGCGCAGTGGGCAACGAAGGGCGTGAGGCCTCAGTGGCGAGAAGGGGCTCGAGGTCGGCTCAGCTGGTTTCTGTCTCCTCTTTGAACGATGAGTCAAGTTCAGCGGGGGCTGGGGGCGGAGGGCTAGGGCAAAGGGTTGAGGAGTCAGGAGAATTCGGACCAAGGCCTAGGAGGGGACACAGTGTATGGCCAGTGCAGCCAGGAGCTAGTCTCGCCGTCCCACCGAGCCCCTAGCGGAGGGACCCCTCAGCACAGCCGTTCGCAGACTCGGAGATAAAGGTCAGCCATGCAGCCAAGCCCTCGGTGAGGACAGGACCTGGGCAGGGTTCCCCCCGGGGGACTGCAGGCCCCAGCGTGGGGCCCGGCCCCAGAAGCTCAGGGTAGGACCAACGCATGAAAACAAAGTCGCCGCCTCCTTTCGCTTCCCGAGCCCCCAGAGGCAGCCCCAGTGAGCCCGTGGGGATGAGGGCCTCCCTCGGCCTTGAGGATTGGGAGGGTGACCGGACACTCGTCAGGACACACGACCCCTTTCCTCTTGGCTCTCGTTGCTGAATGATATGAAAGAGTGGACACGGGAGGCGGGCTCCAAGCACCTGTGCTCCTGGGGACCCCTCTGCCCTGCCCGGGCAGGGGCTACCCCACAACCACGTGGCTAAGGTCTGTTTCCCAAGCACAGTCACGCCCCTCTCAGGAAGCAGGATTTAGGGTAAAGGACATGGTTTTGAGGGGTCAGGTTTTGAGCTCCCTGCTGGCCAGCTTGCCTGTGGGCCTGGCCTGCAAGGCCGGGGAGAACCTGAAGGGACACCAGGTCCCTTCCTCCCTGTCTGCCAGTTCTCAGGCGCTCGCAGGTGTGACGGCGCCCACGCTGTGGTCAGCCCTTCGGCTGCCTCTGACATTTAGTGTTCCTTTGTGGGAGTCACAGAAAAGCCCCCCCCCCCCGGCTAGACAGACCCCCAGGGAGCAGGTGTGGCCAGCAAAGGCACCTTTGAGAGAAGAAAAGAGTCCTCACATTCCTGGGCAGACACAGCCCTGTGCCCGGCACACACCGGCCAGCGGAGTCCAGGCTGGACTTCAGCCCTGCTCTGCCCGGAGCACCTTTGCACAGCGCACACCGGCACAGCCCGAGCCCACGGCAGGCACCTTGGGCCACATCCTGCATCTGCAGCCCCCGGCCGGGATCCTCCTCACCCCAAGGAGGAAGTGGTCCTCAGACTCGGGGCCGCTCCGCCCCGCAGGTCACACCTCATTCAGCCTCTCATTCACTCCCAGCATTCCCTGAGCTCCAGCTGTGTGCCTTGCACTGTGCCTGTCACGGGGGACACGGCAGCGAACAGCACCTGCGACGCGTGGCTTGCGTTCTAGAAGGACTGTAATGAGACAAGATGAACGTCCGTGGGTTCAGGGAGGGAAAGAAAGCAGCAGGAAGGGCCTTAGCAGGAGCGGCGTGTGGGGCCGAAGGCGGAGGCCAGGCTGCGGAGGCTCGCCTCCAGGGCACAGCTCATTAGGTGCGCGAGGAAAAGAGCAAAACTTTTCTCTCTCTTTTTCCTGTTCTGGTTCTGTTTCCGTGTGCACTGTATGTTAACATACAGATAAGTAGCTCAGAGATACAGGGACAAACATCTTTGATGCTGGGGGTCAAGGCCAGACGGAGGAGGGCGGGGCCGGCCAGGAGGTGGAAGCGTCAGTGGTCACAGAGCACAGCAGCCAGTGAGGAGGGGAGGAGGGCACAGAAGTCCCATGTCCCGGCACTGGGAAGACGATGGGCCGTGGTCCCAGCCCTTGGGGGGTAGAAGGGGTTGAGTGTACCTGAGAGACAGGCCGGGGCATTGGACACGCGTGATGGGCTCTGAGGCGGGCTGGGCAGCAGAGCATTCAGGACTCTGGGAGAGTGGACGCCTGAGGCTGGAGGGAAGGTTTCCTGCTTTTTTGAAAGTGACAGCTCTGTGGTTCCAAGAGCTTGGTTGATGTGGTACAGTTAGCCAGTTAACCGTCTCCAGGACACAGCAACGTCCCCGGCAGAGGGCAGGGTCTAATGGAACAGCCACTTCATTTCACCCCCATAAACATGTACGCCCCGGCCGCTGCCCTTGTCACACTGGCTGGCATCAGGAGGACAGGCCGGAGGGCAGAGCTGTAGCCCTGTGAGGGGCTGTGCGCTTCCGGCTGGCTTGTCCTTGAGCTCACTCAGGGGCTGTCAGAGCTGAGGGCGGGTGTCCCAGACACCAAGGTGTTCCAGGTAGGACACCTGCACAGGCCTCACTCCCCCCTTGGTGGTGGTGACGTGTCCCCTTCAAGGCCCCATGATATGAGTGACTCGGGTCCCTGTGTAGCAGTGGGTGTGAAGGACTGTCAACCTGCAGCCGTTTACACTCAGGGCAGGGGACTGGCTGGCTCTGGGCCCTGTGTGTTCCCGACGGGCCCCTGCCAGGCTCTTGTGTGTGTGGGGGGGGGGGGATGTGGGGGGGTAAATGTCCCCACTAGAGTCGCACTGTCCACGGGGCCTCGGAAGGGCAGGAACCCAGAAAAGCATCCCCTGCTCTGTCCCCACAGCCGAAGTCTACATCGGCATTGGGAAGCCAGCAGAAGCCACAGCCTGTACCCAGGAAGCTGCCAACCTCTTCCCCATGTCCCACAACGTCCTGTACATGCGAGGCCAGGTGGCCGAGCTCCGAGGAAACATCGACGAAGCCCGGCGGTGGTACGAGGAGGCCTTATCCATCAGCCCCACCCACGTGAAGAGCATGCAGCGACTGGTGAGTCTGACAGCCGGCGGGACCCCTCTTCGGTGGGGCTCCCCTTGGAAGCAGCAGGGTGCTCGTGACCCTCAGACCCTCCTGTGGTCCCAGAGGCGGTTCGCCCGCCAGGCCAACACGATGCACAAAGCCAGCGGCTCTGCTCCTCCTGAGGGTGGGGTGACCGGAGCCCTGGGAGCTGGCAGCGCATGGCCGCAGCAGCCCGCCCGGTGCAGCGGGCAGAGTGTGAGGCAGGGTTCCCTGGCCACCGGTCCCAGCCACCCTGTGGCTCGGGTTTAATAAAGACAGTCCCATGGCTCTGGGCGCTGTCATTGTCGTCTGGGTCTCACCTTGGGGGTGCCCGCCCCCCAGGAAAGACTTCAGCACAAAAGTCAGAGCACTTAACAAACTGGTGCCTCTTACCTGTGGGACCCCGAGACTCCAGCTTGTCTCCAAGGTCAGCGCCTAGTAGGGGCACCCTGTCAGAGGACCCAGAGGACCAGGTAAGTCGCCCCAGGGTCCACAGTGTATGGGGTGCTGCTCCCCACAAGTGCGCACACATCCCTTGTCTAGATGCCCAGGCCAGAGGTGTGAGGCTGCCCTGCTGCTCCCCAGCCCTTCCCATGGAATGGACCCCCCGTACCCCAGTTTCTGTCAGGTGGGGGAGCTGACCAACCCCTCTGGAGGGTCTGCGCTGTTAAGAACAGACACTGAGCCTGGCTGGTTTGGCTCAGTGGATAGAGCGTCGGCCTGTGGACTGAAGGGTCCCAGGTGCGATTCCTGTCAAGGGCACGGCAATGCCCAGGTTGCAGGCTCCACCCCCAGTAGGGAGTGTGCAGGAGGCAGCTAATCAATGATTCTCTCTCATCATTGATGTTTCTATCTCTCTCTCCCTCTCCCTTCCTCTCTGAAATCAATAAAAATATATTTTTAAAATTACCAAAAAAAATAAATAAATAAAGAGCAGGCACTGAGCCCGCTGCACAAAGCCATCGTCTGCTCTCACGTCCTGCGAGAACCTGAATGGCAGCGCAGAGGGAACAGGCCCCCGGAGCTGGTAGAAAGCCGTGTCCTCTCTCTGGTCTGCTGGCCAGGCTGGGGCTCTGGACTTCTGTTTCATTGTTAGCACAGGGCCTCTGTGACTCAGTGAGCCCAGGAAAGGAAGCCTTGTGATGAAGCGGGGTGCCCTCTGCACCGTCAGTGGAGTCCAGGGCCCGTAGTCAGCGGTGTGTGATCTGTGAGGGCGAGCACAGGACAGCTCCAGGGATGGAGTTCCTGCCCCAGCGTGTTGCATGCTGGCCCCTTAACTTCGGGAAAAGCTCATAAGTTTTCTGCACCGTTTCCTTTCTGTGAAATGGAAACATTCAACTAGATAGGCTGTGAGTTTCTACCAGGTGTTAAGAGGACATGGTTAGGACGTTGTCTGAAGGAGCCCAAAGCCTTCGTTCTCTCGCTGAGCAGTAGTGACTGGTTCTCAGCAGAGAAAGCCCAGCACCCAGCCCTGGGCACCAGGAGGGGGGCCTCCGAGTCAGGCTCGAGCTCAGCCCCAGCCCTGAGACCTCCGGCTGTTGCCTGACCTCCAGGGGCCTCGGTGTTCCTGTGACTTGGGCTGTGACTTACCCAGTCATCTGGGAGACCTGAATGAAACGATTTACTTAACAAGCCTGGCAGAGTTCCTGGCACCTAGTAGGTGCTTATTAAATAGAAACCTGACAACAGCCATTTTCAGTTTTAAAAATAAATCAGACCTTATAGTAATTACAGCTACTTAATTTTTTCAACTTCCCTTTATCAACATTTCGTAGCTCAGGACAGCTTTATAATTTTACATACTATCCCAACACTAGTTTGATTAGAAATGGCTTTTCATCTTTGTCTCACTATGGCAAGAGGCATTCGCAAGAGCTTCTGAGATCTGCGAGCTTTCTCTAGCATTGCAGGAAGGACATAATCAAGGTGTGTGCCCCGCCTTTTTATTAAAAGGAGGCAGCGTGCTTCTACCTCAGGGCGTATGAATTATTCAGAGAAGTATTTCTTGTCCATCCCCAAGAGGAACACATGAGACAGAAGATCAAATAGGAAAATCGCACCAGGGAGGTTTCCGGTTTCACCTTCGGAGCTTGTCAGGACACCTGAGCTCCCTGACGAATGCCGGCGCTTCCCTCTGTGAAAGGAGCCAGCACCCAGGGCTGCGGAGCCCCGGGGTAGAGGCCCGCCTGGCCTTCTCTGGCCGGGAGACTGGGCTGCTTTGGAGGTCTCACCAGGAAAAAATAACAACAATGAACTCTTGAGACTGTTCTCAGGGCATCGGATCTATTTAAAAACTCTCCAGGCTGGAGGCAGGCCGAGGAGTTGAGATACTCGCGGTCCGAAACGACCCAGGGACTGTGATCTGTGGGATTCCCAACAGGTGGCCTGGAGGGTTCCTTCTTGGTGACCCTGTGAACGATGCATGCTGGGCTGTGTACCCCCAGCCCATCCCATGGAGGGGCAGCCCCTGGAACTCTAGGCCTCCGGCCGGGAAGCATCCCAACCCTCCTTCTCCTCCTCCCTCCCTGAGCTGTGCACGGAGGAAGGGAGGAGAGTGGCCTTGCATACACTCTGGAGGCCACACTGGCCTGGGCGGCATCCCAGTTCTGTCTCTCACTAGCGTTGGGACCTTAGGAAGTTACTCACCTTCTTTGTGCCCCAGTTGCCTCAGCTGTATAATGGGGTGATGTTAGCACCAGAGGAACTGAAAATCTCTACCTGAGTCACCAAAGACCCTGCCTGACCCTCATGGAAACCAGACTGGCCCGTCGGCCCCTAAGTGCAGAGGAGGGCCCGGCAGCGGGCTCACAGCTGTCTTTCCACCAGGTCGAGGCCAGGAAGAGCCGGGCTCTTAACTGAAGTGGCGAGGGAGGCGGGAACAGAGTCTGGGCACGTGCCTGGCACTCGGAGAGGAGTGTGCACATGAGAGGTGGGCCAGGAACGTCTGCCCAGGCTGGGTCAGGGCGGGACTTAGAAGGTGAGACTAGAAGGAGCTTGAAGAACACGAGCACCGGAGGCCATCCGCGAACCAACCAAGGAGGTTCCAGGGGAAGGAACCAATTATGGTTTGTGGACGAACCGAGAGGAGGGGAGGTGGTCAGAGTGCTCACAGGGGAGGAGCGGAGCAGGAGGGCCGGTGGGGGGCGCTGTTTGGAAGGAAGGAAGCCTGTGTCTGTTACAGGCGCAGACCAGGTGGCTGAGGTGGTGCGGAGAGCAGTGAGCCTGTTCCATAAAGAGCCATTATTCGTTAACCTGGGGGTTGGGGGGGGAGTGGCACATGTGCCAGATCGCCCGACCCAGCTCGGAGGAGAGGTGTGATTTAAGCAGAAATGCAAACACATTAATATTGTCAAAAAGCAATAATGACACGGAGGCAGATGGTATTCATTAAACTTAATAGAAGGTCAGGCTTGACAAGAGAAATATGAATTAAACCCCAATGAAAATTGACAGTTTTCCAACCGTTGTAGCCTTCATATGTGTTTAAATCCACATAGAGAGAGGGGGGAGAAGAGAATTAATGTGCTTATTGTTAATAATGAGTTGGCACAAGACAAGAGCGGCAGAGAGCTGAGTGTGGGCAGAGAGAAGGGCGTGCTGAGCTAGGGGAGAAGGATTGCGTAGCTGTGTTGACAAGGGAAGCATTCATAAGCTGATAGGACTTTTTTTCCAGAAAACCTAAGGGCATAGTTTCATATCATTTTTGCATGTGGATAAATGTACATACGTCCGCGTGCTATGCCTAAAAGCCTTTTGCTCCCAGTACCCAAAATGAATTCATGAAAGAGAGCAAGCTTTTCCCCACTAGTTTTTCATGACCTGGAGGAGGAGAGGGGAGGGGAGGGAAATGGGGCGGGGGCGGGGAGGGACGACTGAGGGCAGAGGAACCGCATCCCTGGGCAACACTGCCCAGGCCAAGGACAGACACCGAGACTCAGGGTGGCCAAGGACAATTACCAGGACGGGGACAGGCTCCGCAAACAGGGACATCTGCTTGTCCTCTGATAACGTCAGCCTGGGCTTTGGAGGGCAGAGTGTGAGACGTGGGGGTGAGAAAGGAACCGGCGTTTTCAGGGGAGAGATGAGCGTGGAAGGGAGCCAGGAAGGCTGAGGGGAGGGGTCGCTGAGGCCGCACCCAGGAGGGCTGCTGAGAAACAGTGTGTCCTGGAAACAGGAGCTGGTGCTCCATCTCCCTCGTCCAGGTGACAGGTGTGCAACCCAAGCAGATGGTGGGGCCATCGGGGCTTGGCAGCGTGGACAGCTGTGGAGAGGGAGGCAGACAGGCCTGAGGCAGGTTTTAGAGGACTGGGCCCAGGGAAGCCTGGGAAGGGGGCAGTGGGGAAGGAAGCGCACTAATGTATCAGCCTGAGAGGGGCCTGCAGCTAAGGCCAGTCTGGTGCAGCAGGCACAGGGCATTTCAGAGCTGACGGGAGAGAGGGGAGTGAAGGTTAAGGAGCCATCCCCTGGATGTCGGAGTTCCCAAGGCAAGGCGGGCCAGGGGAGGGCAGGGAGCACCGTGCACGGGAGGGTCGCTCCAAGACGGGACATGGTAAGTCCCAACCCACTGGTGGAGTTCCCTGAAGAAAGGGGACGATGATTGGGAGGAGAGATGTTGGAGGTGATGGGTGAGGCCCAGGCCACCCGCCCAGGAGCATGGCTGAGGCCCACCTGCCCCAGCTGAGGCCGCAGGGTGCGGGGTGGAGAAGGGAGACCACAGGGAGGTGGCTCAGTATTGAGTCACTCTAAGGGGCCAACTCATCACAGAATAAGCTTTCTGTTTGGGGCACGGTGGGTCCAAAAGTGCTAGCGTGTCCTCTGTGCATGGAGGATAACACAAAAAACCCCAGTTCAGTCAGGATGGCTTCGACTACAGGCTTCCCCAGGCATCTTTGAGGGTTTTCGCCACAATCTTGGGTTTCTGAAGCATTAGAAACCTGACCTCAAGTGTAAAAACGTTAGAAGTGGTGTTGGGCTGTGTTCCCAGGAAGCACATCGGTAGCAGAGGCTGACAGAGAGAACGTTGCCTGTCTGAAAAGTGCACTCATTGACGATCTGCTCAAAGGCACATGCGCTGTGCAGGAGGCGGGTGCAGGGTGCAATCCATCCGATCGTCACTCGGCTCTAAGTCGGTGGTTCTCAACCTGTGGGTCGCGACCCCTTTGGCGGTCGAACGACCCTTTCACAGGGGTTGCCTAAGACCATCCTGCCTATCAGATATTTACATGATGATTCATAACCGTAGCAACATGACAGTTATGAAGTAGCAACGAAAATAATTTTATGGTTGGGTCACAACATGAGGAACTGTATTTAAAGGGCCAGAAGGTGGAGAACCACTGCTCTAAGTTGTTTAACATCTCCAGCGTTTGATCCTGCCGTGGTCCTCACAGCAGCACTGCTCTGAGAGAAGGCTGCGCCTCTGTAATCCGCCTACAGGCTCACGGGCTTGTTTACGGGGAAGAGCCGTGTGCATGCAGAGCCAGATGCAGGCAGAGGGTTTGATGGAGGGAAGGGGGCAGCATGCACTACTAAATTATGAAACTTTGGTGTTTTTCTCTCTCCCCATCTTTTAAAGTGTCCATCTGTTTAATGAGATTTGGGCAAGATCGCTTGTCTCATATTTTGTTAGCTAGCAGCATGTTTTCCAACCTGTGCCTCTGTTGGAGGAGAGACGCAGCCTGAAGTTGATGACATTCTCAGGGTTACTCCAGAGACCAGTGTCTGTGTGTCTGTCTGATGTGTCCATCAGTCTAGCCAGGGGGACCCAGGGCCGCAGGCAGCCCAGGGCACAGGCAGGGCAGGGTTCCACATCTCTCTCTGGGAGGAGCCAGTCTTGAAGAGGGGCCGTGGGTCCCTCTGTTCCTCCGGACAAGACCCAGGCACGATTAAGCTAATGAAACAGAGCGGAGGTGCCCTTCCCGGGCGGATCTCTTTCATCCAGGTATCCGTTTTCTCTCCGAGGGAGCCTGGAAAGAGTGGTTGGCAGGAAAAACGTCACCGTGGTCTAGTGAGGAGGCTCTTTCATCCAGTAATTGTACTTTATTTTCTTTCAGGATGAAAGGTGCTTTTAAAATTGAGAACAATTCTTTTCTTTGAAGAAAGACTCATGAACTATTTAGGGGCCCGCCCTTCCTGTGCATGTGTGTGTGTTGATAGTACGCCTCGGGAAGCGGACAGGCCTTACTTTCTCTAACACCTTTCCTCACCGTGATTGGGATTCGGACTAACGGTGCAAAGCAAACAGGAGGGCCGCCTTCTACTGGGCGTCTAGGCTTTCTTCTTCCCTCCACCTCTCTCCCTTCTGATGCTCCACACTGTGCTTTAGCTCCTTTGATAGCTTGCGGCCTTTTTAAGAATTATTAATGGTTGGCATGAGCATCTCTTGAACCTCTACAGAGAAATGTAAAGCCTCGTACATCGTTTTCTGGTGTGTTGGTTCTCACTGTCTGAGGTGAAATGGAGAATTTGGAGCCAGAAAAGCACTGCAGCCGGAATGGTAGGACAGCACAGAGGTCAGAGCGTGGCACCGGAGCCAGCCGGCCTGGCTCACGTCCCGGCTTGTCACTTACTGACTGTGTGGCCCGAAATGAGTTCCTTTTTTTAAAAAATGTTATTTTTAAATATATTTTTATTGATTTCAAAGAGGAAGGGGGAGAGAGAGAGAGAAACATTAATGATGAGAGAATCACTGATCGGCTGTCTCCTGCATGCCCCTCACTGGGGATGGAGCCCGCAACCGGGGCTCGTGCCCTGACTGGGAATCGAACCGTGACCTCCTGGTTCATAGGTGGACGCTCTACCACTGAGCCACGCTCCGGCTGGGCTGGAAAGGAGTTCCTTAATCTTTCTGGACTTCCACTGTCTCCGCTGTGAACTGGGGAGAATAACGGTGCCCTCCCGGTGGTGGTATCGTTCAGGGTAAGTGAGCTCATGCGGGCTGCATGGCACTCCGAAAGCCTGTGAACACTCCTGCCGCGCCCTCACTAGTCACGAGCAGGACTGCCATCTCCATCACGAGGCCACACTTGCATCTTTGTGACAGTGAGTGAGACATCTCCTCTCGAAGAGCTGGCCATGGGTGTGGCTTTCCTTCTGGTCTAGCGTGACCAAATTTTAGCAAGCGGAGGAGCTAAAATAAGAATACACTGTATATCATTCAGAGCAGGTGGTTGGCCAAGAGCACAGTACTTTTGCTTTAAAGTATTACTGTTTTCTATCGAGCCTGTATCCCAGGGTATTAAGGTTGAAAGGAATCGATGGAGACCCCAAGAGGTATGACTTGTCCAGTAGAGACAAAAGCACCTGTCCTGGCTGGGCTGGGGGGAGGCAGGGGGCCTCAGCCTGAAGGGCAGGGGCTGGTCAGGCACCAGAGATGGGCTGGGGGGCAGGAAGGGCAGAGCCTGTCCTGGGGCCTGGCTCCCAGGTCACCCCCTCTCCACCTGCAGAGGGGCTCAGCCTGCGACCGCCCCCCCTTGAAGCACTTGTTGGACCTCGCAGAGTGTGTGTTCACGACCTGTCTGCCTGCCCCTTGGGGAAGGTGTCAGGCCTGAGACGGCACAGTGGCCTGTGGACACCTCGGGTGGCAGGTGGGCAGGGTGGGTGGGGGAGGGGGAACGGAGACCAGCAGCTACAAGTGAACTCGAACTTGGCAGCTGTTTTTATTCCCCTTGACAACGAAGCCCCCCAGCACTGGATGCTGTTTCCCTGGAGGAGATGTTGAGCCAATATCCTCGGAATATGCAGTTTTCGAATCGTCAGGTTAACGGTTTCTCTGTGGGTTTGTTGGCCTGGCCCAGGAACTGGCGTTGTGGCCGGTCGGAGCTTGTTAACTGAGACTCCCAGGGCAGCCGGCTCTCAGAGGTTGGTCCCAGTGGAGGGACACTGGGGGGAGAGGGGGGGGGATTTTCTACGGGGAAAACCAGGTAATTGAAAGGTTTTTTATGATGCAAGCTATATCCTTTTGGAACTGCATGTTTTTAGCTTAAAACACTCTCTGGCTGCTGGGCACGTGAGTCCTCCTTGGAGCAAGGAGAGCGTCACCGGGAATCTGGACCTTCTGCTGTCCGTCCACAGGACTCCGGCGTGGCCGTGGCCCACATACTTGCCACCCCTCCCCAGGAGCCCCCCCCCCCCCAAACAGCGTCGTGGGTGCAAGGATGTTCTCTGCAGACGTTTTCCGCTTGGTGTTTGGATTCCTCCTCCCACTGCAGCCTTTTCTCAGCTGGCCAGGGAGAGACGGCCCAGGCCTCCTGCCTTCCCGGCCCGAAATCGAAATCGCAGGCCCAGAAGCGACAGGGACCCGGGCGGGAGGGGGATGCAAGCCGTGTCACTGGCTGCTTTGCTGCAGCTTAAGGAGGAATGAATTCTGTTTATTTCTGTTTTCTGCTTGGAGTCTTCTGTGACTAATTACAGGCAGTGCCGTGCAGTGTCTCATTAGTAATGATGATCTAAAATTATTTGAAATCTGACATACTCCATCCAAACCACTTAGTCTCAGAGATTCCGCCCCCTTTCCAGTACCATTTGACATTTCGCTTTCACTGCCTGCCTGCCTGCCTGCCTGCCTGCCTGCCTGCCACAGCTAGCCTCCAGCTTGGGTCAGGTCATCTGATCCCCGTTTTCACTGATCAGCTCTGGGCCCAGGGAGCTCCGCCCCTTGCAGGGGGGGGGGGGGAAGGCCGTGGAATTTTCCACTGTCTTTGGGGATTGAAGGGATTGGAGGGCTCCCACTCTGTGTCTTGAGGTCAAGCAGCATCTACTCAGCTTGTCTCCTTTCCCTGTGCTCCCAGCTGCCATAGCCTTGCTCTCTCCCTGCTGTGTAGCATCCCTTCTCACAGCTGCCCAAGCCCCAGATATGCCCCGATGGCCAGCTCCCGCCCTGCATTCTGAGCCCGGCTGGGTGCAGGAGTTTCTAAGCTGACCTCTGACACCCCTCCTGTTACCTAGCGGGTAAGGGCTTGCCTAGGAGGAAGGAGTGACAAATGTTCCAGTGACAAATGTACCGGAATCACCAAGTCTCAAGCCCTGGGGCTCTGGGGAGGCCATGAGGAGAGGAGGCCTGCCCTTTTCCTGCACAGGTTCGAGACCCCATGAGCGGGTCTGGGAGGGGTCGGGCGAACGTGCGTGCTGCCGACTAGAGAGTGTGGTGCCGGTGGCGGAGGCTCCACCAGGGACGTCTGGCGCGAGCACTGCCCAGGGCAGAGGCGGCCTTGCCCCTCGGGTGTTTCCCAAGGCCTCGGCAGCCTCCCGGGGAGCGATGAGAACCACAGTCCGGGCCCCACCACCGGCTCTGACCTGAGCCCCAGCTTCCAGGGAGTTCCCAGTCCCCGAGAGCCTCTCGGCTGAACAGCCTCGGCCGGGTTCCCTGGCCGCAGATGCCCCTCCCGGGCGACTTTGCCTCTTTCGCTTCCCACCAGGTTCACCCCTGATGCTGACCCTCCCCCTCCTCCAGTCGGATCCCTTCCTTTCTCCTCTGCTTGGCGTTCACGGAACTCCTGTCTCTGAAAATACCTGTGTCGGTGTTGCTTCTATTCAAGCCTTTCAGAGCATCAGCGGGCTCCTCACCCGAAGGCTTGGGACGCAGGAAGGACTCCGTGTGAGCACCTGCTCTGGCGGGCCCTGTCCCGGCGTCGTCTTTAGCATCGCACTGGGTCTCCATTTGCTCAGCATACGGCCCCTTAGCAGTCGTGGTGAGGATCCAGTGAGCTGTGGGATGGGGCACCTAGCTTTGTGCCAGGTACTGGGCTAGGTCCTGAGGGGGCAGGTACACTGCTCCCCGCCAGTCCTCAACGCCCAGGAGAGACAGGGCATGTATGAGTGAGTGTAGAAAAGTCACGGGACTCTGATAGACAGACGTGCAGGACGGCGACCTGTTCTCAGGTGGGGAGACCAAAGGGGCGCCACAGAGGTGGGGCCTGCAGGCCAGGTTTCAGCAGCTTGTAGAGATGTAGACTCCTTCGCAGCTGCGGACAGATGGAGCTTAGATATGTCATTTTAAAGCCCAGCTGTTGGAGTAAGCATGGGCCACTTGGGGAGGCCTGCACGAGGGCCAGGTAGCAGACGATAATGAGGCACGATTGCTTTTGTTAGGTGTGATATGATATGGTTGGGTGCTTACATAAGAAAACATCCTTATTTTTTAGAGATTCGTGCTGAAGTATTAGGGGTGAAATGCCTATAATTTACTTTAAAATACTAACCCTTGCCCCAAAAGTAGATAAAGCAAATATGAAAGATGTTAACGGTTATTAAATTTAGGTGACAGGTATGTAGATGTTAATTATATTGGCCTTTCTAGTTTTCCTCACGTTTGACATTTTTCAAGATAAAAATGTTTAAAGTAACGTGACCAGGTTTGCATTCGGGAGACACCATTCTAGAGGCGGTGGAAGCTAAGAGACACTAAGATTGGACTCAGCTGATAACACGTGGACGGTCCCAGGTGGGAGACGCTGAGAATGTGGACTCCGTGCTCAGGGCTGATGGGGGAGCCGCAGGTCCCAGGCTGACTCAGGACACCTGGTGCTGGCGCCTGGCTGGGTGAGATGAGAAGGGAGGAGGAACAGCTGTGGGAAGAAGGAGGCAGCAAGTCTGGGTGGCCATGTTGAGATGGGGTGACCCAGGTCCGTTCAGGAAGAGAGGCCCCTTGGCGTGTGGCTGGGTGGGTCAGGAGGTCGGACACACTGGGGCTCAGCCATGGTTGGGGGCAGTGGCCTGTAGGTGGTAGCCGGAGCTATGGAAGGGCATGAGGCTGCCTGGATGTGAATCACAGAGGAAGACAGAGAGGGGGGGGCCCAGGACAGGACCCAGGATCACCAACATCTGAGGAGCAGGAGGGACATTTCCTAATGAGGAAACAGCCCCCAACTATAGCTGGGACTTGGACGTGGGAATCTTGCAGGAGGAACACACACACACACACACACACACACACAGCTGGGATCTGGCCTTGCCTAGGGGTCAGTCTTGATGAAATCCGTAATTGAAATGCTCGCTGATGCCCTACCAAATGAAGCAGAATCGGGGGGCCCGCCCCCCACAGGGGAGCCTAGCGGACGTGGTGCTCCTGCGTCTTGCTTCATAAATAAAGGATGGAGGCGTGTCTTCTGCGGAAAACCACCTCTCCCCTGCAGGCACCCATCCCCACAGGTCTCTCGTCCCGTGTCGGGCCACAGGCATCCAGACAGAGGCGTGGGGCTGGGGCCAAAGCACACGCACGCGCTCCCCGCAGGGACCTCCGGAACCAACTAGAAGCAAAATCTGCTTCCTCCTAAGACAACATGCGTTTCCCGGCCTTTCAAAGTCAGGCAGGCCAGCCAGTTATAATTGGCTCTCTAATTGGAACTCCCACAAGCTGTTAACTTCTTTGCCCGCTGCTGGCGTCTTACGCAAAGGTGACAAACAGCCTCTGCCTTTGGAATGATTTTAAAAAGCCGCTATGGCCTTGTCTCCCTTGCTGACAGCAGCCCCCTCCAGCCACCCCACCACCCCGGGCACCCACATCCACCAGTGAGTAGGACAGGGGACACGGCCGGTTCATGAGAAAAGTGGCTGCAGGGAAATCAAGCTCAGAAGGCTGTGTCGCTGGATGATCTCTTGGAGACTGAATGGGAGAAGACCAGGCCCCCAGCCTCTGTCCCAGACGACGGAGGTGTTTCAGGGGCGCCTTAGCTTCCCCAAGTCGAGTTGTTGGGTGACAAAAGGAGATGTGTCTCTTTTCTCCCTTTCTGTGTTTTCTCCCTGGAGAAAACAGTACTTCTGTGCTGACCCCCCTCTGTCGTCAGGATAGCAGTGTGCTTCGGCCGACAGGACGGCATGCGTTAGGGTGCCACCTGCGTGTCCCTGCAGTCTCTCTGGTGTCCCGGGGCCTCCTCAGCTCCTGCCGCTGAGATAGATGCAGGCAGTGCTGGCCTGAGCCCACGAGCCCCTCTGCTCATCTCCCCACCCCCCCCACCCCCGCCCCAGCTCCACCTGCAATGACATCACGGCCAGCTTGAAATCAGCTGTGGTGGGAGTATTTATACCACAGAAATTGGCAAACACTACCATCAAGGCTGTTGTTTTTCTTTCCGACAGCCAGTTTGCTGGCACACCACTGGACTCTGGCCCAGATGGTTTAACAGGGGGAGGGGAGGCAAAGGAGATGGCGGGGGGGAAGGTGTCAGTAGACACAGAAAAGAACACAGTGTCCCTGACTTGGGACATTTGGGGTGGAGGGTGCTTGTGGCACAGGTACTCCGGAGCTCACCTTGCTACTCCAGGTAGAGACAGACAGCTGAGTGGAGGCCCGGGGAGAAAGAACAAGACTCAGAACTGTCCGGGCAGGTGGACTAGAGGAGAGTGTGGTTGGGACACATTTTGGAGCAAAAAAGACCCATGTTTACATTCTACCCCACCCCTCCCCTCCGTTGCTGATTTGCATGCCCTTGGCCATGATGTCATGCAGAAAGGAGCTGTGCACCCTCACAGGGCTGCCGTGAGGGGGAATGAGTTCTGAGCTGCTGCCCAGCCCATAAGCAGCTGTTAGCCTTCTGTGCCTTTCACGCTCCCAAGGCGGGCGGCTGTGAGAGTGTGGGTGCAGTGCAGGGTTCCCCCTGGTCTGGCCCTCCCTATTCTTCCGGAGGAGGAAAGGGTCACTTCTCAGCAAAGCATCCCAGTCAGAGAGCAGGGGTGCCCAGGTGGGTTGCAGGGAGGCTGGGGCCCAAACCCCTCAGCTCCCGGGCAGACAGCGCCTTCAGGCAGGTCACTGCTGGCTGCAGCGGCCCCTCTGTGCACCCCAGCGAGCCGTGCAGCGTTGTCTTTCCTAAGCCCACACAGTGTGCTTGTCACGTGGCCTAACCACCAGGAGCAATATTCGTGGCGGCTTTAATTTCCTCTCCAATTTCCTCCGTCTCCCTCCAAGTGGTGTTCAGCCCCTCGGGGTCCATTTGGATCCCTGCACAGGCGCTGGGCTTGGGGCAGGCTCTGTGCTCATGTGAGCCCAGCAGGTGGCTGGCACACATCCGCTGGCCCAACGCCGCTGTTCAGAGGAGGGACCATCGCTGAGCTCTTCCCACCGGCGCTGATCGGGGACGTGGGAGGAAATGGCTCCAGTCTTGACGCTGATTTGTTCCATGTTGAAGTGGCCAGGACAGGAGCTCATCTGTGTAGGAAAGGAAAGGCCAGGCTCCGTGTCTGTTCCATTTCCGCAGCAGCAGCGGTTCCCCATGGCCGCCGCTGTCGTCACTGGGGTGGGAGCTGGGGGAGGGAGAGTTTATGACCAGAGCCCCCGTTTCCGAGCAAATGGCCTTGTTGCCTTTCCTCTCTAAATCACAGCTTTCCCTGCTGTCACGCCAGGGGTGCCAGGCAGAGCAAGCCCCCCACCCCACCGCCCCCCACCTTCCTGCCTGATTCCATGTGTGAGTCCTCTTGTTATTAGTGGAAAAACATTTTCCAAGTCTTATCAATTCCAATCCTCCTCCCATCACAAAGTATCTTATCACTCCTGTCTGTTCCTGTTGAAAATGGAAAAATAGTTGGTGCCAGATCCCGGCAGAGAGGGGGATGGTACTCGCCAAAATGACCACATTCCCCATGGCAGGTAACTGTCCCTCCCCAGCTGCCGTGGGCACAGGGCACCCCCAGGGCGGGCTTCCAGGGGGCAGCCCCCAGCAGGGACTGTGGGAGCACTCTGGCTTGCTGCTTGTGTAGCCCCGTTCCCCATGAAATCCAGATGGAGCCTGCACCCCCAGGTGGGTTCGGCAGGGGGGAGGTGCGGGGGGGCCTAGAAGCCTTGCTAGCTTTCCTGGCTGTGGGGCACACTCACCATGGAGCCTCCCCGACAGCACCCTCTCCACTCCCACCGGGGGCACAGGTCCACTGCACCCAGAGGTGCAAGTTGGTGCAAAACCATCCCTGTGTCCTCCTCATGGGGACCCTGGGCTGGACTGGAGTGGGCGGCTGCGTGGAGCTGGGCCATGGCACCCAGGCCACAGTCATCTATTGAGTGCCTACAGTGCACCGGGCGGGCACTTGCCAGGGACTGGGACTGCCTTTCTGTCAGCAGGCATTTCCTCATGTCCACTGGGTCCCGAGGCTGAGAGCAGGCTCTAAGGCGGGCAGTGGGTGGTGGACCTCGGAGCAGGCCTGGGAGGGCGTCCTCCCCGTGTGACCTCTCCGGCCCTGTCCTGCCCAGGGGGGGCCAGGACTTCTCACTGTATTGGAACAGCTGGGACAGGCCTTTGCTTTCAGGTGGTGATAAGCGGTCAGACCCAGGTACTATAACGCCCACCCCATACCCCGTCTGAGGACGGGCTGACACGGAGGCCTGGCGAGGGCCTGTCGGGGTCATTTGAAGGGCGCTCGGGAGTGCGGCCGGGTCCCAGGGCCCTCACACTCTCAGCTTCTCCCGGGAAGCCCCAGCTCAGCTCTGTGGTGGTCACGAGGGGAGTGTTTCTGACCATGGAGAACCTCCACTCCCCGACCCCCTGGAGTCCTGTCTCTCCCACCATCCCCCGTGGAGTGTGTGTCTGCCCCACCCGCCCCCGGAGGAGCTATGTGGCCACCTGGGCTGCTGTTCTCACCTGGGCAAGCAGGTTCCGGGCCCCAGGGGAAGGCTGAGCCTGCGCTCACAGCTTCCCAGAGGCCCACGCCGCTGTCCCCTGAGGGTGGGAGGCTGGACCTCAGCTTGGGAGGGTGATTAGCACCAAACTTTCCCCTCCGAGGATGGGTGTGGGGAAGCGCCGACTTCCAGGCCGCCCTGTGCTGTCGCCTCTGCCCGACTGGTTGTTGGGGGAGGTGGATAAAAAGAAATGCCAGCTAGGGAAATGTACAGATCAGTCAACAGGAGTCTCTTGCCCATCACCAGTGGACAGTGTTAGCACCACAGAAGTCGCGGGCTGGGTGAGGCAGGTCCCAGGGCACCAGGTCAGACTGCGCTTTCTCTCTGCGAAGAGCTGGTGGCTAGCGTTCCTGTCCACGCGGAGCCTCTGGGCTGGTGCCACTGCAGCAACAGAGCTTGCGCTTCAAACGGCCACCTGGGGAGGGGAGGCTGTTACCAACAGTCTCGGGCTGCGGAGTAAGGAGATGGCCAGCGTCCCTTGGTACCTGGGCCAGGTGCCTGCCCTCCCAGGTGTGGCTGCTGAGAGGTGGGAGCCTGCCCCACACCTGTCAGGTATGATCCGGAAGAGGCATCTCCTCCCGGAAGAGTTAGACACCCAGGGCCAGACATCGCACAGGAAGCTCTTACAGGCAGGGGCGGCAGCTCCTCCTCTGTAGCTACGGGGCCCTGAGCTAGTCACCCCGACAATGCGCCCTAGCCTTCTCATTGGCTTAAAAAGAAGGGGGTGGAGCACCTTGTTATCCTCCTTCCAGCAGGCCTCGCTCTGCTGCTGACACTGGGCCTCCCCACGAGAGATGGCCCTGCCCGCTCACGGGTGTCTGGGGCAGGACCCACACCACACGACCCTGTCCAGGCAGAGGCAGGGGGCCTGGCCGGAGTGACAGCCGGGCCCTGAGCGCCCGTGCCGGCACCGTGCTTGGCGCCTGGGTGCAGGAATGAGCGCGGGCGCGTAACAGGAGTCTGTGAGCGGAAGGAAAGAACTAGAACAGCTTTGGTTGTAGCCAAGGGAAGGGACCCCCTGGGCACCTGGCCCCCGGAGGCTGTCAGCTCACTGTGATCTTGGCGAGTGCCCATTTCCTGCCTGTTAATAAAGAGGCTGGCCCTTTGGGAGTGTTGGGGTCCTTCTCCGCCACCCCTGGCCGCTCGGTGCCTGCTGCCAAGAGGGGGCAGGTGTGGGTCTCTGCTACTTGGAAGCTGCTGGCAGGCTCGCTGCGGGCCCTTCCCTCAATGTCCCCCACCCCCACCCCCAGTGACTGTTCTCTAAAAGCCACCACAGCCTGGGGGATTTCGGCACCAGTGCTGAAGCACCCGTTTGAAAGAAATTAGGCCAGAGGAAATTTGGGGCCCAGGGGCCTGAGTCTGAGGTGGCCTCGAGGCCAGACGCCCCAGCCTCCCTGCTGGTGGTCACCCCTGGCATCAGATCCTCCCAACCATCCTGGAGGAAAGCAGCTTTAGCAGATTCTGTGAGTCAGATGCTTTAAAGGGGGGAGATGGGGAGTCTTTCCTGGGCTTACTGGCTCCTTCGCTGGAACCCACGGCCAGGCCACCTGCAGGTGCCAGGTTAAGCAGCTGAGCTCCAGGAGGCAGGGGAGCCGGGGCAGGTCTGGATCTGCCATTTCTCTACCATTTCTCTGGAATGAGTGGAAGGGTTGTGTGGGGCTGTTCTGGAAGCTTCTTCAGACCCTGAAGGGCTGTCAGGTAGGAGGGGGAGGGACTCTGCTGGACCCCAGAAGACTCAGCAAACATCAGAGAGTGGGAATTAGATAAAAGGGCTCCTTAGGGCTCCACGTTTTTAACCAACAGTTCAGACTGCCCACTGAAGGTGTGGGCACCTGGGGAAGTGGTGAGCTCCCCGTCACTGGAGGGTGCAAGCATGAGTAGGAGGCTGCCCGTCGGGACGGCAGAGGGGCTTGTATGTCACAGAGCAGAAGCCCAGGCCCCCTGCTAACCCCGAGGGTTTCTGCTTGCAGAGCTAGCTGGCCTCTGGCTTAGAAAACTAAGAGGTTTTTGAAAAATTGAGTTTTGTTTCCTTCTGAGTTGAATTCAATGCTAGAAAGGTCTGGTCCCCAAAAGGCACATTTCTTCAAATAAAACATTTGACCTGGAAAAGGGGCCCCATGAGAGCGCAGCCTCCTGCAGCCGTCAGACACCCTGAGTGAGCAGAGGTGTGGGCCGCTCTCCGGCTGCCTGTGGTCACCCCGGGCAGCGGGGGGGGCAGGGAGGGGGGGCTGGGTCTTTTCCTCCTCCCTCTGGAGTACTCAGCACCCTTCACAGCACACACTGGTGAGGGAGCACCTCCAGAGGTGTCTGCTTAGTGCCAGACTGCGGCCTCCTGCCCCGCCCTCTGCCCCAGACCCTCTCTCCTTATTGGCTGCTGGGGCCACAGGCTTCTCCCTGGGCACTGCACCCCATGGTTGCCTGAGGCCAGGGGCACTTGGTTTAGTTAACTTGCAGAGGAGTGAGGGGAGGGGCCACCCGGTTTTAGTTCTGACATGTGAGCAGGGGGAGTGGGAGTCGTGGAGGACAGAGGCCACGGAGAGGCCGGGAGAGTCCCTGTCAGTCTCCAGCCCCGTCATAGATGGAGAAAGGCCAGCCTCCGGAGCCTGCCTCCTCCCAGGGCCTCGGTCAGGAGCTGCTCCCCAATGCGGCTGGCCCTCCGCCAGGAGCCGCCCAACGCACTTTCCCTCCCGCCTGTGCCCCTCGTGCTCTTCGTCCAGTCCCAGCACAGGACGCCTGAGCCCTTTGTTGCTCTGAAGCCGGCCTCATGAATGTTCGGTCCCCTCACCCCCAGGGCCAGGGGCAGGGTGGGTGGGGCTTGGAGACCAGCAGGTGCCAGCTGCTGAGCACACCACTCAGAAGGGTGCGAGGTGGTCAGGACTGGCTGCTTGGCCTGTGGGGAAACTGTGTCAAATTGAACGAAATCGCCAAAACAGAAAGACCAGCCCCACTCCAGTCCCCGCCCACACTTCAGAGATGCCGAGAGGAAAAGGGACCTGCGCCGACTCCCAGGGGGGTCTTCTCTAGGACGCCCTTGACGCGCCCTTGACTGACCTAGGGAAGGGCTGAGCCGCAGTGTGAACGGGCGCATCTGGAGCTCCGGTGGGCACGGGTGTGGGGCTCAGCCGTCCTGGGCCTCAGCAGGGCACCAGGATCTGGCTCTGTGGGCCGCCTGGCCTGGTGAGGCCGGCCCTCCTCGGCGGGCGGAGCTGGCAGGGACTCACATCAGCCCCTGGCAAGCTCTGCAATTTCTAAGCTCTGAACACAAACAGAGGGAGACACAAAACAGAGCCCCACGGAGCGCGGGCATCCAGGTGGGGGCGCCGGGCACTGCCCCGCTGCGAGTGTCCCCTTCCTTTTCAAGGCACGGTTGGAAAGCGGGGCTCAGGGCCCCCCTCAGCTGCGCCCACAAAACACTCCTGCGCAGACTGAGGGTGCCTGTGGTGCCCACCAGAGGACAGGCACCCGGGAGCAAGGGCTGGGGGCGCTGCGCGGGGCTCTGCATTCCCGGAGCTGCTCCAGGGAGATCCCTTCAAAGCCGCGGCTCCCGTGGTCTCCTCGGAGCGGCACTGGCCGCAGTCCGTGCACATTCTGAGACCACCGCTCACTCCCCCCTGCTTCCCTCTGGCCCGCCGCCACCTCAGGAGGGAAAATGCAGACACCTGGGCAGAAACAGCGGTGGGAGTGTGCTGGTTTTCCCATGTGAGGCTTACAGTTCCCCTAACGCAGGCTCCAGGCCAGCCAGCCAGCCAGCCAACCCACAGCTCCTGGGAGGGCAGGGGCTCCTATGGGGTCCTCGTCCCCTCCTGGCTTCTGGAAGCCACTTTTGGTGGCCTGGCCGTCTTCCAGAAAGCTCTCCCTGTGCCAGGCCCGTCGCCCTGGCAGGACAAGCAGAGAGCAGCTGGGGTTGAGCACTGTGCTCGGAGTCTGAACCATGGGGACTTGTCACATGTCGGGCCTCTCCTCCTGACACCTTCAGCGTCTAGCCCAGGGGTGGGCAAACTTTTTGACTGGAGGGCCACAATGGGTTCTTAAACTGGACCGGAGGGCCGGAACAAAAGCATGGATGGAGTGTTTGTGTGAACTAATATAAATTCAAAGTAAACATCATTACATAAAAGGGTACGGTCTTTTTTTTTCTTTTGTTTTATTCATTTCAAACGGACCGAATCTGGCCCACGGGCCGTAGTTTGCCCACGGCTGGTCTAGCCTCTTCGGTGTTCAGCAGGTGAGGGCCTGGAGCGAGGCTCTTTTCCTCTCTGTTCCCTGTTTCCTCATCGGTAAAGCAGTGTAGGACCAGCCCTGGCTGGTGTTCTCCGTGGTTAGAGCATCATCCTGAGCACTCAAAGGTCGCAGTTCGATTCCCCGTCAAGGGCACGTACCTGGGTTGCAGGTTCAATCCCTGGCTCTGGCCAGGGTGCGTGCCAGAGGCAACCAATTGATGTGTCCTCTCACATGGATGTGTGTGTATGTGTGTGTGTGTGTGTGTGTCTCTCTCCCTCTCTCCCTCGCTCCCTCCCTCCCCCACGCCCACCCCCCTTCCCTCTCTCTAAAAAGCAATGGAAAAAATATCCTCAGGTGAGGATTAACAACAACAAAGAGTGTAGGACCAGCGGGCAGTGGGTGATTCTGGGTTTTCCTGGGGAGCCGTGTCAGATCTGTGGCGCAGGAGCAGCCAGCTTAAGGGGCGGCCATGGCAACCCTTTGGGCTCTCCCATGGGGCTGCTCCCTGGGGACTGCCTCCCTGCTGGGTGGCGTCAGGCTTGGGGGTGCAGAGACAACCACCGCTCACCCAGGCCCCGCCCTCCGGGCAGGCGCAGCAAAGCCTCATGGGAGCAGAGGAGGAGGTGAGCCACCTGGATGAATCAGTCCCTACCACCCAGCACAGCTGTGAAGCACTTTGTAACCGGAGACGTAGGACGCGTTGGTTGTAATCCCGTGCACAGTGTGTTAATAGAGCCTGTGGGTCCGTGCCTGTGTCTCCAGGTGGATTGGTATTTTTGAAGGACCTCCTGACGGCCCTGCCCTAATTCCCACCCCCTCCCTGCCGTGGTGTGCTGGCGTCGTCTGCAACCCAGGGCGGGACAGGATCTTTAAGGGCTCCTGTCCCACCTGACACCAGACTTCCTCCCCTGCCCTGGCCTTGGTGGGCCCCGCAGCCTCTGTGGAACGCAGGCCGGCTCTGCCGCAGCGAGGGCAGCCTGCCCAGAGCGGGGCCCGCGAGGAGTCTGCAGCAGCAGCAGCCAGGCCCGCAAGGAAAGCACAGGGAGGTGTTCATCTCCATCCTGCGGCTGAACGTGTGCTTTGCAGAGCCTCGTGCCTGGGAAAAAGCAGCCCGCAGGGGCGGGGCGGGGGGTTGACCCCAGCCAGAGCTGAGCCGTGTGGCTTCTTTTTAGCGGTGGCTTGGCTTGGGGAAGGATGCTCTCATGCGCGATGCCATCTCCCTGTCTCCTAGACCTAGAGGGCAAGTCCTGACGGCCTTGAGCCAGGAGGGCTGTCCCAAAAGGGCTTTTGTCCTGCAGCCCTGGTGTTGGGTGTTGGCCTGAGCCAGGGCTGCCGCGGGAAGCCTGGGGCACGGCAGCCCGCAGGCCTGGGCGCCCTCAGCATGTGGCAGCAATTATCACACTCACACAAAGACTTGAGTGGGGAAGGTGCTAATTGTCCTCCAACTAGCCAAGTCCATTTTGTCTCGTTTGAAATAACAGGTTTAATTTAATCCCTTATTTCCAATTTGGTGCAGCACTAAGAGCTTAATGTACAAAAGACCTGATTATAATAATTACAGGCTAAGCTTGGGAGGCCGTGTTCGTTTGTGTCTGAAGAAAGGGACTAACAAGCCACCTCCTCAGTGGTTCCCCCTTCTCGGGAGGCGGCCCCAGCTGCCTCCTCACCCCCAGTGGCTCCAGGAAGGCAGGGTGGCCACAGGTGGGAGCTTGTTTGCACATCCTCCCTGAGAGGAGAAAGGAAGGCCAGCTGAGAGGCGAGAGTTTGCATCTCAGCTCTGGCGCTTCCCCTGCAGGCGCGTCTCAGGCAGGCCTTAGCGGTGAGCGAGGGTGACTGCCTGCCCTGGCGTAGCCCGGCGCCTGGCACACAGCAGTCGCTTGGCTGCATTAGGATTTTCACTGGGCCCCTCACTTGGAGAGCAGGACTGCTTCGTGCCCTCCTCTGGGTACCCAGCACATGGCTGGGAGCTGGGCAGGCATTCCGGTGGTTTGGGGATTTTGATACGGGGGAGGGCAGGTGATTGTGGTAATGAAATGTCAGTCATCGGAATCTGTCTCCTACCAGCCTGGAGGGCTGGGAGCCAGTCGTGTGCTCCAGGTAGCGCTGCCGCGGGGCCAGTGGACCTGGCCCTGGATCCATCGTCAGGGCTCTGGGCAGATGGACTGGAATAGATGGCTCCCCGGTGGGGGGCCCAGGCTGGGACTGGCTAAGGTTGGGGAGTGGGAGGGGGCTGGGGCTGCATCCCCCAGATATTCCTGGGCTGTCTGAACCACGGAGTTCATACTGGGAGGAAGTTGGATATAGCTGGTGGGGAGAATACTGGTAGTTAAATGCCAGCCTCAGGAATTGGGCCTTTGATCTTTGGGGAAGAGGGGAGGCGGGGCCTGTAGAATTGGGGAAAAGTGTCCGGGTTCTAGCACCTAAGAGCACATCACAGCCAGGGAAGGCCTCTCACACAGCAGAGGCGCGTGGGTGGGGAGGCAGTCCTGGCGTCCAGCGCGTCCGGGTCCCAGCCGCCTCTGGCCCACCCGCCAGCACCGCTCGCCCCCAAGCAGTGGCCGGACCCCAGCTGGAGCTTGTTCTGGTTGATTCCTTGTGTGACTGCTTTCTGAGCTGCGCCTGGCTCGCCGGGGCATTGGGGAGGGGCCGAGTTTCATTCCCTTGCCCAGCCCGAGCTGGCAGCCCCTGGCAAGTCTGTGATGCCTCCCGGGGCAGCTCCAGCTTTCGGCATTAGTCCCGCTAACCAGATTGCTCAGGAAGCTTCGGGGTCACCGGGAAGCGCAGCGTGTTCCTAGCTCGGCATGTGGGTTCAGGCGGGACATCCAAGCCCACAGGAGCCCTGGAACACGAGATCCACAGGCTCCTGGCTGCCCAGCGCTGAGGGTGATGGGCAGACTAGCCCTTCAGCTGGTTCTCTGCCAGCTTGTGGGGGGCAGATAGACTTACCCCTGCCATATACCCTCTGGCACCCCATGGTAAGCTGCACCCAGATCCAGCAGCTGGCCCCGTTCTAAGTAAAATGCCCAGCACAAGGACTGGTGGCCTTGTTGCCACTCCAGCTGGGGGTGTTGGGGGGGGGGGGGGGTTGGCAAGTCATTGCTGCTGAGAATGGTGACCTCTGTCTCACTCTCGCTGGGCCAAGGCCCTGCTCCTCCTGGGCCCACATCTCCTTGGTCCACTTGGTGGCTAACAGGACCCCCGGTCCTTTGGCACCTGTAGCCATCCCAGGCCTCAAAATCACAGCCAGTCTGAGGGTACGAACGGCGGCAAGGAGGCTTCCCAGTCCTTGGGCGAATCTCCTGGCTCCCAACAGGCATCTGGAGCCGGGGCAAATCTGTGCCCTGGAGAGGAGCCACTTCTCAGCCATGAGCGGGACAAGGAGCGGCAGCCAGTGGCCGGAGAAATGAAAGGGAAGAGACAGCGGGGCAGCTGCCCATCTGCTGCTGCTCAGATGTAACTGGGTTAGTGCCTCAGGGGCTCTGGGCTTGTCTCTTAAAGCGGCTGCAGCCAGAAGCGGCAGAGGCAGTGGCAGGCTGGTGAGAACGGGGCCTTGGGCCTCAGGCAGCCCCGGGCTGGCCAGCAGCTCCGCACTCATTGGCTCTGCGACCCTGGGCAAGACACTTGGCCTTTCTGCACCTTGACTCCTTGAATCTTAAGAGGTGGCCATGTGAACACGTGCCCAGCGTGGTATGACCTCAATTACAGTTTCTACTTGCAGCCAAGTAACCAAAGAGGCCTCTTTCCATCCTGCCAAGTGGCGTGTCCCCCTCACCCCTTTGCCAAGCACACGCCGTGTGTCTCCCTGCCGCATAGAGCGAGCCACTCAGAAAAGGTGGCTGCACTCGGCACTTTAGATGCCCTGAGAAAGCCATGCCTCGGGAGTGTGATGGGGCTCCTCTGTCATCTTTTCGCCCGCTGCTGGCTGCCAGCACCCAGAACCCCTCCCGCCCTTGCTTCTCTGCTGGGTAAGTGGGAATGTTCTAGAGGGAGCTCCAGCTGATTACCTCCCCCGGAAGAAAGAGGCAGGAACTCATTAGCCCTCACATCCTGTTGACTGCAACCTGAGCAGGTGGCCTCCGATTCTCCCGCCTGCCCTGCGAGGTTGGGAAGTGAGGGTGTCGCGGTCTCGGCTTTTCTCTAAAGGACCACCGCCCCCCCCCCGCCCCCGCCCCATCCTCCCAGATGGATTTCAGGCCGCGAGGAGGTGGGAAGGCGGTGGGAGGGCCGCCCTGGCCGCTGGTGGCAGCTAGCTGTGTGACTCTCACCTGCAGACCGGGGGAACCCTGGTGCCTGTGGATAGTTCTCCGCTGCGTCAGGTGCTCCTCCACTGCGGCTCTTTCTCCGCAGCAGTAAGAGCAGGCCGCATGCCAGGTGCCCGCGCCCATGTGAACGCGCCGTGGGGGCTCCCCAGATGAACCGAATGAACTAACACAGGCACTTAGAACCGTGCCTGGTGTCATCAACACCCCGAAAGTATCTGCTGTGTCACTGCTAACGGTCTCCCCGCCAGGAAGCCCCAGGCCGTGCTGGCCGTGGGTCACCCCGCCCCCCACTTTGGGGGCAGGTGTCAGTTGGTACATACAGGACCGCCCACTGGGTCAGAACAGACCGTGCCGCTGCCCTTGGTTCACTCCCGGTGTTAAATATTCAGATGAATTGTGTGAAATGGCTTATTTCTCACACAAAAGCGGCTGACTGTCAGCACTTATCCGGTTCAGGTGGCTGCTCTGGCCGTTGCCCCCCCCCTCGCCCCCCCACCCCACCCCCCCGAGTGCAGGAGAACTTGAGCTCATTGTGTGCCCAGCCTACGCAGACACATGCCTGCCTCCAAGGGACTTGCTGAAACCCAAGGACAGATGGGAGCCCCGAGCTGACTGTCTGTCTGTCTGTCTGTCTCTCTGATGCCTACAGGCCCTGATCCTTCATCAGCTGCGCCGCTACAGCCTCGCGGAGAAGATTCTCCGGGACGCGGTGCAGGTGAACTCCACGGCCCACGAGGTCTGGAACGGGCTGGGCGAGGTCCTCCAGGCTCAGGGCAATGACACAGCCGCCACCGAGTGCTTCCTGATGGCCTTGGAGCTGGAGGCCAGCAGCCCCGCGGTGCCCTTCACCATCATCCCCCGGGTGCTCTGAGCAGGCGCCCGGCAGCCTCGCACCCACCTGGGGTGCCCCGAGGGGACAAGTCTGCCACACCGAGGCCCTGGGCGGACGTGCGACTGGCCACAGTGATCTGGCCAGACGACCCCGCATCATCGCTCTCCCGCGTGCACGCCTGTGGCCTCGGCCGCCCAATGACCGTTTCTGAATCTACTGACGTTGCTCAACATGGATTATGTGCCATATCTTGTTAGTTGACATCTGAATTTTAAGTAACATGGTTATGGAAATAATCCGCAAATGTAGAAGAATATACTCAAAGTTAAAATTCAGTGGCAGCACAGATTATTTTTATCAGAGCTGTAAAGAAAGCTGTTCTCTCCTCCTCGCCCCCCTGCCCCACCCCTGGCCCAGAAACCAAATGTGAATCTTCTTTTCCCACCTCAGTGCTAGTCCAAGCCAGGACTCGGGCCAACGAGTTCTTGGTTTTGTTGTCGATACTTGTACCATGTGATGAATTACTGTCCTCACTTAGAACAAAGCCTGAGTCCAAGAATATTTATATTTTGCCAATATATGCCTGTTACAAGAGAAGGAAATATGAGTTATTTAAGTTTAACTTTTTTATGTGAATTCAGAGTTTATTTATCAATGGAAAGATGTACAAAGAAGCTTCAGATGGAATATTTACCGACATTCCTTATACATGACAGACACTTGGCTAATGGGAAGATGATGTTAATAATAAAAAGATTTTTAAATGGACCCATTGCCTATGTCGTTAGTGAATGCACACAGAAGCTTAAGGCTCAGTTCCCGGTGTCTGCACCTGGGGGCCACCCTGATTTTAGTGTGGGAATTCACCTTTCCCAACTCTCCCCACTTATCTGGGATTGGAGCATGTGACTCAGGTCTGGCCAATCAACATACGGCATTCACAGCCACAGAGGATCAGGAATGAGCATGTGACCTGAAGTGGTCCAATCAGAGTGGGAGCTGCAACGAAAGGCTCTCACTCTTCTGCTGAACTTAAACCTGAGCAGAGGAGCTGCTAGAATCACAGCGGCCCTCCAGGCACCATGCGGGTGGGGGATGGGGAAAGGGGGAGGGGAGGGTGTAGAAGTGTTGGGGCCAAATGTGAAGCCAGGGGCTGAATCCAACAGAGTGGATAGCAAAGACCAAGAACCAGAAACAACGTGAGCAGGCCTCTCCAACCCCCGGGGTTTCTCGGCTGAGCATCTATGGGTGGCCCTACCTTGCCAGGACCCGGGAAAATGTGAAGGGCACCCAAGCACTGGTCTTATACACCCTGAAGTCTAAAGGACCCCACCCAAGCTAGACATAACCTCCCTGACTCATTGGGCCGGCAGGCAAGGGGGCAAGCTGAGGTGGGGAGAGACACAGACAGGAATCTGCTATGGGCAGAGCAGATAGGCACCCCAGGCTCAGCACTGACCTGCCAGGTGGCATCTGGGGCCCCATAAGTCATGGAATTTGCAACATGAGACAAGAAAGCAGGGGCTCAGTGGGGCAGCAGCTCACCTACTGGAGGGTTGAGCCCAGTCCTGCCATCTTATGCAGAGGTTTGGGGCAAGCAGGGCCAGCCCGGATGAGGACCTGGAAAGCAGGATCCAGGGGGTCCTTGCAGGCAGAGCCAGTGAACCTTGGGGGTTCTCCTTCCAAGGCTCCTGCCTCTCAGGCAGCTAGAGAGCAAGCTGAGGGTGAGGGTGGGGAGTTAGAGAAGACCAGGGAGGGAAGGAGAGAGGAAGGAGAGGAGGGGAGCGAGGAGGCCCTTCTTTAAAGAGTGCCAGCCTCTCCCAGCAGAGAAGGACCTTGGGGACAGGGCCACGTTGGGCCTGGATGGGGAGGGGTGTGGGTCCCAGGCTCATTCTCCGGGCTGGGGAAGGATGTGAGCTTAGGATCCCCCCTCAGGTGGGACCAAGGTCTCCGTCCCCTGTGCTCCTGACCTGTCTTCATGGCCTAGAGGGCATGCATGTGCCCATGTCTGACCACATGGAGCAGCCCGACTCCTCCAGATGGTCACTCAGATCTCCTCTGTGGTCACACAGTCAGCCTCAGATGCCCCATCCCATCTGACCACGGGAAGTCCAGTCCTTAGCCAGGTACCTGCTCCACATTCTCTCTATGTCCACCCTCCACCCTGTCCACGTGGGGCACCAGCCAGGGCCCCAGCCCTGTGGTCCCTCCCCAGCTCATGCCAGCATGGTGAGTACTGGCTAGGGTGGGCAGCACGCCTCGGCTGAAGGCCAATCCATGCCCCGCTGGCTCCCTCTTCCATACCTCCCTGCCCACCCATCCCCCAGCCTCCCAGGGAGTCCTCTCACTGCTTTTCTTCTCTCCCCTTGCTCTCCCTCCCCCTCTCCTCTCCCCACACCTCTCATGGCCCGCAGGGTAAGCTTGTCCAATTCAGGGACCAATCGCGTTGGAGAATTGTAACTAGTGCTCTCAGGCCTTGTGCAAGGTGGTCGCATGGTGACCCAGCAGCTCTTAGCATTCCTTGCACCTCTTCCTCCTTCCACACCACCTCTGTTTCCTCTCCCTGTCCTTACTCGAAAAGCACCCCACACCTGACCGAAAGCTCCTAAGAACCTTGTGGGTCCTGCTCGGGGAGTCAGGCAGTGGGCAGGCCATACTGAGCCGGAGGACTCCACGTGCACCCCCCCCCCACACACACACACACACACACACGCGCATGTCAGGCCAGTCCTCGGGGGCTGACCCTCAGAGCTCCTGTTCCTGCCACCAGCCTTCCTCTCCTCCCACTCTCTGTCACTCATTGCTTACTGCCCCGCCCACACTGCAGCCAGATGGGACCAGGAAAAGGACATCCTGTGAATGTCTCAGACAGGCGAAGACGTCCTCTGGAAGGCCTTTGGGGGCCAGGCTGAGGCCCCTCCTCAAGGCCATCCCCTGGGATACCTGTTCCAGCTCTGCACCTGCCCGGGGCGACCCTGATTGAGTCACCATCCCTCTCTGCATCAGGGTCCTACAAGGACAGGCAGCCCTGCCCAGCCTGCCTTCCGGACTGAGACTGAGTCAGCAGGCAGCTGGAGGGATCCTGGGGTGCAGCCAGGGGCCACCACCCCCAGGGCCACCATGTGTGGCCTCAGAGCCAGGCTGCAGCAGGACCCCCCTGAAGGCTCAGGCCGAGTGGGGCTCCCTGCAGGAGGTGGCAGGCAGGTTGCGGGGCGCCTTCTGCAGGTCTGCCTGGAGCCAGAAGCTCCAGATGGTGATCTGGGCTGCCCACAGCCTCCCCCATCTTCTGCTGGGTGACCCCTGACCCCTGCGGACAATAGGGCTTCCTGGTGACCACTACGCTGTGGGTCACACCGATCTGGCTGGAATCCAGCTCTGCCTGGTCACGTCGCCTCCAGTGAGAAAGGCCTCCAGCTCTGGCTCTCTGGGGGGGACACTTCCAGGGCTGTTGGGCGTGTTGCTATAATGAAGCCCGGTGCCTGGGCCTGGGGGTACCCTGCAAGGTCGTGCTTCTTTCTCCCCTGCCCAGCACAGGGCGAGGGGTGAGCGGCCAGGGGCACACGGAGCTCTGGCGCAGGGCAGGAGGGGACGAGCTGGCTCTCTTCTCCCTCTGCCCACGCAGAGCTATTTGCAGCCGAGCTGGAGGCCAGGCGGTGACTCCCACTGCACTTCATTGTTGCGCTCCTGCAGGGCGCCTCCCGTGGAGGAGGAGGTGAGGTTCCTAGGTGGGTCCTGCCCTGTCCACAGTGCCAGCTGGTGGCCTCTCCTCTCCTTTGCCTTCTGGGCCTCACAGGGTTGTCCTCAGGCCCTGAGTCCAGCGTGAGGAGGGAGGCGAGAGGCAGCCCTGCCCCTGTGCGCTGTGGGCGGCTCACAGCTGGCTGTGGGGCCTCCTGGCCTGGTGAGCATTGGCCTTCGGACTGAAGGGTCCCAGGTTCGATTCCAGTCAGGGCACATGCCTGGGTTTCGGGCTCGATCCCCAGTAGGGGGCGTGCAGGAGGCGGCCAATCAATGATTCTCTCTCATCATTGATGTTTCTATCTCTCTCTCCCTCTCCCTTCCTCTCTGAAAGCAATAAAAATATATTTTTAAAAAAAAGATTCAGAGCGGGTAAGACACAAACAATGCTCACTCGGCTCCCTGGTGTTTATACCTTCAGGCCAGAGCCAGCCTTCCCCTCCCTCGCAGCACCCAGGAAGGTACAGCCCGGGAAGGCGGACCCCCCTGCTGAATGCCCCCGAGGCCTCCTGGGCACCCTGCCTGGCGTGGAGCCAGGAACTAGGCCTTCCTCCTCCTGTGAGTGACCATGTGTGGAGCACCCCCTGCGGCAGACACAGGGCCCCTGGCCTTGGGAGCTGCAGGGGAGACCGGGCCTGGGGAGACAGCAGCAGAGGTGGAAATAATTCAGGACCAGGTAGGTGGAGCCCCTGGAGAAGCTTGAAGTGGTGAGTGGGGGACAACTGTGGGTCGGAAGAGCGTTCTCTAAGCTGAAAATAGGAAACAACTCTGTCCTCTCAAAGTTGTTGTTTTTGTTAATATGGTTGTTCAAAGTCAATAAGTCAGTATTTACAAATATTTTCATTTAGCCAACAGCAGCCTTAAGAACAATAAAATTAAATCAGAAAAATTAAATAGCCCCTGTGTGGAAATGAAGCTAGTTTACCCACAACTCTGCCTTTTTTTAAATATGTTTTTATTTCAGAGAGATGAAGGGAGAGTGAGAGAGAGAGATAGAAACATCAATGATGAGAGAGACTCGTTGATCGGCTGCCTCCTGCTCGCCCCACACTGGGGATCAAACTCACAACCCAGGCATGTGCCCTGACTGGGAATCGAACCGTGACCTCCTGGTTCATAGGTCGACGCTCAACCACTGAGCCAGGCCAGCCGGGCCACAACTCTGCCTTTTAAAACAAAAAATTAGCAGCGTTTTCTTTTCTTTTGTGACCATAATAGCCACACCCACTGTGTTAGTTCCCTGTGGCTGCTGTAACAAAATGCCACGATCTTAGTGGCTTAAAACAACACACCTCCATTAGCTTGGAGTCTGGGGCCAGGATTCTGACAGGTCTCAGAAGGTGTCAGAGGCCTGCGTTCCTTTGGGGGGGTGGGCGGGTGAGAGGGGCGCAGGCTGGGGGAGAAACTGTTCCTGGCCTTCTCCATCTTTGAGGGGCTGCCCACTTTCCTGGGCTCATGGCCCCTCCCTCCACTCTCAAAGCCAGCAATGAGTCATCTGACCTTGATCCTCCTCGTCGTATCCCCTGCTCCAGCGCTGGCTCCTGCCTCCCTCTTTCACATGTAAGGACCCTGTGACCAGAGCACAGGGGTCGGTGTGAATTGCTGGATTCTGTGTGGTAGCTCCGCGTAGAGGCCACTGATGAGCAGCAGTGAGGGCTGTGGGCTGCCCTCCCACAAGCTCCCCTCGCCAGCTGGTGCCCCAGTGCGTGCATGGCGCAGACAGATGGTACCATCAGCAGGGACGCCGTCTGGGCTGGGCAGGGTCCTAGCTCTCTGGCATCTCGGGCATGAGAAGAGGCCCCCCCCCCCCCCACGAAGGCCCTCTGGAGCTGATGCAACAGCATTCTGAGGGCAGGATTCTGGATTCAGCCTCCCTCCTGGTCAGCTTGGGCAACTGAGTCCTTAAAGGCACCTGGACACAGAACTAGATCGAGTCTTGGGTCCTGGAAGGATAGAGGGTTCATTAGAGGTGCCTGTACAATATTGCTGGCCAGCCCATGGATTAATCACACTTTAACACCCTAATTTCACACCCACCCCAAGAAGGGCCCTTCTCATATCCACCCTTATTTTATAGATGGGAACGCTGAGACTCGGGGTGATAAAGCATTCCCTATATTCACTCCACCCAGGATCCAACCGATCATCTGATTCCATGGTCACCCCATGGGAACCAGGGCAAAATCCAGTAATATTTTTAATGCCCTTGATATGTATTAATCGACTGCCCTTCCACTTTATGCTCACACCTGTGTCTGCTCACTATGGGGCCCTAGCCCCTAACTGACCATCTAAGGGTCATCCGTAGCCAGCTGGAACCCCAATCCAGCTTCCCCCAGCCTTTCTGCTGTATGGCCAGCCTGGGGCGGGGGGGGGGGGGCATTCAATGCTTACAGCAGAGTGTGGGGTTGTCTGCCCTTGGGCATCATGCATCCTCGCTTCTCTGGTTTGTGCAGGTAAGTGGGAGATGGCAGGTGTCCTGCGTGGCTGCCTACATTGTCCATAGAGGAACCTTATCACTTACAAAAACCCTTACCCTTCCTTCAACCTGCCCACCTCACCTGCCAATCAATGCCTATTGAGCGGTGACTCTGGGCCAGGACATCCTTCCCAGGCTCCGCCCTGGTCCAGTGACCATGTTCTTTCTGGTCGTGGTGTGATTATAAGTGAGTCAGTCACTGCCTCTCTGGGCCTCAGTTTCTTCATCTGTAAAAAGGGTGAGCAAGGGTTTAGCTGAATGACCCTGATCCTTTGTCTTTGGAAACGTTGCCAAGTGTAGGGATTATTGGGATCTCTCCTGGAGGGACAGCGGTGGGGATGGGGATTGAGTGTCAGCGTGAGGTGCCTGGCACAGAAGACCCGCAAATAAAAGTGAGACTGGGGAGCTTAAACACTTGAGTGTGGGCTGGACTTAGTAACTCCCGTCCAAAGAGTAGAGAGTTGGGAAAGGGAGGAAATGGTGACGTTACAGCAGAGGAACCTGGCAGACACCACGTCACCAGTGACCAAGGTCAGCGTCGGCAGCGGTGAGTCACGTGGAGAGCACAGGCCCCTGAGAGGGTGGGAGGAAAAGGTCCTTCACCTCCGTGGTCTTCTTCCCCAAAACCCAGAACCTCAGTCCTGTTGTGAGAAAACATCAGAAAAAAACAAAATCGAGGAACTTTCTGCAAAAAATCTGACCAATATGCCTCCAACGTGTCAAGAGCAAGAGCAAGGAAAGTCTGAGAAATGGACAGACAACCAAACAGAGTGTGGCTCAGGTTCCAAGGTGGGATCCTGGGACAAGAAAGGGATGGTAGCGTTGTAAATGGAGACGTCCAGATCCAGCTGAGAGCTTCATAGTAACGTCCCAACGCTGGCTCTCGGTTATGACAGACGTACCAGGGAATAGAAAGGGTTCGTATAAGGGGAAGCTGAGTGAGGGTATCTGGGTATCTGTATCATCTTTCAACTTTTCAGTAAATCCAAAATTATTCCAAAATTAAACGTTTATTTATTTTTTTAAGTGAGATCTGGGCCAACAAGCACACGAGAGGATGTTCACCATCATTAGCCAATGAGAGAAACGCAAACCAAAGCCACAAGGAGATGACTGGCCACTGGGATGGGCGTCACCAAAAAGACAGACAATCACAAGTGCTGGCGAGGCTGTGGAGACGCTGGGCTCCTTAAGCATTGCTGGTGGGAAGGCACAAGGGAAGGTGCAGCCACTTTGGAAAACAGATGGGCAGTTTCTTAAACAGTTGAACATAGAGTTACCCAGGAACCCCTCTCCCAGGTGTTTACCCCAAAGAAAAGGAAATATCTGTCCCTACAAAGAGTTGTTCATGGGTGTCCAGAGCTGCCTTATTCATAACGGCCAGCTACTGGAAACAGCTCCCGTGTCCATCAGCAGGTGAACAGGTAAACAAATTGTGGTCCGTTCACATGCGGGAATGAACCATCGCTACCTGCGGCAACGTGGATGGATTTCAAAATAAGGATGATGAGTTAAAGAAGCCAGTCGAGAAAAAGAGAGGAGATACTGTATGATTCCATTTACAGAAAACTCTAGAAAATGCCAACTGATCTACAGTGACAGGGAGCAGACTAGTGGTTGCCGAGAGCAGGGAGGGACTGAGGAGGGTGGAGGGGGCCGCCCGGGAAGGGTTGCAAACAGGATCAGGGAATGTTTGGGGGTGATGGGTGTGCTCCCTCTCTTAATTATGGCTTCATGGATGTCTACATCTGTCAAAACATATCAAGTTGTACACTTTAAATATATGCAGTTTCCGATGTGCCGACTGTACCTCCATAAGGCTGTGTTTTGAAGGATGGGGACAAGGACAGCATGGCCTCAGTCCCCCCAGCTGTGATGTGGGGTGATTGTGTGCCCTGCACCCCCTGAAGGCAGAGGCGGAGGCCCAGGTGAGCCCGTCCCCACGCCCTGAGTTCTTAGACCCAGGGCTGGGCAGCTGCAGGGCCCTGGCCACTGCCTTTCCACGGAGGGGACCATGGAGGGCCTTCCCCATGGTGGGGGATCCACTTACTCCTTCTCCTTTTTTCCTTCCTGAAGAAAAAGAAATGCATGATGCTACACGTACTTTGGGGATTTTTCAACACAATTGTCTAAAAATAGCCTGGCCACCGCAGCCTGATTCCTTTTTAGGGAGGGTTTCGGCAGCCTCGCCTGTCCCGGCAGCCAGCTCAGGAAGTGGGGGCTCGGCCAAGCGGGCCTGGGGCAAGGGCCGTGGACCGGGGCACCGGGGACCCTTCCCCTGCTCAGGCCAGGCCCACCTGCTGCTCCCACCTCATGAGCCAGGCGGCCAGGAGCACGTGGTGGAGCAAGGAACAGCCCCACCACTCCCTGGGCTGGGCCCACAGCCCTGGTGCATCTCAGCCCCCTGCTGCAGTGCCCTACCTGGCCTCTTCGTGCCTGTTTCCCCATCTGAGGAATAGAGTCCTGCACTAGCTTGCCCCATCCCCTCTAGAGCTGGGCTATGCCCGCCAGTCCGAGGGCGTGGTCTGGACGTGGGAGCTGTGCGCGCCTGCCCTTCCCTGTGGTAGAGTGGGCAGGGCAGGCTTGGGCACGCCGAGGGCACCTCATTCTCTCCCCCTTCGGCTGCAGGGGTGCAGGCCTGCGCACACCCTGGGCTGTGAGGTTATCACTAGAACGTCGTCCCAGGACAGATGGCAGAGCCGTGCCTGCTAAGCTACATTTCAGGATGAGTCATTCTCACACCAAACCTCTGAGGCTGGGCTCGTGCGGCATCCTGTATGGGTTGAATTGATGTCCCCCAGATTCGTACGTTGAAGCCCCGCCCTCAGTAAGTGCCTCAGCGTGTGACTGTGCTTGGAGACAGGGCTTTACGGAGGTGCTAAGTGATACGAGGTCATGTGGCTGGCCCTGGTCCAACGTGACTGGTGGGTTTGGGAAGCAGGAAGAGGAAATAGTGGCGGAGACACAGAGGAAGACCATGTGAGGACACGGCGAGAAGGCGTCCCCTGGGCCACCCCGGCCAGCACCTTATCTCAGACTCCGGCCTCCGGAGCTGTGGGAACCAGTGTCCGCCATTCAGTCCCGTCTGTGGCACTTTGTGAGGTGGCAGAGCAGATGGCACGCGCCCTGTCACAGAGGAGTGTGCCCTGTCACAGAGGAAAGGCCGGGCTATGGAGACCTTAGGAAACGTATTCAGGGTCATGTAGCTGGCGAGCCGCTGGGGCGGGACTTGAAGCCAGACTGGCTGTGCCCAGGCTGCTCCCCCAAGTTCTCTCTCCCTCCAGCCCTGACCTCTCCCAGCGCCCCAGGGCCCAGGGTCGGGGCAGGAGGGCCCGGGAGGTGAGGTCAGGAAAGGGACCGCCACTTGCTGCAGCCCAGCTGGCCAGGGGGGTCAGGCCCAGCGCCCGGGGCCCTTCCCCGCCACCTTCTGGGCTCCCTGGCCCTCAGCCCTGTGGGGTCCACGCTCTGCCCCTGCCCGGACCCCACCTGGATGGGCCCTCCTGCTGCCCCACCTCACCCAGGAGGACGAGTGCAGGTGAACCAGGAAATCTGTGGGAGAGGCCAGCTCAAAGTCCGCCAGGACCCAGAAAAACGTGTCCTTCAGGCCCTGCAGCGCTGGCAGGAGTGACAAAGGAGGGAGGGGAAGAGTCTGAGCTGGCAGGTCTAGGGGACTCCACCTCAAAACACGAATGTACCCCAGTTTCTTCATCTCTGAAATGGAGATGATACTTCTTCACTCAGAGGGCTGTTGGGAGGATTAACTAAGGCACCCTCCCCCCCATGTCCCCTCCTCCCCTCCCTTCCCATCCCTTCCTCCTCCTCCCCACTCTTCCACTTCCCCCACCTCCTTTCCCTTCTCTCCCTCCCCTCAGCCTCCCCTCCCCTCCCCTGCAGAACTGAGGGGTAGATGCTCATAGGTCTCAGGTTCATGGGTACACACGGCGAGACACACACACCCTGCTTGCATACCCAGGCACGTACCGGGCACGCACTTCCCTGACAGCACAGAGCGATAAAGGGGGCTGGGCTGTGCTTCCCCAACACCCAGCTTCCAATCTTCTCTCAACTGTCAGGCCTGCCTCCCTGAGGGCTGCTGTTGCCCTGGCAACCAACACAGGCTCGGATCCGGAGCCAAAGACCAGCTCCCCCATCACGCAATGCAAGGAGGGGTCTCTCTTGGAGGGCCTGGGCTCCCTCTGGTTTTACGGAGGCTGGGAGGGCAGAGGGTAGTGTGGAGCCCAACTATGGCTGCAAGAAAGGACAGGATTGGGCTGGGGTTGGAGGGGGAGGCGCCCCTCCCTGCCTTAATCCCATCCCCCCCACCCCCCCACCCCCCGCAAAAAATCACACACGCAGCTCCCTCCTGGGACAGGCGATGGGGCAGGCTCTCAGCGAAGAAACTCCCGAAGCCAGGAAAGGCCTGTGGCCCGCCAGGGAGAGCGGAAGCCGTGGCAGAGCCTAGCCATCTCTGCTCACCGCCAGGCCCTGCCAGGCCCAGTCGCCGGGGGAAGCCGCTCTGGACCGCAGCCCCGGCCTCCCAGCCATGGCTTCTCTCCCACTGCCCTGCCGGTTTCCCCGAGAGAGCCTGCCCCTGCGCTCTGCTCCTCTGGTCCTTTCCAACTGCACCCTCACAGACACCCCCACCTGCCCTTCTGTTGTAGGAACGGCCCCCGGTGTCTAACGGCGGGCCAGACCAACCCGGGTTCAGCAGCCTCAGTACTCGGGTTCTGGCCAGGAAAGAATTCAGAGCCCAGGCCCAAACTGTAAGAGAACAGGTATTGGGTAAATCACAGAGGAGGAGAAGGGATTCCTGGGAGAAATGGGCTTAGGCAACAAGTTAGGGAGGCAAAGCAAGGGCCTTGGAGCTCGGGAGTGAGGAAGCCAATGGTTATCTGCGAGGGGGATGGGGTGGGGTGGGGGGGGCACTGGGCCCTCCATCCTAAGGCTTTAAGGGCGGAGAGTTTAGGGTTTGTCCCAGGGAAAGAGCTTAATGCAGGGGTTCTCAACCTTGGCTGCACGTTAGAATCGCCTGGGAATCTCTTTAAAATCCTGATTTCTGGGCCTCATCCTCCGGAAATTCTGTTTCTTTGTTACTCATGTTGTGGCCCCACCCCATCACAAAGAAACAGAATTTCCGGAGGATGAGGCCCAGGAATCAGGATTTTAAAGAGATTCCCAGGTGATTCTAATGTGCAGCCAAGGTTGAGAACCACTGGCTGAATGGAATATTCAATAGCCTTCCAGGTGTGTCCTTTCAGGGATGTGGTCTCAGGCTGGGGGTCATTATCCATGCAGCTGGTCCTGACGTCAGCCGTGGCTGGTTTTGTTGCTTATCTGGGCCTGGAGCTGAAATAAACTGCGGCCTAGGTGTTATCTCTAGGGAGGAAAGGTCAGGGGTCCAAGCCTCAGGACCAGCGACACGCTAGGGGAGGATGGTCACCCTGGGGATGAGGTTCCCCCCTGCAATGGATTGTCCGTTGCTGGGCACCTGGGGCTTTCTACCTGGTGACCTTCTGTACCTGCCCATCGTCCCTGCTCTGCTCATGTCTGTCTCACTGCCTCCAACACGTCCACTCCGAGGGGCTTCAAACTGTGGGTGCTGCTCTTTCCAGAGCAACATTAATAGTAGACGTTAACGGTTTGCCCTGAGACTGCACCTGCCACACTCCTGCCCTGTGCTGAGTGCTGTGCACATACTGCCCTAGCCCCTTCCATTCCTCCTGTGGGGCGGGGTCTCAGCCAGAGCACCCCTGACTGACTGCTCAGCTTGCCTGCATCTCAGGTCAGCACCAGGTCCCCAGCAGACAGACCCGGGCGGGGAGGGGCAGAGAACGGAGGACTGCCGCGTTCTCCTGGCCCTCTTCAGAGGCCATGGCCAAGGACACTGGAATCAGCTGCCCTGGGTTCGAGTCTTGCCTCCACCAGTTTATGCACCCTTGTGTCTGACCCTTGCCCCCCCAGCTTACTCAGCTGTACATGGCAGGGTCATAAAGGTACTCAATTGATCAGTTTGCTGTAAAAGCTAAACACGATCGATCATGTATTGAAAGCTCAGAGCACTGGGCCCCCTGCAGTAAGCACCAATGAGTATCAGCTGTTTAGTTTAGCGGCACGATGCCGGGAGAACCAGATTTCTATACCAGCCCCATCAGGGTGTCTGCTCTGGGCCTCAGTTTCCCCTGCTGGGGGCTGAGAAAGGGAGGCTCTTGAAGGACGCTGTCTTCACTGCTGTGATTTCTCACATAGGCCATGAGGGATGGGCATGGGGGCCTCGGGGGACGCAGAAACACTCAGGGTATCGCAGCTGTTCTGTGAGGGTCTCAGGCTGGGGTGGTCCCCTCTCAGCACCTCTGTGAGCTGTGGGAAATAGCAGGGGTTCAGCGGCCCTTCTGCTGGGCCTGCTCTGTGTCAGCCCCACCCAGGCCCCCAAACCTGCAAGGTGGCCCTCCCCAAGCATGTGGACGCTTGTCCAAGGCCTGGGCAGGAATGCAGCTGGGCTCTGCACCCCAGTGGATTGCAAAGCTCTGGCCATAACCGCCCCCCCTCTCTGCCTCTCTCCCTCCAGCCCCCGCCCTGCCCCCAGAGGTTCTCTGGAGTTCCTGGGGGAGGGCCAGCGGCCCTGGCGGGTGACAGTGTTTGGCTTTATTCTGACGAAGGGCAATTTTTTCCTCTCCTTGTCTGTACTTTCTTTTAATGACTTTTTGGAGCGGTGCCTGAGCTGGATCAAAGACTCCCTGGGGGGAGGACAGCAGGACTGTGTGTTTGTGGTGAGGAAATCGAGGAGGTGAGCCTGTGGGGCTATCTCTCGTCCTGGGGGCGGGGCGGGGGGGGGGCAGGAGGTAGGACTGCCCTGAGCTCTGGATAGGGGTGGGGAGGGCAGAATCTCCTTCTACCAGGGATGCAGGGAGGTGAGGGCAGGGAGGTTAGGGGAGGAAGGTGAGACAGGAGGGGTTCCCAGCATCTTGCCATGACAGAGCCACCTCTGGAACTTGGGGTCCCAGTGGACCCCTGTCTTCAGGACAACCTGAAAATCTGCTCTGATGAGGAAGAGGGTGAGGAGCCTCTGGCTTCCTTCTCTCTCCCGCAGGCCCCCACCAGCCCCCAGGCTGGGGAGCGCCTCTTGTTTCGGGGTCTTGGCACCAAAGGAAAGGGAGGCGGCTCCCCAGGAGCAGCTGCACCAAAGCTGGCCCCCAAGGTACCGGAGGGAAGGGTGGGCGCCTGGGAGAGGCGCCTGCTGGTGGCAGCCTGGAGCCGCCCAGCGGGAGGCCCAGGCAGGTGGTAAACAGGAGGGAGGAGGCTCACCCCTGGGAGCCGTTGCTGCTGCTGCTGCTGCTGTTGATGTTGTTTGGGAAAAGGGAGCACGAAGCAGCCGCTGTGAGGCCCCAGGGCCCAGAGAGCCACAGGAGAGTCACACAGGCAGCCCCCTGGAGCCTGGAGTCCCGAGAGCCTATGGACTGGCCTGTGTGACTGTGCCCACACACCCCTCCAGACAACCCCTGCACATGCCTCTGCACACACCCTGCACACACGCCTCTGCACACACCCTTGCACATGCCTCTGCACATACACATGCCTCTGCACACACCCTTGCACATGCCTCTGAACATACACATGCCTCTGCACACACCCTGCACACACGCCTCTGCACACACCCTTGCACATGCCTCTGCACACATATGCACATGTCTCTGTACACACATCCCTGCACATGCTTCTGCACATACCCTGCACACATACCTCTGTACACATATCCCTGCACTTGCCTCTGTAAACCCTCCCTGAACACACACACACGCACACACTCTTGCACACACACCCTTGCATACACCTCTGCCCACACCTTGCACACGCACCCCTGCACACACATGCACACACCCTGCACACACCTTATATTCACACCCCTGCACATACCCTGTACACCCCTGCGCACACCTCTGTACACACACCCCTGCACATGCCTGTGCAGAAACACCCTACACACACACCTCGGTACATACACATGCACACACAGCCCTCCAACACCTAGAACATCGTGTGAGGCCACAGTGTGTGGTGGAGCAGAAAATCTGATTCAAGTCCCAGTTTCACCATGTCTTGGCTCATGACTGTGGTATAACACATAACCCCTCTGAGCCTCAGTTTCCCCATCTGCCAGGTGGAGCCAGGATTCGTGCCCTGCCTCTGGATTGTCTCCAGGCTTGACACGGTGTCAATTTGGTCAGTCATCCTTATCCTCCCCATTTAGGTAAGGAAACTGCCTCTCGGTGAGGGTGGGGGAGTTAGGGCCCAGCCTATCATAGGACCTGGACGGAAATCACATTCTGTCCCCAGGAGTCACATGGACATACACTTTGCCTACCCAGCCATGTGTGCCCATGTGTGTAAGCAACTGCAAGCACGCACACCACACGCACACGCATGCACAGGTGAGATGGTGATGATGGCACCAGGCGAGGTGCTCTACCTGCGCTCCCTCTGAGCAAGTCCCACCTCCCTGCCTCCCTGGTGTGTTCGGCTACAGTGTCAGAATCCAGCTAAACCACAAGACCTGTAACTGCTATTGATCAAGGACCCTGGGCATAGCAGCTTGGTGAGGCCAGCAAGCACCACGTTCTTTCCATCTCTCTGCCCACCATCCTCCGTGTTAACCTGGTGCCACATAGATACAGCATGGCTGCTGCAGCCCTGGACATCGTGTCTGCGTTCCGGCACGAAAGAAGAGGAACGGTGGCCGAAGAAAACTCTCCTTCCACACCTGTCCCTTCTGTGACGAAGCAAAAGCTCTCCCAAATGTTCCTCCCCACCGCCCCGCCCCCAGACGTTCCCTCATATGTCATTGCTTGGAACCGGGTCGGTGGCCCCCTAGAGCGGCAAGGGAGGCCGGGAAGAAAGAATCTGGCAAAGGTGCACAGGACCGTTGATCAGGGAGGCGAGATGGATCCCCTGGCCTGGTTTTCTGCCGTTTTGAATGACGTTGGGATTCCGAAGGCCAGGAAGAGGGGCGGGAGGGCCCGTTAAAATGCCTGGCACTGGTGCCATGTGGCCCTGAGCTCCATCCTCCATCCGTCCTCCAGGGGGCAATGTGAGGACAGAAGACACAGAAGGCACAGGGGTTTGAGCTTTCTGGGGAGGGAGGAAAGGGACCCCGGATTCTAGTGCCCCTGTGCCCACGGAGGCAACAAGTCCAGCCGGAAATGGGCCTGCCCCAGACAGCTGACCGGAAGCTGCAGGGGGCCACCTACCTGCTGTGCCTGCCCCAGGCACCAGAAACTTGATCACAGTGTCCTGTGTCCCCCAAACCCAGACATCGACGGCTGCAGCTCTCGACCCGTTTCTTCCCACCCTGATGCATCTCAGGGGCCACTCGGAGCCCAGAGGCCCACCCAGGGTGATTGCACTTTATGAAGAGGATTTGCTGGGGCTGCCTGGCTGCCAGGCACCTTCTGAAATAAAAGGGAATATGTTTGCCCTTCAGTTAACAAAACCGGAGGGGGAAGAGCCATAGCTGAGCTCTGGGGCCTGGCCGTCAGAGCCTGGGCCTTCCTCCCCGGCCAATGGTGACACTGCTTTCCTCAGAGGCATGTCCCTGTCCGGGTTTTGTCCGAAAGCCTCCTCTTTCAGGTCCTGCTGACGCCCTGGGTGCCCGTGGGCTCTGGTCCAGGCCACGGGCTCTGGGAAGGACCCTCCCTGAGGCGAGGCCCATGTCACCGTGTGCACCACGTTTGGGGTTCCCGAACCAGCAAACACCCTGAGCTCCCAGTGCGGCCAGCCCCAGCCGGGCAGCTGTCACACGTGTCCCTCCTGCCAGGCACGCCACACCATGCTGGCCACCTGCCTACCTGGACGGCCTCTGGCTCTCTGTTCGGCCCCACTGAGAGGCCCTGATGGAAGGCACTTCCCGCCCTTGTCCGTCTCCGGACCTGGGGAGTGAGGCCTCCGGGTTTCCATTCAGCACTCACTGCCTGTGAGCCTTAAAGAATGTGGTTTTGGTAAGCTTTTTAAAAACAACTTTATGCATGACTGTTTGACTTTGTTATTTTATTTTATTTTTTGTATTTGACTTTAAACAACACCAAACAGTATGAAGAAGAAAATAAAAGCTACCCTAAGAGGAGAGGGCTGCGGGTGTTCCGGCGAGCATCCCCACACACACCTGACAGTGCGTACCCACACCTACAATCTGTGCTTACAGTTTCACACAAGCGGAATCTCTTGCAGCCGCTGTCACATGACCTGCTCTCATCCATCAGCCTGACCTGTGGAACTTTCCATGTCGATACAAACATCCCCACCCTATCTAACCTAATTGCTGGGCGGTTCTCCACTGAGAGATGGATTATAATCTAACCAGCATGTTCCCTATTAATGGACACTATGATTATTTCCAATTTTTTGTTTTCGTTTTTGCAAACAAGTCTCTGTTGAATATCCATTTGTCTGATTATTTCTTTAGAGCTGGAATTGGTGAGCACGTTTAAAACTGGGGCACCTTTTACCAAATTGGCCTTTAGAAAGACTATCAAGGTATACTTTGAACCAAGAGTAATAATACAGATAAATAATAGCTACAATGTATTCTCCTCGCCTGGCACTGCTCTAAGCACTTTATACCAATCACTCACTTAGTCCTCCCACAGGCCGCAAGGTGCACACGATCACGACCCATTTCACAGATGAGGAAAGTGAGGCACGGGAAACGTGTCAGTGGTCAAGGGTCAGTAAGTGGCAGCGCATTCATTGTTGAAGGTGCCCGTTTCCCCACACTCCTGCCAACACCAGAAGAAACCTTTCTAATCTAAGGGGGCGGGGCGGGGGGGGATCTCACTGTTGCTGTTATTTTCATTTTTGTGGCTGGTAAGGTTGACTTTTTTCATGTGTCTATTAGTCACTTCACATACTATAAAAACCAGTCCTTTGCACCCTGGCTGGCGTTGCTCAGTAGTTAGAGCATCAATCCTCACACCGGAAGGTCATGGGGTCAATTCCGGTCAAGGCCCTGTACCTGGGTTGCAGGTTCGATCCCGGCCTTGGTTGGGGTGTGTGTGGGAGGCATCCAATCGATGTATGTGTCTCTCTCACCTCAATGTTTCACTCTTTCTCCCTCCTCCCTCTCTCTCTCTTTTCCCCTTCCCCCTCCCGACTCTTTCTAAAACGCAATGGAAAAAATATCCTGGGATGAGGATTAACAAAAAAATAAAAAATAAATCAACCCTTGTTCTTATCTGCCTTATGCCCCACCCTTCACAGCCTTCGGGGCGAGGGTGTACCATCCTCCTCCCTTCCCCAGGGCCCGGCACAGAGCCGGCTCCCAGTGGTGGGACTTTTCCTTGTCCAGATGGGGCTCTGGGAGCTCCGAGCACTGGATAGGGCACCACTCACTTATCCTGACTCCTGGGCTGCCCCGCGGCCTGAAATCACAACCCCCTCTGTCTGCACATGGGCAGGGGGTAGCGAATGAGCATCATCTCGTTTGCTCTCCAGGAGGCCTGGAGAGGCAGAAGGGGTGCAGTGGCCTCTTATTGCAAATGAGGAAACTGAGGTTCAAAGCAAGACTGACATTGAACCCCGTGATCCAGCTCCGGCTGACAAGCTGGATGGGAAGAACAGGGCAGAATTTCCTGCCTGTAGAGGAAGGGTCCTCTCGGGCCTGGCTCCCGACATGCCCCAGCCCCTCACACAGCAGTCTGCACCCACCCCTCACCTGCCAGGTGGCCTCCTGGAGCCTCCCAGCTGGGCTGCGCTGGGGAGGAGAGGGAGAGGGGGAGGGAGGGAGGGCGGGTGGTGGCACAAGGGCCCCTTTGTGCCTGTTGCTAGGGCCTGGCTGTATTTACTCAGCCTCGGTAAACAGGAGGTGCCTGGAGGCCCGCTCTGTTATGACAACTTAAAGAGCATTTTCTTTCCTTCCTGAGGTCGGTCAAGCCCGGGGCTGCTGGAGGTGACTCCCCCCCTCCCAGGGGCTTCCCCGGAGCTGAGCTGCCCGTGTCCTCACCACAGGGCAGGACTGGAGGACGTCAGAGAGGTCACTCAGCTCAGCCCCTCCGGGCTCAGGGCTGGGATGGAGACACTGAGGCCGGGGAGGAGAGGTTACCCAAGCCCAAGGTCACAGAGGAGGGGCAGCTGAAACAGGCCGGCAGCTGAGGTTCTGTCTTCCGCACAGAACGGAGGGGGGAGGTGGCCACCTGTCCCTCACACACGGATCAGATCGTCAGCACTGGGCTCAGCCCCAGCTCCTCACCACCTTCCCGCGTTGGCAGGAGAACGTCCAGGCCTATAGAAAAGTTTTATAAGAGTTTATTTGAGTCAAATTTTTGAGGACATGCCCAGAAGCAAGATCTCAACGGACTGAGAAAATGCTCTGGAGAAAGGCAGTTTTGCAGCTTATTTTATGCATTAAAATCAAAGAGAGAGAGAAATCAAAGGAGGAGGCCTAAGGAAGATACGGCAAATCCGTTGGTGGTAGATGAAGGAGGCGGAGAAAGCAAAGCGAGGAAATCTCCAGGGCCGGATAAAAAGCAAAATGGAAAAACACATCCTTCCTTTGCATCCTGGCTGCAGGAGAGTTAACAATTAACATTTACAGCACGTGGAGATGGTGTGCGGGCAACCAGATAACAGGGGTTCTGTGGGCTCCGCGCTGATGCTGGTGGCTGTGCCCTGAGGGGTCTGGGGAAGAAAACGACTCTGACCTTTCAAAGTAGCTGCACAAAGACAATAAACAGGCTCCCTGAAGGTACAGAGTGGCCTATTGCTAAGGAAGCTATAGGTCTAGGGACGTGACTGCCCGCCATGTCTGCCCAGTTAGGAATTTGAGATCGGATCATCCTGTGTGGTTACTTTTGGTCACCAAGCTTATCAGTCCTGTCACGTGGCCCCCTGAGCTTGTCAGGTTGACTTTTCCACTCATACCGCCATCCCTGGGGTGGGTGGGGGAGGCTGCCCAGCCCACTGCCCGCCGTCCAGGGGCCCGGCCCCTGGAGGTGGGGGACAACCCAAAGGGTGGTCACTTTTAAGGCTCTAATGTCTTATGACACCAAGACACGTCAAGGCAGGGTTATGAGAATCGTGGCGTTCATTTTCATGCGTGCAACTAACAAATTACCCCTTCTAACCAGCCTCCCGGGGCCCTAGCACAGTGGTAGCTGCAGTTATGGGATTTATTGGGGGATGTATATAGGATTGACATGAACTTCCTCCAGCCCTGCTGAGGGCTCAGCTATGCCTCGGGCTGTCACCTCCGGCGGAGAGAATGTCGAAGGGTTACCGTTGAGCCCTCCGTGCACCCGAGGCCTCCCGCGAGAGGCCCAGCCCAAGGTGGCCGGCGGCCAGGGGCTCCTGTGTGACCTTCAGCCAGCGCCACCCTCCCTGGCTCCCTTCCTCTGCGGGAGGGGCAGGCTGTGCTCTGGGCTCGGCCTCTCCTGCCTGGGGTCCCTGCTCAGCCTCACCTCACCAGGGGACCCAGGAGGGTTGGGAGGGGGAGCTTTTGGAGTTAGAAGCTGATTTCTGGGGACACCCATGGCCCTCGAGCAGGTGCCTGATGGGCTTTCACCAGGGCGGGAGTTCCTCCTGGCCCCAGCCCTGCCCCACCCGCCCTGCCCACACCCGCGCTCCACAAACAAAGGCCCTGCGTACCTCGGCTGGCAGGACTCACAGGGAATCCTTTGAGGAACAGAGTGGATTTCCTCAAAGGTGGAGGCGGGCTCTCCTGGAGAGGTCTCCTGACCCAGGATCACCCCAGCCTGGCACACGGCCCACGGCTCAGGGCTAGGCCCGGGATGGCTGCAAGCCCGGCCCCACGTGCCTTAAAGGAGCCCGCCGAGCTCCCAGCCTGGCAGGGAAGGTCAAAGGGGGCACTGAAAGGAGAAGAGAAGTGGGATCAGCGGTCACAGAAGATAATACTGAATAGCGGGCTCTGCGGAGACCACACTGGGACCATGATGTTGCCCCACATCGTGGGGGGGCATTGGGGCGGGGGCGGGCGGGGCTGTTCCAGGTGAAATCTGAATGGAATGGGTGCTGTCAGTCATCTTGGAAAGACTGTCCGTGAAAGGGGGGTGTCTTGGGGGCGAGGAGTGGACAGGATTGTCGCCTCTCCCCGACGCACATTTTTCTCTCCGAGGCCTGAAGCGGGCCTGGTGGTGGGCGAGCTCTGCGGGGATGCAGGCAGGCGGCCAGGAGTCCTAGACCAGCTGGGCTGGGCGTCTGGCCGCTGCTGGGGAGGCGGCAGCAGGAGCCCAGAGCAGTGGATAGTTCCTGGGACCTTCAGGCTCAAGGGCCATAACCAGCAGCCCTCAGCCTCGGGGCAGGGGCCTCTGTTCTCGTCACTCTGGGAGGGAAGCAGCCTGAAGAGAGCCATGTCCCCATGTGTCCGAGGCCTGGAGAGCACCCGGGGTCGCCTAAGACCATCCTGCATATCAGATATTTACATGACAATTCATAACAGTAGCAACATGACAGTTATGAAGTAGCAACGGAAATAATTTTATGGTTGGGTCACAACATGAGGAACTGTATTTAAAGGGCCAGAAGGTTGAGAACCACTGCTCCGCCGCCTGCCCCCAGAGAAGTTTCCAGAGAGCAAGGAAGCAGGCAGAGATCCTGGAGGTGGGGCTGGTTTTCAGCAAGGGGTCGGTGCCCAGTGGGCCCAGATCAGTGAAGCAGAGAGCACCTCAGCATCCACGCATTCAATGTTCTTTAGATCAGCGGTCGCCAACCTTTCGGACCTCACGGGCCACCAGTTGGCAACCGCTGCTTTAGATCACAAATCGCCTCCGGCACCTAGTGGCTTAAAACAACATTTCATTGCGACAGCCCACAGCTCTGGGAGTTGACTGGGTCTCACTCGGAGCCTCCCATGGGGACAGGGGCTGGGGCTAGTGTCACGTGGCTGAGGCTGACTGTCAGCTGGGACCTCCGCCGGGGACCTCTATGTGGCCTGGGCTTCCTCACACCATGGCGACTGGGCTCCCAGAGGCAACACCCAAAGAGAACTGGGCAGAGCTTTGCCACCTTTTCTGACCCAGGTTTGGAAGTCACATAATGTCACTTCCACCGAAGTCATAGGCCTGCCAAGGTTCCGGGGGAGAGAGCACAGGCCCCACGTGCAAAGGGAGGAAAGCTGGTGCCGTGCTGTAAGAAAAGCAAGTGGGGTGGGGGCTATGGTGGCAGCTGTCCGGACACACAGCGGTTGTCCATCTTCGTGAGGACTTTGGCTTCTGCCCTGAGCCACAGCAGGGGCCACTGAGGGGCTGTGGGGAGTTTTGAGTAGAAGCAAAGGACCTCTCCCTCCAAAAACAGGCCTGGGAATTAAAGCACACCCGCCTCTGCTTGCACACCTCTAACCATGGGGAGCTCACCCCTTGATTGTTTATGGGGTTTGTCTTGTCATGAATGACAAGAAACTCTCCACGTCTTTTCCACCCTACACCCCACCCAGTTCTTTCACTAACCCACATTTACCTCAAGCTCCTGAGTGCTCACCATACCGGTCATTAATGCCTGTCCTTTTCCTAGATAGGGATTAGCAAAATACAGACCAAGTCCAAGTCAGGCCCGTAGCCTGTTTTGGTAAATAAAGTTTTATTGGAACACACCCAGGCCCACGTGTCTACTATTGTGCAGGTGCTTTGTGCGGAGTCGAGTTGCCGCCCTGGAGACTGTGGGAGCCACAAAGTTTAAAATATTGACTGTCTGGCCCTTTGCAGAAAGGTGTCTGACCCCTTCCGAATGGTGTAAGCCTCAGGCTTCCCTCTGGCTGAGACGCCGAAGGCAGGCAGGAGGGGCAAGACTGAGGCAATTAGGAGACCAGACCGAGGCCGTAAAGACGCTCAATAGTAAAACCCCAAGTACAATGTGATCACACTTCTGCTCTGTATTTGTAAACGTCAGACATTCACTTACACAAGCACGTCTTCTGAAATGAGGCTTTCTACCTGGCTCTTTGCACAGGCTCCCAGGACTCATCGCCGGTGGCGTACAGGCAGATTTCTGCGTGTTTTCCTGCGTTATGGGTATGCCGGCTGCAGACCTCACCTGGCTCCAGTCCCTGCGCGCGGCCCATCAGGAGAGCGGCGGCTGGAACAGGGCCGGGCGGTGTCCTGGGGTATAATTAAAACCACAGACTCTTAACTCTGCCAGAGCAACGTTAGAAACCGCAGCAGGCGCGGGGCCCACAGAGGGCTGCGCGGCGGAGGCTGGCCCAGGACTGCCATCGTCTGCACCCAGGAAACGAGAGCGGGCACCCCACGGCCAGGCCGGCCTCCCTGCGAACACGGACTCTCCCGGGCCTTCCACAGCAGGCTTTTCAGTCGCTGTGGTCAGGAAGCATGAAAAGAAAGCACTGACTTGTTTTCCAGGAAGAAAGGGAGAAAAAGAAAGCACGACACGCTGCTGTTTCAAAAATACATGCTTTGTCCTTAGGCTGCCTTGGGGGGAGGGGGGCAGGGACGAGAAGCAGCAGAACCTGCAAAGATAAATAGAGAGGCAAAAAAGAAAGGAAGGCTTTACCTCTCATGGGACCTTCCAGAATCTGGATGACCTCTCTGACCCCTCCTGCCCTGGGTGCTGGGTCCATGTCTGGGTGGTAGAGACCTAAGCCCCTCCCCTCAGAGGGCTTCGAGAAGTCTCCGTGAGAGGGTGAAGATGGAAGTTCCAGGGAGGTCACCCCCGGTGTCCCAGAGTGGGGCTGAGCGTGGAAGGGGAAAGAGCAAATGACACCCCTAGCACAGCTCTCCTGGGTCACTGCCACCCACACCAGGACGCAGGGACGCCAGACGGCGTGTGGGAGCCACAGGTGTCCAGGCATCTTCTGGAAACTTCACGATGGAGGCCATGGTGAAGAACGAAGAGGGAGAGCAGTGAGTGCTACCAGGGGGACAAGGCTGGAGACACAGGTAGAGGTGCAACCTTCAGACCTTGACCACAGAGGACAGGGGTGGGGGGGCCGCGGTAGAGGGGCTACAGACTCCTCCGCGCTCAGACCCTGCTCCCGGTTCAGTGAGGGGCACCCTGACCTCCCCGCTCACCTCCCCCGAGGGTTCTCTGGACACCCAGACGCTCCACTGCCGCCCAAACCGTCTCTGCGCCATGGCCCTGGCTGGGTGCCTAGAAGCTGGCACTGGACCACATTCTCTCTTCCTGCTCAGGAATGTGCCCAGGGTGACGTTTGGTGTGTAAAGGCAGCTGCTCAGGCCTCCCCAGCCTCAACCTTCGGTTGAGGTCGTTTCCTTTTCTCATTTGTTCCATGAAGAAACTCTCCCCAGGTTAGTGGACAGGCTGGCACCACTCAGAACAGCCTCCAGGGAGAAGATTTGAGCAAATTAAAGAGTAGAATGCAGAGCCCTGGAGGGAACTAGAAGACTGGGTTTGAGGCAGATGGATCTGAGGACTGGCTGTGACCTAGGCAGGCTGCTTACACCCTCTGGCACGCCCTTGAGTCTGCTGAACTAAATCGCATTCCAGTTTTTCCTAATAATCACAAATAGATGATTAGTTTATTATCTAAGGTCTAATGTACCAGATCAGGCAGTTGGGACCAGCTTCAGAGATGACCTGGGAGCCCCAGGCTGCCTTGTGAGAAAGCTGACCAGTGGCGTAAAAACTGTCACATCTACCTGTGAATCACATCTAAGCATTCATTCATTCACTCAACCCTCCTCCCATCCTGCCCCCTATCTTCACTTACATTCTTGTTTCCCTCTAGCCAACCATCCATTTATCCATCTATCATCCATCATTTTATCTTTTCCTGTTTCCTTTCTCCCTTCCATTCATCCATTCACCCATTCTCAGTTTCTTCCTTTCTTCCATATTTCCATCTTCCTTCCATCCACTCTTCAATCTTTTCATCCATCTACCCATCCAACCAACCATTCAACCAGCCATCCATTCATTTAACCATCTATACATGCATGCATACATACATACATTCTTTATCCTTACACCCTTCCATTCAATACCTATTTTTCTTTCCTTCTACTCAGCTGTCATTCCTTCTTTTCATCCTAATTCCTTTGGTATATCTATATATTCATTTTTTCCTTACTTTCATCCATCCATTTATCAAATCACTCTTTCTTTCATCCTGCTATTTGTCCACCCATCTTTTCTATCAATCAATACATTCATTGATTACATATTTATGAACATCTACTTGAGCTAGATATGTGATTCCATTTAAATATTCAAATTTATGGTCATGTTCAATCTGTATAAACCATGAGCCTATTCTAGAAATATCTCATAAGGGAAAGAGGCATCCATTAATGTATAATGAAAGAAACGTGTTTACAAAAAGTTGTACAGGTCTGAGGGGGAATTGTCAATTCTGGGGTGGTTAGGACCGGTTCCCTGTATGTTCTTGAGATCTGAGAAACAGATGTTTATCATGCAGACAAGGAGGCCCTTGTACATTCCAGGCCAAAAGAATGGAATGTGCAAAGGCACAGGGCACAGAAAGAATATGGCAGTTCCTGCGCCATAAGGGGAATGTTGTATAGCAGGAAGAGGGGAGTATGGAGAGGGAGGAGGCAGGGGTCCAGATGCCAAGGGCCATGCAGGCCCTGTTGAGGAATTTGGACTCTGTCCTGAGGACAATGACGATCCCTGGGGGGGGGGGGGGGGGGGGGACTACAGCAGAAGGAATGGAATGGTGTGGGTAGTAGGAGGGTGTGGCTGGAGACAGACCAGTAGGTAAGAGGGGAGAGACGATGTGATCTGGCTAAAGTGATGGAGTTCAGATGGAAAGAGTGTTGGAGCTGAGAGTTATTTATGAGGGAGAGGTAACGGGTGTTCAGGGGCGATGTTACTGAGCTAGGAACGTGTGACAGAAGGAGGGGTGGGAGGGCAGGCGATGAGTTTGGGTTGAGTTAGGGAGAATACGCATCTGAAGGAGGGGTCCAGCCACCAGTGTATGCACAGATCAAACACAGACCAAGTTGGCCTTTGCTGCCTATTAGCTCATCTGGCCTCCACCACTGCCCTCAGACCACGGCTGGCACTCAATCACTCACTCACTCACTCATTCATTCACTTACTTGTAGGCTCTAGGATACACAGCCAACTGGCCATCAAAATCCCTGGCTTCCTAGAGGCAGTATTCTGGTGATAGCAACTGCCACTGGAAAGTTTAGGAGTCTAAGAGGTGAAGCAACCTGCCTAAGGCTACACAGTCAGGAGGTGGCCAGGCCAGAGCCAAAGCTGAGACTCCCAGGAGCTGCTGGGCCGGGGAATAGAACTGAGTGAAGACTGCTGACTCAGCTCTACAGGAAGCTCCAGGACTGGGTGACTCAGCAAATGGCTTTTCTGCAGAGCAGAGAGGGGACCCAATGAGACAGCCAGGTGTCCGTGGCCCCATCTTCCACTGCCCAGAGGGAGACGGCTCGGTTTCCTCTCCCTCTTCCTACTGGAAACAGACTCCCCCACCCCTCAACCCATCCTGTCTCTGCTGCTTCCTGCTCCCAACCCTAAGTTCCCACCACACCCTCACTTGGCAACTGCCTCTATCCTTAGCCAGACCCCGGACTTCCTGCTCTGTTTTGCCCTGGACTGTCTATAGGGTCTGAGATATGTCATTTGACCACTGAGTTGCCTGCATTACCTTCTCTGTAAAATAGGGCCACCTGAGTTGTGGACTAGAGCAGGCTTTGTGAACCATGGCAGACCTGTCGGGGTTTGCTTGGTGGAACACAAGCTGAGGCCAGTACAGTGTCAGGCCCCAACCATGATAACAGATGCTCACATTTCTTGAGCCCTCACCATGTCTAAACTCTTCCCAGGTATTCTCCCACTATATCTACAAAGTAGGTCCTGTTACTATCCTCTTTGTCTATAGATGAGGAAACTGAAGCATATAGAGGTTAAGTAATTTATCCAAGGTCACACAGCTGTTAAGTATGGGATCTGGATTTGAATCCAGACTAATCCAGGTTCTAATCTTCACATGCTTGTACACTGTGCTATGTTCTCTCTGGAGACTCTCTCTTGGGCACTACCTTTTAAAAAAGGAGGCAGATCACACTAGACATGGGGAAGGGGTGCGGAGCATGAGCTAGGCATGATCACTATGGAGAAGAAATGGCCTGGGGACATGGTACTGGTGGGGATTCTGGAAATCCCTTTGCCCTCTCTCCATCTGGTTGACTCCTACCCACCTCTTCGGGCTCAAGTCAAGGGTCTCCTTCCTGGACCAGCACCCCCACCCCCGTGCTCTGGAGTACAGATGACTCTGTCTCACAGCTGATTACCTCATTGCACCCAGCACCTTCTCTGCACCAGGCAGCGGGCTATGTATTTGACATGTTCTCTCACTGAATCCTCACAGCCATTGTCAGTACTTGGCTTGGCTGGGCAGGGACCTCTGGGGGCAGGAACAGAGCTCCCTAGAGCCAGCTGGAGAGGAAGAGAGCATTTTGGGGAAGCTCCAGGTTGTCTGAGGGAAACCTGGTCTTATAGAAGATTACAGTCAGACACCAGGAAGATGAAAGAACCCATATACCTCCTCTACATTTCTCTGACACTCGGAGGCCACAGTGTCTCATCATGACTCCTCTCTCTGATCCTGAGACCCCTGGGACAGAAACCTGCTCAGTGTAGGAAGAACTCCTCTCGGTCAGGACTGTTCAAACATCCAGGGGCTGCCCCGGCAGACAGTGACGAAGGGCAAGCAGTGGTGGAAACATGTGGAGGAGTGCACGTTCTGATGGGAGCTTGGGCCCCATCGGCCTTTTAGCAGCCCATCCCATTTGAGCCACTCGGCTCTGATAGCCAGAATCCTATTTCCAAATGCCTCCTCCATGTCTCCACCGGGATGTCCAATGGGCATCTTGGAAAGAACACATCGGAAACTGAGCTCGCGTCTGTCCCCCGAAACCTGCTCCTCCCACAGCTTTCCCCATCTCAGTTGATGGCAACTCCATCATTCCAGCTGCTTCAGTCATTCTCGACTCCTCTCTCTCCCATGCCCATTTGATCTTTCCAGAAGTCCTGTGGGTTACACCTTCAGAATCTGTCCAGAATCTGACCCATTTCCTCCATTGCCCTGGCCACCAACCTGGTGCAGTGACTCCATTGCCTTGGCTCGCACCCACTCAGAGCAGAAGTTGGTCATTACAATGGCTCCCCCTGACCTAGTCCCCTCTCACCTCCTTCCTGACTATTCCTTGCTATTCCTCTAGCACACCAGCACACGTGGCCTCCTCAATGGCTGGTCCCTCAGCCTAGAGCCTCTTCCCCACATGTCTGCGAGGCCAAGACCCTCATCCCCTTCAAGCCTTTGCTCAGGGTCACTTTCTCAGTGAACCCTACTCTGAACTCCATATTTAAAATTGCAACTGCCCCTCACCCCCAGCACATCCTGGTGGTTCTCCATCCTTCATACCCTACCTGTTTTTTGTTTTCCATATCACTTACCACTTTTAATGTACAATATCATTTTAAATTTATTTATTATGTCTCCATCCACCATAAGCTCTGTGGCAGCATTGACTTTGCTTTTTCTGCTCATTGTTATATCCTGAACATCCAGTACAGTGACTGCTTTCAATACTGGTGTGTAAGTAATCAATGTGATGATAGAGAGATGGACTGCAAGTGAGTCAGGAGCCAGGTCCTGGGGATGCCTCTAGCAGCTGGTCAGGGAGCATGGGGTCCATCTTCATACTTGGCATGGGGGGGGGGGGGGTCCAGGCAGAATCAACCCAGCTTTTCTCTTCACCTGCTCTCCCTCCCCCTCCCCCTCTCTCATGCAAAGTGGGTTATACCTGGGAGGGCGGCAGGTTCTTAACTGTATCCACAGAGGTCTCAGAAATGCTAAAATCTCCTGAAGTGCACCAAACTTAAACATTCACTTGGGGCTTGGGGGGGTGGGGAATGAAGGAGAAGTCTTTTTCTCTTAGTATTTATCACCTTCTGACATACTATATAATTTACTTATTATGATATGTTTCTAAATTTATTCTCTATTACTCATCATATTCCCAAAAGACTTTTTGACTCTAAACGGTTGAGAACACTTGTCTCCATCATCCTTGCAGCCCGCCGGGTTCCTGGGCTCTGGGGCCTGAGCCAGCCCCTCAGGATTAGCAAGAGCAAAATGGTGGGAGGAAGGTCATTGTGGTGCTCTCCGTGGTCCTGAACCAGCTCCTGGTCCCTGTTATGGGGGAGGTAGTTTTTTTCTAAGTAGAGGGAAGGAAAGTGGAACTGTGTGGCCCCAGAGGAAACCACCCCCCCTCCAAATTACACTTATCTTTTCTAGAACTCTAATCCTGCCCCCTTTACTGACATTAGACCTTCTTATCTTTGAGGTCTTGGCTGAGTTGTCACTTCTTCAAGGAAGTCTTCTTAGGTTCTGCAAAACTGAGGGTGGTCTCCCCTGTGCTCACATGGTGTCCTGTACTCCCCATATTCCAGTGTGTGGGGACCACCTGTCCAGCACCATCATTCAATTCTAAGCTCCTAGTCTGCCTCCCACACTGTTGCATCCCTAACACAGGAGAATAAATGTTGGTTGGACAAATGAATGAGCGAATAAATAAAATGAATGAGTAGTAGAGGTCTGGAGAAGAAACGCCCTCATGATTTGTTCCTACCTTTTGATTAAGTCAGGACTACTATCCAAGCTCTCTGTATTAGGAACATGGAAAAGAAAGAAAAGGTTGGCATGGTTCTTTCCCTGAGGAACACATGACAGGTGGAGGAATTAACAGTGGCTGACAACCTCGGCCCCATTTTACAGATGGAAAGACTGAGGCTCAGGGAAGTGATGCTATTCTATAATCACAGCTCAGGAGTGACAGAGGTGAGACCAGACCCTCGACACCTTGGCTCTGGACCTACCTGTCCTCTGCCTATGCCATCACTTCCCCCTCTAGACTGCAGTTTTTGTCCCTGTGTAATGAAGACACTGGGCTAGATCTCTCTAAGGGAATTTTCCAACTCCCAGAGTTCATGGAAAATTAGGACTGTGGGCGTAGTCTCTAGTCTTTGGGGCCACTAAGACTGCAGAAGGAAAGCCCTTGGTTTCCAATAAGTGGTTTTGTGATCCAAGTCACATGGTCAGAACACAGGGTGGGAGGCCCCTTCTTTCCAAGAGTTGGATGCTCAGCAGCAACCACAAGAGACACCAAAGTGCCTGGACAGTCAAGGCCCATGAGAGGAGGGAGTGGGTGTGATACGGCCCAGCCCGGCCTCAGTCTGGTCAGTGTCCAGAGCACCCACATCCCACCTGCTGGTGGTCACAGGACCTGGGAGCAATTCCATTGTCACCATCCTGGGAACCTTCACCTGCAGGGTTCTGAGGGGTGGGGACTCTAAGACCTGAGCTAATGTCTACAAGGCTTTAATGATCAAAACTGGGCTATGATGAACATGGTTACTCAATTAAGGCTGTTTGCTGAGGGACAACAATTTTGAAAACATGGCATCCATAAGAAAAAAAAGGAGCTGGGTAAGTCAAAGGTAGGAGACTCCTGGTTAAGCCCGGACCTACCAACCCCTGAAAGGGGTCGTTGGCTTCCTGCTCTGGACTGAGACTCAATCAGCCGGGTAGGGGTAGAGTGAAGAGCCAAGATGGGGCAGTGGGACCCTGGTCAGGCAAGGCTAGAGGGTGGCTGCTGAAGGCTAGCTTTGTGACCTTTTTTGCATCGGGGCTTTAGGGAAGGGAGCAAACACAGCACCCCAACAAACCCTGTGTCTGGGGGAAGGGGAGGCAGCCAGCGGGGCCCTCCCCAGGCGCCCTTGTTTTCCTGCCTGCATCTGGTCTCAGCAGCTGGCCTGTTCCTGGGGCTGGCCTGCCATGTAGCTAGTCCTATCTGTGATGTCCTCAGGTGCAGGGTGCCTGCAGGACTCACAGCTAAGCCCAGGAGAGAGAACCCAGGGGAGTCAGGAGTCCTGGTTGACCTTGAACCAGTCACTTCTCTGACCCAATGTCCCACCTGTAAAATGGAATGGAATAGATATTCTCTGAGGGTTCCTGGTGCCAGTCGTGCCAGAGCCCCCATCCTAGATTCAGTGGGGGGAGGCTGGGTCTCCACGAGGCCTTGCTGGCCCCGAATCCTGGCAGCAGCCGTAGCTGGCCGCCCACGCACAGGCAGACAGGCGGGAGGCAGGGTGCTGCAGCCTCGTTGCTAAGCACTGAGAACTTTCCACTGGGTATGGGTTTCCATCACCATGGCAACTGCTGGGGGGGTGTGGAAGCAGAATGCCTCAGAATTCCGGGGAGATTACATGGGGGAGGAAAGAACAAGAAAGTGAGCCCTGAGCAGACCCTGAGTGGACAAGACCAGCAAGCACCCAAGTGGCTCCCACATTTTATCTCTGCCCTCTTAATTCCCTCTTCCCCCTCTTCTCGTGCTTTTCTCTGTATCCGTTTCTCCTTTCTCTAGGTCCCTCTTTTCCTGCTCTCCTCCATGAGCCCTTGCCCTTAGGAGCAGTGGCTAGCATTTACTTAGCACATGCTGTGTCTCAGGCACCGTTCCACACGTGAACTCATTTAACCCTCCTACCCCTGTGTGGTGGATACTATGACCATCCCATTTTACAGATGGGAAAGTGGAGGGCCAGGGAGGTGGGTGACTTGCCCAGCTCACATACTAACTGATGGATTCAGGAGTTTGGTTGGACTTTAGTGACCGCACACTCAGCCACTATGGTGTCTGGAGGATCTCCCTGGTCTGAGAAATTCCAGGAGTTGCTAATAAATTGAGGGGTGTGGGGGACAGGGGATACAGGTGGCACATGTCCATGCTCTGGAGACCCCACAGGGCCTTTCTCACTCTCCCCTCACTCTGTCTGTACTTCATACAAACATGCTTGGCTAAGGCCAGGCCCAGGGCAACGTCAGCTGCCCACACCTCCCGGGCACTGCTGGTGGCTGAGTTGCCCAGCCTTAGCTGACAGTACTTGCTCTCTCGGGCCCAGGGAAGGCTCTTGGCCTATGGATGGCACTGGGAGGTCTGGGAGGCCAGAAACCCAGGTACCATTCCCATCACCAACTCATTCTTGCAGGGTGTCCTGGGGAGAGAGAACCTGACCAGGGAGCCCGGCCTATGCCACTCCATGATCCTGCAAGAGAATTACTCAGAATTCCTGGGGGCGGGGGACAGGGGGCAGGAGGTGGGGGGCTGGGGGACAGGGTTCACTGCTCTCCTCGAAACCTCCCAGGTGATAGTGAAGGGCTAGTGGGAGATCATATATAAAAAGATTGTGAAAGCCAAGGGGATAGCAACCTAGCCAGTGTCACGGCATGACCTCCATGGTGAGCCACTCAGCCCAGGCTAATAAAGACCAGAACAAACTGGAGACTGAGGAACAATTGCTTCAGCTCTAGGGACTGAGAATCCCCTTTTCATAGCTTTAAAGATGGTTGACCTCTGTCCAGGCTGGCTCTGCCACTCCTCGCTCCCTCCTGGCTTCCACATCCTTGTAGCTCATGCTCCTCTACTCACTGCCTTCAGTGTGATTTTTGTCTTCTGATGCCTCTACCCACAGTCTCTCCAAATCTCTGGCTCAAATTCCCGAGAGAGAGAGAGATCCAGCCTGGACCTCTAGCACCCTGATTGGGCAGAGATCTCGCTCCAGACCATCCCATTGGCTGCTGGCCAGGCTACTGATTATCTGCTCTAAGCCTGGTACTTCCCCTCCACACCCCCCACACCCCCACCCCTCAATCAACTGTGGCCAGGGAGGCCAGGTCCCATGTTACTAAATATTGTTACTGAAATAGTTGGTGCATTTCTTCATTCTTTAAGCCATTTGGAATTGAGGATTCTTTTATATGAGTAGCCATCTCACTAACTTGGAGTTGGGACTCATGCCCTTGGTGATGAGTCGGTTGCTTCTGGTCAGTGGCCAGTTGAATTGAGATTTTTGTTACTTGCAGCCAAAACCTTCTGGCTGGCACCCCATTTCATAGGTTTATTGCAAGATTGAATGAGTCAGACCTGTTCAAGGTCAGTCATGACCTTACGGAACTGAGGTGGGGAATCCAAAATGTTGGCCCAAGAAATCTGGAGGTCCCACTTCTATTCATGGGCTTCCTTCCAGTGGCCAGCCGGAAGTCACATGGGAGGCTTGCATTTCAATCCGCAGCCATTGATGGCTATGCCCTGCCCCCAAGATGCCTATGCTGCAACGGACCAGAGAAATCAACTCATCCAAGCTCTTCCCACCATCCGGTCACAGGAGGGCACAAACCAGGCTCTGAATGTTCAGTCCTGGGCCAGGGTCCCCATTTGAGGAGCCATATTTCTATCACCCATGTGGGTGGGGGTACATCTCTGCAGCCAGAGGCCTCCCCAGCCCCCACAGGGCTTCACCACAAGTTCCAATCAGCCAGCCCTACATATGTCTCCCTAACACCTGGAGCCTCATGATCAGAGACGATGGCTGCATCTTCAATGTATTATTTATGCCTCACTATGTGGACAGGATATACTTGCTCAGTACAGGGTACCAGGAAGGATGGGAAGACCGAGCCATCAAGGGAGGCAGAGAAGTTCCAGAGCAAGACTGAGCTTTACAGAACACCCAGCCCAACGCCCCGTCTTCCAGCCTCTGCTTGTACACCTCTGACGACACAGAATCATCCGCTGGTTGTTTTATGGGGCCTTCGTTGGCATGAATGAAAATAGCCTTTTTGTAACTGCAGTCATTAGGGTTATCCCTCTGCCACCACTGAGTGAGCATGCCTTACTCTCCATACTTTATTCCAGCCGGTGACTTTACCAATCCATTTAGGCAGGCCCCTGACCTCCAGAATCCTCACCATACCAGTCATTTATGTCTGTCTTTTTTCCTAAAGTAGGGATTAGCAAACTACAGTCCAAGGACCAAAGCTGGCCCATTACTTGTTTTTATAAATAAAGTTTTATTAGAACACAGTCACACTTATTTGTTTATTACTGTTTATTATTGAAATGGAAGCTCACCTAGACTACCTGGCCCTTTACGGAAAGAGTTTTCTGACCTCTCTTCTAAAGCAGTAGTGGCCCCTAAATAGCACAGGAGACACCAGGTATGGCCTGACCTTCAGGAGAATCACCTCCTTCTCCATGTGTGACTGCTTGGTGCAGCTTCAGAGGCTATCAGGTTCCAGCAGCCAGGACTCCAAGAGTATTGGCTCCAAGAGAACCTGTGTCAACAAAAATGTCCAGGTCACTTTTGCATAGCCTGTTGCTAAGGTCTGTTGCCAAAACAAGCTCCCTCCGCCCTCAAGTTTTGTAGGACTTGAATTTATCTTAGTTCATTTCCCTGTGTTGCCTTTGTCCTAACATCTTACCTTATAGAGACTATTTTGAGCCCTGAGTCTCTCATTTATTTCTGAGCCAGCTTTCCCAGTTTGTGTTTCCCATATATTTATTCAGCTTCCTTTCTGTGTACTTATCCAAATTGTTGACTTTAAAAGAGCCCCATAGTATGTCTCTATAGATGTCCTTTCTGGGTTGTTATCGATCTACCATTAACCTATGCTCCTTAAGCATCAACCTGCTATGACCCATCTCTGCCTATCATTTGTGAGTTTCTATTTTACCATATTATCAGTAAAATAAGGGTATTTGGGGGTATTTTGTCAAATATGTGGTAGAGTTCTATTCTGTCCACTTTTCAGAAAATAGAAGGGACTTTGGAAATCACCTAACTGATCCTATCTTCTCACAGGTGATGGAATTGAGATCCAGAAAAGTGACTGGTCCAAGATGACAGAGTGAATTGGTGCTAGAATCAGAAATAGGGTGTTCTTTGCATGACATTTGGATTATTCAGACTGTGTGTTAGTTAGCATCGGCTAACTGCTATAACAAATAGGCCCCAACATGTAACAAATCACTGCAACTGAAGTTATTTTTGCTCACACTAGTCCTGGGTATGTCTTCAGGGTGGTTGGTCAGCTGACTGCCTCACTGTCCTTCAGAGATCCAGGCTCTTTCCATCTTGTGGCTCAGCTATCCTATAAGGCCTCATCATAGTCCACCTCCAGGGAACAGAAAGAACAGACCCCTGCCCTAGTGAGAAAAATTCTACTTCTACTTTGCTGAAATCCCAAATGACTTTTTTCTGGCTTTCACTGCTCCCCTCATCCTGCCCTTGAGCCATTCCTCCAGACCTCAGCCTTGTCTTGGCCCTTTGTGTCACATGTTGAGCCCCTCTGCCCACTCAGGAAGGGCCTGGTATGGAAGCAGGACTGGCCAGGTGGGCAGGGCTGCAGTCCCAGTCACCAAGAAGAGGGAGGCTGGGTGCACTGAACAGCTGGTGTGCATCCAGTCATCATCCATTCTGCAAGGCGGAAAGGAGGGGGGCTCTTTCCTCCATCCTGTGGCAGGAGAGAACAGGAAGCAGCAGCTGGCAAGTTCACAATTGGAGTCTGCCCACACAGAATCACAAATCCTTCTCTCCAAATTTAAATGCCTGGTGCTATGGTGTGAAACACAGTTCCTACCCTGAGGAGAGCCAATCAGGCTCCGGGGTCTGCCCACCGGGTTCTCTAAGAGGGCCTTCTTTGCCATCGCTCCTGTTGTGGCTGAATAACATTGTGAACCCCTGGCCCCAATTGTTAACCTTCTACATCCGCCAGGCTCCTTCCCTGATGGTAGGTTTCTGGGAATCTGTGTTGGTAAAGTCTGGGCTCTCACTCCTAGCATCCGAGGTCTTTCTGTTCTGGCTCACCCCCATCTCATCTCTCCCTACATCTTCTCGAGCCATGTTCTTTCCTGAGGCATCGCAGGTCTTTGGACTCATGAGATGCCTGGTTCTGCCACTTACCAGTGGTATGGACAATCTCTCTGGGACTCCGTTTCCTCATCTGTAAAATATAATTAATAAGAAGTAGTTAGCAGGGATTTGTATGGATTAAGTGAAATAAAGGTATGTAAAAGAGCCTAGTACAATGCTCCGTGAATAGCCATCTTCTCTGTGCCTTTCCCCTTTCTCACCTGGGCTTCCATGGCTTCCTCTTCCGCTACTCAGCTGCCACTCACACCTCAAGCTCTACCTCCAACGTCTTCCAATGACTATTGGAGGCAGACCTTCTCCAGCCAACCCCCTCCCCATTCTCCTCTTTGCTAATTGGTGGGGAGTAGTTATACATCTGTAACCTGAATAAAACGCAGGGCTCCATGGGAATCGGTCTCTGCATGAAGTTGCACTCAAAGACAATCTAGCAACCAGAAGTAATTTTGAAAACTTCAATCCTTATTCTTCATTCTCAAAAAACAATCAATCTTCATAACCCATCACATATATATAATTATATATTGCCATGTTTATATGTACATTATAGATAGATAGATATACATATACCAGAGGCCCGGTGCATGAATTCGTGTGCAGGTGGGGTCCCTCAGCCTGGCCAGTAATTGGGGCAATCGGGGCTGGCCAGCCGGGGGAAGGACCACGGGAGGTTGGCTGCCCGCAGAACGTTGGTTGTGGGAGCATACTGACCACCAGAGGGCAGCTCCTGCATTGCGTGTCTGCCCCCTGGTGATCAGTGCATTGTCATAGCCACTGGTCGACAGGTTGTTTGGTTGACCGGTTGTAATAGTCACTTAGGCTTTTATATATAGAGATATACCAAAATTTTTTTCTGAAATCATTTGCAAGTAAGTCAGAGATATCATGCCCCTTTATCCCTAAATACTTCAGTGGGAATTTCCTTTCTAAAAAAGTTTAAAAATTTAGGAAATTAAGCATTTTAGAATTTCATTAATTGTCTCAATAATGTCCTTTATAGGTTTTTTGTTTTTGTTGTTTTTTTCCCAGTCCAAGATCCAATCCAGGGTCTTGAATTGCCTTTGTTGTCATATTTCTTTAGGATGAAATGTTATATGTGTTTTTCTTGAATCCTTACCCCTACCCAGCAGTGCTTAGCACAATGCTGTGAACTTAATAGCAATTCAGTTCTACTTTGAATAGAATTAGAAACAAGAGGTTTAATAATAATAATTGCAGCTTCTCATACCCTATAACAAACGCTTCTTGCTATATACCCAACAGTCATTCCCCTGAGTTGATGGATGTAGTGGTGGTTGGATGGAAAGATGGGTAAGTGAATAGATAGATGATGGATAGGATGGTGGGTAAATGGGTGGATAAGGAATAGTTGGATAGAGGGATGGATGGGTAGATAGATGATGGATGATAGATGGACTCATGAGATTCCTGGTTGTCACCATTGGTATGAATGAATAGGATGAGGTATATAGATAGATAAGTGGAGGAATCAGTGAATTTGTGGATGGTTGAATGGCTAAATGGGGGTAATTGGTGGGTGGATGCTATTTGTATATGATCTAATGGATGAAGTACTCAGATGGGAATCAGAAGTCCTTGGTTCAGGCTCCAGCTCACCTGCTACTAGCTGGGTTCTCGGTGAGCTCCTTCCCTACCCAGGACCCCAGCAGCATCCTCTGTAAAACAAGAGGCTTTTGAAATTTTCTTCCAGTTTGGACCAATTCCTGTCTCAGAAACATTAAGTCATTTTCCCAAGATGATGGAGCCCAGATTTGAAGCTGGGCAATCTGGCTCCAAATAGCGTGTTTTTCAACCATTCTGCGTCACTGCCACCACTGGGACATCGGAAGGAAAGCTGGAAGGTGCCCAGCCCCCAGCCCCCAGCCCACCAAGCCACCGTCTCTGCCAGTCACTCTGAGGCCCTGTACCAGGACGCACCTGGGCTCATTCCACATGTTCCGCCTCACCCAGAGCCCAAGGGATGGGCAGCTGGCATTTTCCACAGGCCCCTCCCTGTTGGCTTTCCGCCCAGCTCAGCCACTCCATTCCCGGGCCCCAGCGCCCTATGTCACCCCCTCACCCCCACACTCTGCAGCTTGCAAGACTTCCTGCCTCGTCCAAGCACCACAGGCACCAGGAAAGGAGCTGCAACTCCAAGCCCTGGCTCCTTTGCGACCACGTGTATGGGGAAGTTTAGCACCGACCCACGTGGGCAGCAAGGGGCTCTGCTCCCGCGGATGCAGGGACTCGCAACTTCCAAGGCGCTTTCAGATAAACACCACTTGCCTCCTGGGTCCTACAGAAGGAGGCCCAGCAAGTGCTGAAGATGACAACAAACAGGGGACCCAAAATAAATGAAGAAAAACAAAATATTTTAGAAGGATTTTATATGCAATACAGTAAAAACGCCATCAAAATAATAGTCATGAAAAACAAAATCAAAACTCAGCTGGACTATGGTATTTCCAGTGTTGTTTTAATTGTGTCTGACTTGTGGGAAAAGGAAAGCTGACTGTGGCCCACACAGTCTTTTTTTTTTTTTTTTAAATATATTTTATTGGTTTTTTACAGAGAGGAAGGGAGAGGGATAGAGAGTTAGAAACATCGATGAGAGAGAAACATCGATCAGCTGTCTCCTGCACATCTCCTACTGGGGATATGCCCGCAACCCAGGTACATGCCCTTGACCGGAATCGAACCTGGGACCTTTCAGTCCGCAGGCCGACGCTCTATCCACTGAGCCAAACCGGTTAGGGCACAGTCTTTTTTCTTTAATATATTTTTACTGATTTTAGAGATGAAGGCAGAGGGAGAGATAGAAACATCAATGATGAGGGAGAATCACTGATCAGCTGCCTCCCGCGCGCACCACATTGGGGACCTATGACCCCCTGGTTCATAGGTCGAACACTCAACCACTGAGTCACTCCGGCTGGGCCCTCAGAAAGTCTTAATGTGGCCCTGCCTTTGTGGAGTTTGGAGCAGTGAGACTGACCGGGCTGAGCTGACCAAAGCAGGGAGAGCTGAGGCCTGGGCCCCTGATTTGGGCATTCTGCTGACATGAGTGCCACATGAAACCTCAGAGAAGCCATAGGGCTGCCTCTCCCAGCCTCGGGTGCCTGCAGCTCAGCTTGTCTAGGTCCATCTTCAGATCAGGAGTGGTCTTCCCCACTCCTAGATGCAGTTCTTGGAGCTGGAGCAAAAGTGGGGGGCAGGGGTAGGGAAGGGTGTGTGTGACATGTCCAAGGCCACATGGCCAGTTCCAGACACAGCCAAGACTTGAACCTTATGTGGTATGAAGTGAAGGACTCGAGTAACTGACATCATTTGTACCATTGCAAAAACAGGAGCCTTTGCTGAGAGCTGTCCCTGGCAGTGAGCCAAAGTGGTAACTGGGCCAAGAGTTTGCTCTGAGACTTAAAGTTGGATGAAAGCTTAATGTGCTATTGCCACACCCTTTTGCAGACATTAGCCAGCCTTCAGTCTCTATGAGAACATGTATTTGATGCATCTGCACTCTAGGCTGTCATTCTTCATTCAAGCTAGTAACCCTTGCTGAGCACCAGCTCTGGGCTAGGTGCCTCAAGAAGAAGACATGTAAACAAAGAATTCACAACCCACTTTGTGACTGTGATGGGGTTTATGCTAAGTGCGCTAGGAGCACAAAGAAAGAATGACTCATTAATTTTGTCTGAGGAGGCTGGAGAAAGTCTCAGCAGGTGGCTCGTAAAGAGAAAAAAGTGAGAGGAAGAAGCCAAATTTATTGAGCATGGTATTAGTTAGGGTAAGGCCAGTTGCTGTAACAAGCAAACCCCCAAATGGACAGTGGGCCAAATGTGATGGGAGATCATTATTTGTTCTTATAAAGTCCCAAACTGTGTTTCCAATGAGCAGGGGACTCTCCTCCACGTGGTGACTCGGGGACCCAGCCTCCTTCCACACTGGTGAAAGAAGAGAAGAAAGTTACAAAGTGAAGTTCATGAGAATCTGTCGTTCACACTATCAAGCATGTATAGGTCATGGCTACCTCAATAGGATTTAAAACAGACCCCACTAATCTCATGTATGATGCAGATAGAAAACATATTAAATAAAGTGGTAGCAAACAAACAAAAATGCTAGTGCACAAAAACCAACAGCACTTTAAAAAATAGTCCATTGTGACTATTTAACATGTGTTGGGAATATTATGTTACACAGCATTATTGTGGCAAAAGCTGCCTAATGCACCAAAGAATAAAGAACTTGCTTGATATGCTGCAGCAGCTATTAAAAGACCTGGCTTTTCCACTGTTCTCAAAACTGCCTGGTACTGGCACAAGAATAGGCATATAGATCAATGGAATAGAATAGAGAGCCCAGAAATCGGCCCGAACCAATATGCTCAATTAATATTTGACAAAGGAGGCAAGAACATACAATGGAGCCAAGATAGTCTCTTCAATAAATGGTGTTGGGAAAATTGGACAGATATATGCAAGAAAATGAAACTAGACCACCAACTTACACCATACACAAAAATAAACTCAAAATGGATAAAGGACTTAAATGTACGACAGGATACCATAAAAATTCTAGAAGAATCCAAAGGCAAGAAAATCTCAGACATATGCCGAAGCAATTTCTTCACTGATACAGCTCCTAGGGCACTTGAAACTAAAGAAAAAATGAACAAATGGGACTACATCAAAATAAAAAGCTTCTGCACAGCAAAAGAAACCATCAACAAAACAACGAGAAAACCCACTGTGTGGGAAAACATATTTGCCAATGACATATCTGATAAGGGCCTAATCTCCAAAATTTATAGGGAACTCATACAACTTAACAAAAGGAAGATAAACAATCCAATCAAAAAATGGACAAAGGATCTAAATAGACACCTTT